>NC_044013.1:30841722-31203875 GCF_900496995.4 Aquila chrysaetos chrysaetos | reverse complement strand
TGTTGTTCTTCCATCCACTCTGACAGGAGAAACCCATCACTAGGAGCTTCAAACAGAGCCCTGGTCAGATGGTTGCCAGCAGAATATGAGGATGGCGTGTCAGTCCCCCACGGGTGGACAGAAGGAAAGCTTTTCTCTGGATTCCCCTTTCCACTGGTAATGTTTGCAACAGTCATCTGAAAATGCAGTATCAGGGCTTAGGGATTGCCAGTCCTTGGATAGATCACAGGCATCAAAGTGCATGTCCACCAACTGGCATGGTGGTGATCATGAGGAGGAAGTTAAATTCACCAGCTTCAGATTGATCACAGGAGAATCTCCACGGTGGTCTAACAGAAATGCTTTCTAACTCCCATGCTTTCAGGAACAGCAACGGAAAATTAATCTGATTACTGCAGAAGTGCGGCATAAAGAAAGAATTACACAATGTTTTCTTTTAAATTAAGTGCATTTAAGCCAAAGTAATTTACTCACCTTTTTTTTGATTTGATTTGTGGAAGCTGGTTGTCTCCTGAAAAGCAATATGCCAGAGGATAAAATGAACAAGTGAATTCCCAGAATAAAAAATATCCAGCTAGAAATTCTGTGTGTAGGTCCATGGGTGGGGTGATCTGTGGGGGTGCAGGTGGCTCTTGTGGTGCCTGGACAGGAGCAAGGACACTGTGATGTGGTTTCTGGTCACTTGGGCTTGGTGCAACAACAGGACTGATGAGGAGCTCTGCGATTTTCTGGTTGTGTATGTTATGCTCATGCTTTCATTGTACTTCCTAACCCTGCTTTACAGCACAGTGTCAGGGCTTGAGCAGGGTTTTGACCAATTTTTTTGTAGTAATACATGAAGGAAGAACTGGTGGTGGAATTGTGATAGATGGGGAAGGGATGAGAAGGGAAGAGGGCTTTGGGAGTGTGTCCTGCTAGAATGAGTTTACTGAGATAACTTTCAGAAATTCCCAAACACTATTTTTTTTCCACACTTCTATTTCAAAGTGGTATTTTAAAATCTTTTGCCTCCCTTTCCCAGGCTATTCGGTATGGGTCTTGCTTAGCTGCTTCCATATGTCCATCAAGGGATACTCTTGGCCTAGAGGCTCAGAAACCTGGCTAGAGCCAGAAAAATGCAGTGCTCAGGGGGCACTCAGTAATGCCTTCCAACTCAGACAGAGATTTAGGTTTTTTTCTGTGAAGTCTAAGGAATACCTTGTGAATTTTTGCTGATGACCCTACGAACTGATGCACCCATGCATACAAGTCACACATGTTCTGCCTTCATCCCCTGCAGGTTCGAAAAGTGTCAAACGAGATTGTCCGCTTCCCCCCCGAGCAGCTCAGGATGGACCAGCAGAGATCACTCATGTTCATGCAGTGGGGCCAGTTTATTGACCATGACCTGGACTTCAGTCCAGACACCCCAGCCAGAGTCACCTTCAGTGGCAAGGTGGACTGTGACACCAGCTGTGCCAAGCAGCCCCCTTGCTTTCCCATCAAGGTACAGCCAGCCTTCTTCTTGCAGAAAAGAGAGGGAGAGGGTACCTACCTTCCAACCAGGAGATGCTGGTGGCTCTCGCGGTCCTTGGCCATGGAGGGACGTCCTCCCAGAGCAGGCCAAGGGGTCAGACCTCTCTCTGTAAGGTGACAGTGCTGGGTCCCAGGGGCTGTCCCCAGACGTCAGGCACAGTCACAGCTTGTCTTTCCCCCATTTCCAACCATTTACCCATCTCCCTCAATGATATGGCTTTGCTTTGGAGGTATGGTGCAAAGGCAACATGGATGAAGCCTGGATTATAGTAAATGTGTCAAAGATAGGAGATGATGGCTGTCAATACCGCAGCAAATCCATACCCATTTGATGGTTAAATGCTCAGTAGTGCAGGGGGCAAGGATGTGATGAGCATCTCTCAATAGTGGCTAAGGCATTAGCACGATAGTCACACTGCAGTCTCCACTCCAGTAAATGCTTAATGATGTACATGTCCGCCCTGCTCTCCTGCCTTTGAAGATGTACTGCAGCTCTGGCTCTCCCATCTACCTGTATATCTTTTCAAGGAAAACTGCAAAGGGATGGAGCATCACTGAGTATTTGCCCAACATGCATTTGAGAATGCAGGCAGGGTCACAAGTTCTGGATGACAACAGTCCACAATGTAGATATGGACACTAGACTCCAACATGAGATAGGAACACCTGAGCTTTAAAGATTCAATCTAACATGTATATATCAGGGAAAAAAGTTTAGGTATCTGTAAGAGTGTATGGAAATTTAGACATCTCCAGGCTTTTATGCATATTTGGGACTTGGACTCCTAAAATGGCATCTCTGCTGTCAATCTGACCCTTTATATCTGGGATTTATGACTGATCTCCACACTACCTAGCATGGGGACTGTCTTTGAAATGGCTCCTGCCTAGCATTTCTTATGGCTGTAGTATCACAGTGCAGCTTCTGCACCCCTGAACTGGTGATGAATTAATCTTCTATCTTTCTGCAGATCCCACCCAATGACCCACGAATTAAAAACACGAGAGATTGCCTTCCTTTCTTCCGCTCAGCTCCTGCTTGTACCAGCGGCAGAGCAATTCGAGATCAGATCAACGCGCTCACCTCCTTTCTTGATGGCAGCATGGTGTACGGCAGTGAAGTGCCTTTGGCCAACAAACTGAGGGATCAAACCAACCAGCTGGGCTTGCTGGCTGTTAACCAGAATTTCACTGATAAGGGGAAGGCATATATGCCCTTTAACAACATGCAGAAGAGCCCCTGTCTTACAGTCAGCAGAGAAGCTAAAATCCCTTGCTTTCTTGCAGGTAAGTTGGGTGCTGGCACCCCTAACCCTGAAATCCAGAGCAAACAATTCCACCAGCTCTAGTTCATTTTTTTTAATTGCTTGTTTTTCTTATTTAAGTAAAAAATGGAGCATAGCAAAACATCATGAAAGACTGAAACAGGCTGTGCTAGGTAGGAGAAAGGTCTTCACCATCTCCAAGTCTTCTTTGTGACTGTATGCCTGGGGTGAAGCTGCCTCATCTGTTCTCAGCAGCTCTGGTGTAGGGCCCAGAGAGCACATGGGGCTGCTGGAGGTGACCTGGGAACCAGTGCCACGATGGAGCCAAGCAAATGCAGCAAGAGCAGACTGGCCAGAAGGCAATGGCTTGTCCATACTTGTCATTTGGAGGCTGTCTCTCTTCCATCAGGATAGGTACAAGTGTGTTGGTGCTGGGCTGGGTCACCTTCATGAAACATTTGCACGTGCTGCTGCACATGAGTGCATCTGCTGCACTGTGAGAGGAGCTTAGATCCCAGCTGGACCGAGAATGAGGCTGGCCACAGACCAAGGTGACCTTTTAAGATGTGTCCCCACCACTGAGAAGGCTGGGGGTGCACTGGCAGCACACCGGCCAGGACATCAGCATAGGCGTTCAGTCCACTAAGACAACCTCCTGCTCCATTTATCCTTATTCATGCTTTTGGTATCCTCTTGACCACTTCTTCAACCCTCCTTTTGTCCTGGGCACAGCCTCCCAAAGCCACACCTCACCTCCAGCCAA
Organism: Aquila chrysaetos chrysaetos; assembly: GCF_900496995.4. Lineage (NCBI taxonomy): Eukaryota > Metazoa > Chordata > Aves > Accipitriformes > Accipitridae > Aquila > Aquila chrysaetos. Next base: position 31,200,332 of record NC_044013.1, on the reverse strand, counting down.
AACACTGCACAGCCACTGCAACCTTCCTATCTGCTGCCGTTTGCTGTCTTCTCCTGTCCCCAGCACACAGAGACAAAATAACTGACCTGGAGACCTGAGCATTGGTCCCTTCTCCCTGGCCCTTGCTGGTGAGGACCAAGATGTTGCCACAAGCCTGCAGCACCCCAGAGAGGGGTGTTTCTGATACGCCTTGTGAATTAGTGTCTCACTCACTGATTCTTGTCTCTTGGTGACTAAGACCTCCTGGCTAACTCTGCTGGCTCTGGCCACACTAGGCTGCTCATGGCACTGCCAGAGAAAGCTTGAGGGCACAACAGATCTCATCAGCTGTGGAGCTGATTTCTATCCCTTGGCCCCCTACATATCTGGCCCAAACTCCTCCAGACAACATCCCCATGGTCCTTGAATACCATCAGGACCTCGTGGTGGGACTGGTGTGAGAGCTCTGCTTGGTGTCATCCTTCAGTGACCTCCTTTTAAGCGCTTGGTATTTTATGTTTCCTTCAGCCTCTTATACCTCTCCATCTGTCCCATCTGTTGCTCCCTGACTTCAGCTTCTTCCCCAGTTCCATGCAGGTCTCTCCCTGGTGAGGACCATGCAGGATCTGTGCCAAAGGCAGATGCCCAGTGTGAAGCAGAACGGGCAGGCGTATTGGATGCTTCCCAGGGTGGGCTCTCAGCCCCCAGGACTCCACAGCTAGGGGCTGCTGGAGCAGTTGCTGTTCCGTAGCTGGGTACATAGCCATCAATGAATTTATAGTGAACATTTCAGGCTGGCTCGGAAGCTCCTTTGAAAATTCAGCGTCTTATTTGTGACTTTTCCGGTCCCTGAGAACTGGGGAAATTTTATGTGTGCAGTTGCCTAATAGGGTTCAGTAATCTCCTACTGGAGCTCTATTGGAAGCCCTGGGTGGATGCATTCTGCTAGAGGAAACCTCACAGTGCTTCTTTTGTTTCTTCTTCCGCAGTCTCTTACAGACAGCCTTTGACAGTAAATGAAAAGGGCTCTGTGCTGAATGCAAGAGCAAATCCCTCTATTTACTATGGGACTAGGGGACTAAATACGACATATTTACTTTTCTCTGAGTGCCTCTTTATACTCTCATCACCTGCTTGCTCTTGGGCTTCCTGCAGTAGATGTTTGAAGAAGGATTTAATATTTCATTGTGATGCTCTTTGTAATTTATTCCTTCAAGTTGTGACTCATTTTGCTTTTACTTTTACCCACCAGAGAGCTTGATTGTGACTGTCATCTTGCTTTGGCCGTAGTTTCAACTGGTTTGAAGGATGCCTTCTGACTTTCAGAGCTCCCTTGGCCATCCTGACTTCCCTTTGCCCATTTTCATTTCTTCACTTGAGCTGTGAGAATGTCTTAATTATATGGGAGTCTGGAGAACACCTACTTGTATTTAGCTTCTTAAGTTAATGCTCCTAGCCCTTATTTTAAAAAAAACCTTCGCTATCTCTCTGTGATGCTGAGCGCAGCCATGGTGGCATCTTGGCTGCCAAGCAGAAATTTGGCTTTTCACTGGTGCTCTCCAAGCCTCGGGGCCCAAACCCTGGTTTCCTTCTCCTCCCGTGTGTTTCTTACCCATCTTCTTCACAATGCAGATATTAAGACATGTAAAAATTTCTCTGTGCATGCTTCCCAATGTGACTTTTGCCTCCTTCCAGTGGGAAGCAGCCAAGCACACGCAGGTCACTGGCAGTACAAGTCTGCTCACTTGTGATACTCCTAGGTGATTCTCGAGCAAACGAGATGCTGGAGCTGGCATGCATGCACACACTCTTTTTGCGGGAGCACAACCGCCTGGCTAGAGGGCTGAAGAGACTAAATCCCCACTGGAATGGAGAAAAGCTCTACCAGGAGGCACGAAAGATCCTGGGTGCCATGATCCAGGTACCAGCTACAATGTCATATGTCCTGAGTCTGCTGCCTTGTCTTGCAGTCTCACAGAATTAACGTGATGGGCTGTGTTAGTGTGGGGTGTCCAAAGGGTGCAGTATTCTGGGGTGCAAGTGACCAAATTCTTTCCACCAGTCCCTTTCGTCCAAAGCAAAATCACATGGTGATAGCTGAAATAACAAGCACAGAGGGGCCCCCCTGAATCTTTGATGTCCCTCTACTGTTTAATTTCCAAATTGCTTGATGGGTTTTTAACCGCACATTTTTGTTTGAGAAACATGGGGACAGAAAAGTCAGAGGAAAAGTTTTTCTAACCAGTGTTTGGTACAGGATAAAAATGGTACTGGAGATTTGGATTAAAATTCCTCTGGCTTGTGAGTCTCGTCCTCTCGAGAAGCCCCATGTGCTGCAACAGTGGGTGCAACCAGCCACGGCATTCCTCTGTCCTTTCTGCTTTGGGGCAAAGAGCCCCTCAGGACTGTGCTGCACCACAGACTTCACCCTGAATGAGATCCTAGGGTCACAGAAATATTTCTGTGCTTGGAAGGGACCTCTCAAGGTCTCTTGTTGAGCCTACGGTTTGGAGTAGAACCAGCTTCAAAGCCAGATGAGGTTTCACAGCCAACAGAAAAGGCCGGCTCCTATGAGAGAAGAAGACATGGGGTTTCCAAAGGCAGTGCTTAGTCGTACCTGATTGGAAACCTGTCTTCTTAATTGGCTTAACAAACAAACAAAAAGCAGGAATATCAAAAGGTTTAAGTTTTTAAAACTGTCAATTTAAATATTATAGTATTGTTGAATAAACATGTTGGGTAAGCCCATGTGGAGAGACTCAAACAATTGTACTAAAAGCATTGTCTCCATCATCATGTTTAGATCAATGGTTTGATCTTCTTGCAATTTTCAGACAATTAAGACATTTTCACCTACTGACACAGAATTCGATTTTTTAAATTATATTGCGCAGTCTCTTCAATATCTCAAGGAGACATGAGACCAGGGTTCCAAATCTCTACTATGGGAGGACTAACACAGCTGCCTGTGGGTATTGATATAATCTGTGCCAACACTGTTGACTTTTTCTTCATCATCTGAAGCATTTAGGGTGGGAGGGAGGAGGAAATGCAGTTCTACCAGGCTGATGGGAATGGCCTCTACCTATAGGACAAGGAGGGAATATTTGGGAGGATTTGGCAGACTTTCATCTTGCTCTGACCTGCCAACATGTTGAGGCAGGGAGGAGCATGTCTGGGGACACCTGAGTGCCAAGTCCTCAGCACCAAAGGGCAGAAGATCCCAGTGCACAGGCAGAGAATGAGCATGGGTCAGGCACGAGCAGTGTCTGTGCTTCCTGATGTTTCTGGAGAAGTTAGGTCCACTTTGCATTTTCATGCAAATCACTGCATGTTCATGCAAATCTCATTACTGCTAGAGAGTGTAGAGATCCCACCATGCATGGCTGGAGAAACCAGGAGCCCAGGCAGTGGCCTGCAGTGCCTGTTTCTGTGCCTGGAGCTGCACTACCTGTGGCATGGTACAAAGGCCAGGTGCAGAAGAGGCTTTGAACCAAGGCTACAGAATGAAAGAAACAGAAATGTCACTCAACAGTGCCAGAAAGGATCCTCACCAGACTGCCAGAGCAGCTGGGTGAAGGTTTGATGAGGTGAAAGAACGGTTGGCCCTGGGGAGTCTCTCTGCTCCACATCTGTGCTAGCAAAATCTCCTACATAAATCCCATCAAAGAAGTCCAGTGTGACAGCTCCTGTAGTTTGAGACATGAACAATAACTTTGCCCAAAGAAACTGATGGCCAAGTGATTAATTATAGACACTTTCCTTGTTTCTCCCTAGTAGATTATAACCTACAGGGACTACCTGCCTCTTCTGTTGGGAACCAGTTTCCGGAGATTGATTCCTCGCTACCAGGGCTACAATGAGTCTGTGGATCCTCGAATATCCAATGTCTTCACCCTGGCTTTTCGTTTTGCTCATGCTTCAGTTCCCCCAACTGTTGACCGCTTAAATCAAAATTACAAGTCCATAGGTCCCAAAATTCAACTTAGAAATGCCTTCTTTGCTGTCTGGAGGATTGTTAAAGAAGGTAAAGCCTGTCTTGCATCTCTGCAGTGTAAGTTTATTTTGTTCGGCGTTTTCTGCCCTCTCTGGATGAGCTCCTGCTTCAGCCAAACTTAAAAGCAGTTTGCATTAAATGTATTAAATGACCTTTACTACCAGACAGAGTTTTTCCCAACATAGCTGTTCTTTGCAGTCAAATGCAGCCCATCTTATTATGAAGCATGCAATTTGATTGCTTAATTGCTGTACACTCTAAGAATGTTATTCGAAGTATTTTCTTTTTAATTCTTTAAGTGCAGGAAAATTGATTCTCTTGTAGTAGAAGCTTATAATTAAATATAAGCTGCATTCAGCTCTCCTGAGCCTCTTACGCACGCACTTGCCACCCTGCTCTGCTCACAAGTCCCTGTGTAACTGTTGCAGGTGGTATTGACCCCTTTCTCCGGAGCCTGATGGCTAATCAGGCCAAGTTGATGACACAGCAGCAAATGGTTGTGGATGAGCTCCGGGATCGGATGTTTGAGCAGATCGAAAGGATTGGGTTTGATTTACCCGCACTTAACATGCAGCGTAGCAGAGATCATGGCCTCCCGGGTAAGTTGGCTGTGGGAGCAGAGCTTCCAAAGAAAAACAGGTGGAAATCAGGCACTCTTGTGATTGAACATTGAGAAATATCTCCAGCCCATGCTTGGCTGAAATTACCCTTTCCCAAACCTTTTCATCAGTTCTGTACAACCATAGATAAGTAGGTGGGAGGTTGAGCAATGAAGTCAGAGCCTGGCTGCAGCTGGAGGAGACACGTGGCACACGGCTAGAAGAACATGGGGCATTGTACAGAGCAGAGTCAAGTGCTCAGTAACTGACTTACTTGTATTGTTGTTCAAATGACAGAATTGGGAAAGTAGTTCAGCAACAAGTTTGCAGGAATTAGGGCCAGAAGTCCCCCGTGGCTTCTCTCCAAGCATCTATAGTGGTCCAGCCCAGCCACACATGACTGGAAGGGCAGATTGCAATGCGTGAGGAAAATCTCACCATAATTCTATAAAAACTGTGTCCCAGAAAAAAAAACCCCAAACATGTCAGAACCACTTTCAGGGCTCTGCAAGATCCAAAAAACAGTGTAATGGCATTGCAAGATGGTCTTGAGAAATAGACTGTTGATAGGACTTTACAACTGGCTCATGGATGTGTTGTTGCCTAACAGTGTCATAAGGATGATGTACTGCCTGGAGCTGCTGTGTCAGTAACGTCCTGGGAGATGCAACAGGGCTCACTTTGAAACTGTGATGAAAAGCATGCCGATTCACAGGTTTTAAGCCCAGACAGAGGCTTTGCAATACATCCAGGTGCATGGTCAGGTCACAGGATCGCTCTGCCTTTGCTGCAACAGAAGGTTACCATTTTTCCATGCTTTATCTAGGAACACTATTGTGCAGAACCTGATCTGAACCACAAATCCTGAATATATAGCTTTGACTGCTGATCTGCTGCAGTGGAACTGACATGTATTTCTAGTATGAATTTGTGTTTAGCTTCTAGCCTTTGGGTCTCAGCCCACCCCTGAGTGCTACTGTACTCCTTGATATTAGACAACCTGTGAAGGTGATGACAGTATAGCAAGATTGAAAAAGCTTCCTAACTCTTTTTCTGATAAAGCAAATTCTCAGTCTCCTTAGATTGTTTGATAGTGGTGTCATCCAGGCACCATATACTGTATCTTTTTCTCTGAATTCTCCCCAGTTTTCAGACATCCTGCTCACAGCAGAGATGTATGCTGCTGCAGCATCATCTCATCTCTGCACCTAACAGTTCACTGAGTTGGCAGGTAGGAGAACACATTAGTGCCCCATAGACTTTTCCTCTACTTAAGCGGTCATTTGATAAGACAACGAGTTGCAGATTGCCCTCTGCTGGGTACATGCCTTCTCCACCAAGATGCAGAATTATGCACCAGTTGTGGTTCAGTGGATTTTCAGCTGTTTGCAGTACAGAAAAATTAGTCCAGCTGGCAAAGTCTGGTGGCCCTCTCCCACCTGAAGTAACTTGGGCTATGTAGACCTTTCTTTGCAGTGTGGGATGGCTTGTCCCTGTGGCTAGACAGGGACACAAGTGAGACCAGCTGTGGGGAGGTACCTGGGCACTATCCTGTTGTACAGAAAGAGGTAGCATCAACATCTTGTCCAGATTCACTTTCAATGAAGGCAACATCAATGAGTTTTGTGAGGACCTCTCTCCTGTGGGTCTGTCTGAAGGTATCTGAGACTGTATGCTCTCTGAGCTCCCTTGGGGTTCCTGGGTCACAGTGAAGATGAGGCAACCATTAGGCATGCCCAGACCCTTCATCTGAGCACCCACAGCACAAGGTTAGGAGCAGTCCCAGCACATGCAGGATCAGGTACCTGAACACAGGTCTCCTTTGCAATTTGAAATGCGCTGGGATTGCTCCTCTGAGTTTCTGCTGCAGCTTCAGCAGGCTGTGGGTCTCCTGTAGTTCCTTGGTCACATCACCAGGAGGTTGTTTGAGACACACCATGGCTCTGGAGCCTGTGCACAGGCACCTGCATTGCCGCTGAGTGGAACAGCAAAATGGTACTGGAAGGTGGTGGAGCAGCTCCCACTAGCAGAGATCACCTGCAAAGACATGGCTTTTCCACAAACAGCATTGAAATGCCAGGCAGGATGAACTGGCTCTGGAGGAGTGGAAAATTGATGGCATTAACAGAAATATAGAAAAATTTAGAAAAATGTTTTAAACATATTGGGACCCTACCTGTGCCCCGGTTCTGGGAAAAAGAGGAAAAAAATCTTGCCAGGAGAGGGAAACACACTACTGATCTGTCTCCTCTGATACCCAACTACTTGCAGGTTATAACTCCTGGAGACAATTCTGTGGGCTCTCACAACCTTCCGGATTGAAGACACTTGCTCGAGTGTTGAGGAATCATGGTTTGGCAAAGAAGTTCATACAGCTGTATGGGAGACCAAAGAATATTGACATTTGGATTGGGGCACTTGCAGAGCCCTTTGTGAATGGAGGCAGAGTTGGGCCTCTCATGGCTTGCCTTATTGGCACCCAGTTCAGGAACATTCGTGATGGGGACAGGTAAAAGAGGAGCTGGGTATTCAAACACCAAAGGACAGAGGGAGAATGGAGTTTATGCAGATTTCTTTATGCAGATTTGGAAACTGTTCCAGTTGTTTGTTGCTTTTTTTTCATTACTCCACCAAATGTTTCTTTCCCTTTCTGGTGATGTTCTTATTCCCCGTCTAGATGATGGTTGAGATCCTAGGTTAAGATCACTTCCCAGCCAAGTGTTTTCACTCTCAGCCTGTTCACTGCCAATCACTACTTGTGCAAATTGGATTGCCCTTCTCTGTGGTGATGGTTCACACCCCATGTGAACGTTTGAGCTCTTTTCCTCCTTCAGATAAGTGGTTTCAAGGAGTCCTATGTTACCCTGTGTTCAAACGGCTGCTCACTCCAGCAAAGGGAAACATCTAAATACCTTAACAAGAAAAACATGTACAGCTCTAAAGGTGGGAAAACCAGGATCTAGATGGGTTGACTTCACCAATTAGAAAAAAAGCTGTCAGGTTTAATCAGCCTAAATGGCTTGCACTGACAGTAGATTCTCAGCATCCATTGATGTGGTGGCTCATGCTTTCGGTAGTTTTGAAAATTTGCCTGCAGACCAAGGGATGTTGCTGAAGGACTAACACACTTTCGGACTTTGTAGGGAGTAAAAGAGATGAATTGTTCTCTCTTGGTTAAGTCCCAGCTCAGCCCAAGCTGCTTCCCTGGCACTAGCAGCATCCCTGTCCCCTCTCTGTGGGACTGCTCCTTCTGGGCTGCTGTGCCCTGCAAAAGTCAAACATCTGTCCACCTTCCATCTCCTGAGTTTGCAATACACAGCTTTGCACTATTGCAGTGTCTTATGCACTTCTCAGGGGTCTTAGAGATGATTTTTCACTATTTCTCCTTTCCACCCTGGTTCTGAGTTGGAACCCTGTGGTCTGACATGTAGCAGTGTTTGGTCTTCACTTGCACCAGGATATGGGTGGGTTGGGGTTTGCTTGCCAGTCAAAATCATTCAAGCCATGTTGTGCTTTCAACATACCTAAAGTCCTCCTTCTTCTTGAAGTTGCTTAGGGACATCAGCAGCAGAAGTGAGTTATATGCCCCATTTTAAGCTGCATTTCTGAAGCAAGGTCCCTGTACTTGCTAGCAATATTGCCTGAAAAATGGGATCATGAGCAGTGTTTCTGGGAAACTTCTCTGCCTTGAAAGACTTACTATGAGCTCAAAACCCAGTACTGGGAGCTTAAAGGCAAACAGTCTACTGCACATCTAGAAATCCTATTCTTATGGCAGGATACAAGAACCCATTTTTTTTTAAGGAGAGTAGTTATAGGGCTGGTTCCAGCATGGCAATCATGTGGATATAACCAGTCTGTGTACAGTATGTGCAGAGTTTTCTGTTTGAAAGAGGGTGCCTTTGCTTCATTTGAGGGAACACAGCGCAAGGCTTTAATTCAATTGCATCTTTATTATATGTCCATGTCAGAAAAGCAAGTTAAATTATCCAGCTGGTAAGTCAGGGCTCTTGATTTAGATAACAGAAATTTAAATTTGTTCTTAGTGAAAGAAATGTGTTATTGGTGTTAATGGGAAATAATGTTGCAGGGGTCTTGAATGTGAAGAAGCCAGAAGGCAAAAATCTGTTGTGCTGTCTTCTTTCTCCTGCAGGTTTTGGTGGGAGAGCAGAGGGGTTTTCACTCCTTGGCAGCGCTCTTCACTGGCCAAAATCTCCTTGTCACGAATAATATGTGACAACACCCACATCTCTAAAGTACCGAGACATATCTTCCAGGTTAACAGATACCCTTGTGGCTTTGTGAGCTGCAGCCAGATCCCAAAGCTGGACCTCAGAGCCTGGAAGTCAAAGAGGACTGAGGAAGTTACAGAGCAAGGTATAAGGTTCAAACAGCAGATAGTTCCTGCCTGCAAACATGTGAGATAACCAGACCCTGAGGCTCTAAAGCAGAGCTGTCTAACCCAGGTCTGAACATATGTGCCAGGTACATATCTAGCACACATTTAGATACTCCATTTCATCAGGCCTACGGTGAGTAGCTCCTCCAGCACACAGATTTTCTAGCATCAGGATTGCAAGATCAAGCTAAGTGCACTGCTCTGGGATTTTTCTGATTAACAGACTTTCCAGTTTAGCTCTTCACTGTTGATGCCTGTGCTTTTCTGCAAGGGAGGTGATGCCTGGATTGGGGAGGCTGGTCTTTCTGTCTAGGTGCTTGGTCTGTCTTTTGCACAGCTCTGAGCAGGCTGTCAGCACATCCTAGTCAGGCCAAAAGCGGCTCTGCACTTGGATAGAGATTCCTGCTTTATGGAAGAGATTGTGGTGTTTGATGTCTCTAGGAAAGTTTTTGCCTATATTTACAGTATTTCCCTCAGCGGCCTTCAGGATTTGTAAAATTCATGAGGTTTAATGCTTTTCTTCCTAAATGCTCTCTGAAATCCCTGGGAAGTAGATGTAGGAAAGAATGTCTCTCCCCTGGGAAAGGTAGGCTGCTTCAGTGCCTTAGGGCCATGCCTTTTTGTAACAAAGCATCGCATTTCCTTTGCTCTGACAGTCAGGCCCTGCCATGCTCTCATGATGATATCCAGGCTGTGAGAAGCAGCAAACCTCTGCAGCTAACAGCAATCATTAAGAGCTCAGACAATTCCATCTGCAGTCAGCTCCCACTTTCTGTGAGGATGGTTCATTATATTCTCCGCAGGGCTGTGGGATTATCAGCTTGAAAGTATGGCAGGGCGCAACCATAAATGCCATCTTCAAGGTGTCAGAAAAAGTGAGACCTGTAGGATCTTGTAGTCAAGGAGGGATCCCCAGAGGTCATTAGAGCAATCAGGACTAATACCAAAGTTATCGATCCCTCTGTTCCAGGTTAACCTGGGGAAATAAATCACACAAGATAACAGGGAGCTGTGGCATGTCCTTTTCTCTTTTGTTAACACATTGCTTTTTATGTCCTGTAGAAGAAGCATCTGGTGACTTCTAATGCTGAACATTGAGGATTCCCCAGAAGTCCAGATTTGGGAAGCTGCTGAGGTGGATTATTATTTTTTACTGTGTTTATGCTTTTACTGCCTGAAATGTTTGGACATGGTTGCTGTCATTTGCTCAATTTAGTTTGCATGAAGCCTTTTCCATGACATGGAGTCCAGCAATAAAAGAACTTCATGAAAAGAGGTCCCAGATCTGTGCAAATCACTCAATATCACAAAGCAAAGCAAAATGAGTTATCCAGAAGCTGACTCCCAATCAAACCAGCTGCTGGCTTCGGCATTTTCACGTACTCTGTGTTTCAGTAAGCTTTACTGTCAAAAACATGTTTTGGACCCTCCTTTCAAAGTTTCCAACCTACATAGAAAGAGATTGGGGCACTGGAATGACTGCTTATTCTTGCTCTCCATTTTTTTTTTTGTTTAAAAAAAGCACATCCTTCAGTTTCCAGAGAAAATATACTGATTTCACGGTGCCTTTGAGTGAAGCAGAAATACCTGTCATGCACCCCAAATAGACTTGTTTAAAATGCCCTGTTTCAGGTTTTGGTTAAATATGGAATGAAGAAATTGTCCACATGGAAGAAAGCTGTTTTCTCATTGTTTTTTGCCCTTAGTCCAGAATGCCTAAGGCATCATGTAGTGTGACAGAAATCTGTGACAAGTTATTCCTGCAGCCTGGCATGAGCCAGAGTGACTTACCCCTGGGCCATGGAGCTGATGGGATGTGTCCTGGCAAAGATAAGAACAGTCTTAATGTACAAGAAATTAAAAGCTAATCTAGTTTTACTCCAAAGTTGTCCCCTCAATATCTTTTCTTTAAAGGGATCAAAAGTGCTTTCTCCTTCCTCTGTAGTCTGCTATGTTACTGTTATTGATCAATAAATTGCAATTTTGAGGTAAGGCCAAAATGTTCCTGTACTTCTGTCGTGGTTTAACCCCAGCCAGCAGCTAAGCACCATGCAGCCACTCACTCACTTCCCCCCCACCCAGTGGGATGGGGGAGAAAAATCAGGAAAAAAGAAGCAAAACCCACGGGTTGAGATAAGAACGGTTTAATAGAACAGAAAAGAAGAAACTAATAATGATAATAATAACACTAATAAAATGACAACAGCAATAATGAAAGGATTGGAATGTACAAATGATGCGCAGTGCAATTGCTCACCACCCGCTGATCGACACCCAGTTAGTCCCCCAGCGGCGATTCCCCACCCTCCACTTCCCAGTTCCTATACTGGATGGGACGTCCCATGGTATGGAATACCCCGCTGGCCACTTTGGGTCAGCTGCCCTGGCTCTGTCCTGTGCCAACTTCTTGTGCCCCTCCGGCTTTCTCGCTGGCTGGGCATGAGAAGCTGAAAAATCCTTGACATTAGTCTAAACACTACTTAGCAACAACTGAAAACATAGAATCATAGAATCATTTAGGTTGGAAAAGACCTTCAAGATCATCGAGTCCAACCATTAACCATGCCCACTAAACCATGTCCTTAAGTACCCTGTCCACTTGCTTTTTGAATATCTCCAGGGATGGTGACTCAACCACTTCCCTGGGTAGCCCATTCCAATGTTTAACAACCCTCCCAGTAAAGAAATTTTTCCTAATATCTAACCTAAATCTTCCTTGCCTCAACTTGAGGCCATTTCCTCTTGTCCTATCTCCAGCCATCTGACAGGAGACCAACACCCACCTCACTACAACCCCCTTTCAGGTAGTTGTAGAGAGTGATAAGGTCTCCCCTCAGCCTCCTCTTTTCCAGACTGAACAGCCCCAGTTCCCTCAGCCGCTCCTCATGAGACTTGTGCTCCAGGCCCCTCACCAACTTGGTCGCCCTCCTCTGAACATGCTCCAGCAACTCAATGTCCTTCCTGTAGTGAGGTGCCCAAAACCGAACACAGTACTCGAGGTGCGGCCTCACCAGTGCTGAGTACAGGGGGTCTATCACTGCCCTGCACCTGCTGGCCACACTATTTCTGATACAGGCCAGGATGCCGTTGGCCTTCTTGGCCACCTGGGCACACTGCTGGCTCATGTTCAGCCGGCTGTCAACCAGCACCCCCAGGTCTTTTTCCACCAGGCAGCTTTCCAGCCACTCTTCCCCAAGCCTGTAGCGCTGCATGGGGTTGCCGTGACTGAAGTGCAGGACCTGGCACTTGGCCTTGTTGAACTTCATACGATTGGCCTCAGCCCATCGATCCAGCCTGTCCAGAACTCTTTGTAGAGCCTCCCTACCCTCAAACAGGTCGACCCTTCCCCCCAACTTGGTGTCATCTGCAAACTTGCTGAGGGTGCACTCAATCCCCTCATCCAAATCATCGATAAAGATATTAAGCAGAACAGGGCCCAACACCGAGCCCTGGGGAACACCACTTGTGACCCGCCGCCAACTGGATTTCACCCCATTCACCACAACCCTCTGGGCTCGGCCATCCAGCCAGTTTTTTACCCAGTGAAGAGTGCACTTATCCAGTCCACAAGACACCAGTTTCTCAAGGAGTATGCCATGAGAGACAGTGTCAAAGGCCTTGCTGAAGTCCAGGTGGGTAACATCCACAGCCTTTCCCTCATCCACTAGGCGGGTCACATGGTCATAGAAGGAGATCAGGTTGGTCTAGCAGGACCTGCCTTTCATAAACCCATGCTGACTGGGCCTGATCCCCTTCTTATCCTGGACTTGCCATGTGAGTGCTCTCAAGACAAACCGTTCCATAATCTTCCCTGGTACCGAGGTCAGGCTGACAGGCCTGTAGTTCCCCGGATCCTCCCTCTGACCCTTCTTATAAATGGGAGTCACATTGGCAAGCTTCCAGTCCTCTGCGACCTCCCCTGTTGACCAGGATCGCTGATAGATGATAGAGAGTGGCTTGGCAAGGACCTCTGCCAGTTCCCTCAGTACTCTTGGATGGATCCCATCAGGTCCCATAGATTTCTGAGTGTCCAGATGATGAAGTAGGTCCCTAACTAATTCCTCCTGGATTAAGGGGGGTATGTTGTGCTCTTCATCCTTACCTTCCAGCTCAAGGGGTGGAGTACCCTGAGGATGACTGGACTCACTATTAAAGATTGAGGCAAAGAAGGCATTACGTACCTCGGCCTTTTCCTCATCACTGGTTGCTACGTTCCCTTCTGTATCCATTAAAGGAAAGATATTCTCCTTGGGATTCTTTTTACTGTTAACATATTTGTAAAAACATTTTTTGTTGTCCCTTACAATAGTGGCCAGGTTTAGTTCTAGCTGAGCTTTTGCCTTTCTAATTTTCTCTCTGTATGATCTAACCAGATGCCTGTACTCCTCCCAAGTTGCCCGCCCTTTCCTCCAGAGATCAGTTGTTATCAACACTGTTATCAGTGTTATCAACATTCTTCACATACTGAACTCAAAACATAGCACCTACCAGCTACTAGGAAGACAGTTAACTCTATCCCAGCTGAAACTAGGACAACTTCGTAAAAGGTGGAGTATCCACAGGTGAGTGGAGGATGGTAGTCGGTTTTGTATGGGAATATTGGACAAAGTCGATTCAAGAACCCATGTGTTTCTAATGAAAGAAGTTATTTCTGCCGAAGTCTCTGATCAGTACTCCTGTGTCACATGACACTGTGAAACATTCCTCAGGGAAAGGGCCAGGGCAGGAAGTAGTTCCAACAAACGCTTGACAATAATCTCCTCCTTATCACCCCCAAAATGGCAAGAGTCTCTGTGAGATCCTTGGAGAAAAAGAAGGGGCATAGATACCAACTTCTGCCAGCACTTGGCCAGGGTAGAGGGGCAATGCTGGGGCTGCGTAACACCCTGGGTGTGTAGGCCAATAAACATAAGCCTGGACACGTTATGGAGGCAGAAAGCATGCAAACATGCCCTAGAGTGGGTTGAAGCCCACTGTTTCTTGGGTAAGTTCCTGGTGCTGAGAGCTACAAAGGAGTCAACAGGTTTGATGGGTGTGAGATACCTGACTACATGGGGGATGTCTCAATCTCTCTAGTTTTAGTTTTCTGGTATTAGTTACCTAACACCTGTACCTCCAGCCTCTGTTCAGCCCCTTGGGGACAGAGGAGGTCTCATTCCTTACCTTTTGACTTCAGCAATTAACTTAAGGGAGAGGAAACGACTGGATCGAAAAATCACCCACAATCTTTCTGTGTGCACTAAGCACAGAGGATCTATTTTTCTAATTTTAGCCAAGCACAAGGCTGAAATTTGGAAAATTCAGTCTAGCTTATCAACTCGATCAAACTGCTTAATCAAACCCATGAAATGCATATATGGCAGGATGGGGGCTGTTGCAATAGGACTGCCCGGAGTGTGCCCACCCTGGCTGGTGGAGCCACTGAGGTGGGGAACACAGCCTGCAGGAGCTGGGACAGGATTGTTTGCCCTCCTCAGCCTCTGCTGCTGATTTCAGAAATGCAGCTCTCCCTGCCAGCTCTGCTGGAGCCTCTCATTCACTTTCTTTCCCACCTGCAGCCTCCCCAGGCTGTTTCAGCTCTGAGAATATATGTCCATCCTGAGTCCATCTTGCTCTGGATCTTCTCCCAGTGATGACTACACTTCACTTGAGTGGATGCCTACCAAGGTGGTCAGTGGGCTGGACCACATGATGTACAAAGAAAGGCTGAGGAAGCTAGATTTGCTCAGTCTGGAGAAGGGGAGGGGGCGTGATGTTTTTTCAGTCTTCAACTTCCTAATGAGTAGCTATGAAGCCAGACACTTCTGAGAGGCACACAGTGAAAGGACAAGAGGTAATAGACACAGGTTACAACAAGGGAAATTCCCATTAGACAAAGAAAAGCATTATTCCCCATGATAGTGGTGCAATGCTGACACAGGGACCAGAGAGCTAGTGCAATCGCCATCCTTGGAGATTCTCCAAACTTGCCTAAAAAAGGCCCTGAGCAAGCTGATCTGGTTTTGGAGTTAACCCTGCTCTGAGTAGCTGCTTGGACTGCAGACCTCCAGGGGTTCCTTCCCACCTCAATTTTTCTCTGCTTTACAGTGACAAACTGTTTTATTTTCCAGCCCACAGTTCCCCTGCCTGTACTGTGCACTACCCCCATGGATGCAAGTCCTATAGCACAAGCTATTCTAGCCCATTGCATTACATTTCTGTCAGGGCTGTCTGGATGCCACAGAAATATTCATGAGTCAAAACACATTTTCTTGTAGAAACTCTTCTCCTGTCATTACGGAAATTTCCAGCTATGTCTTTGCTCATAAGTAGGAATCCGAAGCTAATCTGTGCCTTCTAAAACTGAGAGATGCATGGATTCATCATGGAGCTGCAGCTGGAGCATGGTAAATACAGTTTCCTCGGTCCTGATGACCTGTCTTTAATAGATTTACCCTGGAATCCCTCTAAAGTTTTTAATATCAGTGTTAATGCCTCTATTTAACTGAGTAGTAACTGCATGCACTAGCTGAGTTCCCTTCAGTACTGTTCTCCTTTTGAAGACTGGGTGGCTGATGTGGTCCTTGGCACTGAGCAGTCCCAACACTTGGCCCTTTGGGACCTTGTTCCAGTCTGTTCCAGTGGAGCTATTTGTGCCAGCAGTTTCCAGTGGGGATTGCTTCCATTTCAGAATCCAGTCCTCTTATTTCATCCTGAAATCATTGCTTTCATATTTAGAAGTCATTTGTGATCTTTAACTTAAGCAACTCTTCTCTCTCTCTCTAGCACTGCTGTATTGACAGCAGGCCGTTCTCTTCTGAGCCTTCAATTGCTTACTGTGAGCAAGACAATTTTCTTAGCCTTTTCCCATTAGATTAGAACACCTTTCCCACCTCCACCTCTCTCTCCTGGCCAATGTGTTGCCTAGCAGAGTTGATGAGTGGGAGAGTCATTAAAGCTGCATGATGAAAGCGTATGATATGAGCAAGACCCTCCTCTCCCTATCTAAGATTCACATAAATTGAGCCAGGCTCTGAAAAAGGTGCAAAGACCTAGGAGCAAAAGGGAGTCAACTGAGCATGGATACATCTAGTCTGGAAAGTGGGAGCTTCACTAGAGCTGTAGTTTCTGAAAACGCCTTGCAGGTTAGGCAAGACCTGACTGCTTTTGAAATGGAAGCATGATGGATCTAGGTGCTAGGGATCCTTGCAACAGAAGAAAGCTACAGCTGAGGATTTTAGTATCTGTGGGTTTGGAGCCTAAATGTTTTGTTAGATCTGAGCTGACTATCTCTCCGTGGTGAGTTGAGAATGGCGTAATTTTTATTATCGCTTTATGTCCTTGGCTTTTCCCATACTTATCAGAGATACTTACCAGCTGTAGAAAGCCCCAAATAACCATTAGCCTAGCTTCAAACTCTTGCATATCTGATATCTTCTTGAGAGCATGTCTGTCCTCAGTGCCTTGAGTGTGCAGCGTTACCATTCTACATGGAAGAGCTTGGTGATGCCCAGTAGATGTTGGTTATTCCTCAGTTTGGTAGTGCCATGGAGATCCACTCCTCTCACAGCTGACCTCGCCGAGGATCTAACAGATCCTCACACTTGTAAATCTGCTTATGTGGGTCCTTCTCTGGTTATGCTTTGTTTTGACCGTGTGGACGCCACCATTTGTGCTGGAGATATTTTTCTGTCTTTTCCTCAGGTTCAAGATCTTGTGTTCTTGTAGATCAGCTGTATTTTAGGGTTGCTGTGTTCCTTTGGGTAAGTCATCAATTTGCTACAGCTTAGTACCTGTTTGGTAGTGCACTGTATACTGCAGGAGCATAATTTCCTTACAGCCTTGATGAAAATATTTGAAAATTGCTGTCATTGACCTAAAATAAAGCTTTTCAGTGGTCTGTGATGAGTTCCTATTTGCACACTTCCCTGTCCCTAGACATTCTGGGTGAGTTTTCATGTGCAGAGTTGTGTAAGATGTTCCTCTTGCATTAGGAGCCTGACAACAGCAGGCTTGATTTGAAAGCTATGGCTTTCATAGCTTATGTCCTTGCAGGACAGCCATTCAAAGTGCCTTTCACTGGCATTATGTTTTAGAAACCTCTCTCCTGATAGGTCAAGATGAACCAGTAGTGCATCAAATCAACCTCCACCCAATTGTGAAAGGCCATAATAGATACTGATCAGATATTAAGAATATCAATAGGCATTAGGAAGGTAACTGTTTGCTGGACCAGACGTTGGATAAGCACCAAGCAGCCATGGCTAGTCTCTAGAAATGGGCTCCAAAAGGGAGCTGGTCTCTGCAGTGCCATTACAGAGGGGTCACTCTGCCTGGGTCCAGTGTGCACACATGAGGTCCTTGTCTTTTCCATGTGCTGGTGCAGGAACAGTGAGGAGCCTGTGGACAAAGCTCTTTGCTTTGGCTGCCTCTCCTGTGATTGCAGGGAAGCCTTGAGAGAGCTGAGCAGTAAGGCTTGCAGTCACTTCTCTCCAGTTTTCCCATGAAAGACAGGAGAAGAAGGGTCCCTGACTAAGCCAAAGGAGTGAGAGGCACAGGCAATGCCTTTCTTTATTATCATGCCTTTCCTCAGTTTCTTCATGTAATATTACTGAGGCTTGTCCATTTTACTGTTCTCGGGGATTTAATGTTGTTCTTTAGGTTGCAGGTGACATTCAGTGTGGTTTTATGGATCCTTGCACTATTCCCTTTTGAGAATCTGCAGCTTTCAGTCCTGCCTGGAATTTAATATTGTTATTCCCCTTAAGTGACAGCTGCTTGAGCAAGGCCTGTCGTGCAAATGATGAATCACGAAGCTTTTGTTTTTCAGCCTAGTCATTGCACTTACTGCAAAGATCCTTTTCATGCAGTGGTTTTAGGAGATGAAATGCAGTTGGAGCACTCCCAGGTTATACTTGCATTTTCCTGATTTACTTCTTATGTATGTAGATGCTGTCTAAACACGTGCCTGCCTCTGGCCATGAAAACATCAGGAGTAACTGCTCTTGCTTTGTTTATCTTTTTGTCTAGACATGTGGCACTTTTGCCACTTTTCCCACTCTACTTGAGGAATGTCCAGTTGCTCAGCTTGGTCCCTCCAATGCCTACATGTATGGGGCAGGAGATGGCTGCTAGGATCACTGGTTTTCTCTTTCTCTCCTCCATAATACTAATTTCTGATTTCCTGGACAACTTGCAGCCAGCTCACTTGTTGGTGAAGTTCAATGCTTGCACAGAGAGTGAGACAGCCTGGTGTCTGTGCTGTCCGACATATCCCGCTCCCTCCTATTAAAGATTTTCTTAAAAGTTCTCAGAGTTCCTATGCACAGAGCCATGTCAAAGGGGAGCTGTCTCTCCAAGCAGTCATTGCTCTACCAGCCCAGAGCCACACACCCCCTGCACATAGGCACCCTTGCTGTCGCGTGTTTGCCCCTGCTTGCCAGCCAGCTCCTGCACACAGTGCTGCTGGAGTGCCCTTGCTAAACTGGCTTTCCACAGTTAGTTTAGCTCTGAGCAGCAAACACAGCCTTTCTGAAGCATTGCTCCTGAATCTCGTTCCAGCTTTGCACCACCCACATGTAGCTGATCAAGGGAATCTAAACTCTGCTCCACAACATTGGGCGCTTGTGACTCATTTAACTGCGCTGTGCAATGCTCCTCTGGTTGACTCCGGGATGGAAGGATGGAGCTTTTGCTCCTTCATTACCCATTTACTTTTCTGTTCATCGTGTTTCTAGTCCTTTACCAGGTGAATCCTGCATTCAGACACTTCTGCAAGATGACCTTCTTCTTGTCAAGTTGTGGCTCTTCACCCTAAGCATTCTGGTTATTATGATCAGTGTTTCTCGTGGATGTAACATGGAAAACATGGAGCTGCCTGTGGCTTCTTTCTGCTCTGGGCATTGAGTCAACTCGTGCTCTGTTTTGTAGGGTCCTGGGAGTTGCACTGCAGCAGGAAGGAATTAGTTGTATATTGGTGTGAAGAGCTGACAGGCCCTGTAATTCAGAGAAAGGATGTGGGTTTCAGTATTGTATTTGAGTTGATAGAATAACGATTTATGCAAGCAAAGGATGTAAAAGGTGACATAAATTTGACAAACTAAGTAATGCCAGCAAACTGGATGTAATGCACAGGTAAAGTAATTTGCTGTTTTTAGTAAAGCTCTCCTGTCTGGTCTTCAGAGCCGTATTTGCCTCCTCCATGTGGCCGATCATTCCCTTTCTAAGTTGTGTTGAGAAAGCCTCTGCAGGTGCTCTTCTCTTTTGCAGCTTTATTCTGACCCAGTGCCCACCTGAACAGACATTACCATGGTGCAGTGCTGGCACCTGCATTGTCACTGTCCCCATCACTGCAATTACAGCCTGGTGCCCCCAGGTCTGGCAGTCTCTGAGCCTGTCCCCTCGCTGCCCATCCCCTCTCTCCATCTGTTACTGCCTCTGCAGCAAGCTGCTGGACTTACCCAGAGACTGTGCAGCTGCGTGTACACATGTGATTAGCAGCGGTGGGCATTAGTAACTTGGGGTGTGGGTTGAGTGGGGGCTTAAAGCTGACTCTGCTAGATGGCAGCATACTGCTTGTAGCCTCCTGAAGTGCTGCAGAGGCAGGATTTACTAATTCATTGTTGTATGCTGCAGTGGGAGTTGGTATCTCCTAACTAAGCATCAGCCTTTCGCTTTAAGAAATTTTCTTCAGTTCTTGACATTTGTGTCTGACTTTTTTAATTTCTTTATTTTTCCAGTATCTGTTAAAATATGGCTACCAGAATTGCAGTCTAACGTCACCTAGAGGCAAAATCATCTCTCTTTTCAGAGCCTGGGCAATAGCAGAATTGGGTGCATGTTTATTGCAGCCTGTATTCATGTTTCAGCAAGGTGAGCAGGGAAGTAGAGTACAAACAGGTGCACTATGAATTTTGGCATTATCTAATATTTGGCTGATCCATGGAATTGCTGTAGCTGTAGTTGCTAGGCCATTGGTCTAATGTGGCTTGAAGAAAAACTGCTAGGTGTATTTGTCTTCTCTAATGAAATGATGAGCTGAAGAGACATACTAGTTGCTCTTCTCCAAGTCATGGGTCAAATCTGGGTCTGTGGAGAAACAGGCTACTCTGCAGGAGCAGTCTGTGAGATGGGCTGGTTTGGAAGAACGGTGTTTGTTCCCTTTACCCAATTTCAGCACCTCTTTGGCTAATGTCCACTCCCTTTTTCCAGGTTTTTGCGTATGTCATTCCTGCCCCTCAACTACATCTTTGGTCTCAAGGTAATGGTGAAGGGCAAGGAGAACCTCAGGACTAAGAAACCTTTCATCCTCATGTTGAATGACCAGACCTCCCTTGACATTATGGGTATGTGGTGATCCCGCCTCCTGCTCCCGGTCCCAGTTGTCTGTAGGGGAGGGTAGTACGAAGGCCCAAGTACTGCAGGCAGAGGAGCAGGAGTGGCTGCTACATAGTCCATTACCAGCTAGTCCCAAGCCAGGGCTGATCTCCAGGGTATTAAAGCCAGGGTTGTTCTCCAGGGTATTAGAGGTATTTTCAAGCTAAATCAGCTTCATCCTTTCCAAGAGAATGGGGATGAGACTGTTGGTTGACCACAGCCGTGTCACAGCTGCTCTTATTTAGCATCAGCAATAGTCCTCCTCTAAGTGGGTGGTTGGTCTGGAGACCCCCAGAATCCCTTTCCCAACATGTTTCCGATCCTGTGAAGCTGGATGGGGGCTGCACACATGGCATCTCCTAGAGCAGAGGGCTGTAGCCCAGAATTTGGAGGAAACCTCAGTGCAGATAACAACTTGTTCTGTCTTTGTTCTCCCCTTCCAGTGATGATCGAGGTATTACCAAGTCACTGTGTGCCCACTGCAAAGAAGGAAATCCTCTACATGGGCACTTTCGGCCTAGCGTGCTGGCTTTCAGGACTCATTTTCATTGACCACAAGAAGAGGGAAGAGTCTATCACTACCTTGATAGAGGTGGCACACTCCCTCCACAAAGAAAAAGTGAGTGGGGAGGACTCTGGTGAGGAGCCACTAGAACCTTGATGTGGCTGGAAAGGGATCTTTGGGCTGGGCACTGAGCAGAACAGAGTAAGAGCATCTCTGGTGGGTTCAAGTGTGTTGTGTGTCCATGTTGCAAATACTTTGATAAAGATTTGATTAAAACAAAATCGTGAGATAGGAGTGTGAAGTTTGCAACGTAGTTATAGAGACTTAGGAACATTACAAAATGTGCTAAGCATAATCATAAGAATACAAGTATTGTTGACAGTCAGTTAACCATAGAATTCTAACACAGATTGGTTAATTATAGTGGTTTGTTTTAAGAAATCGTTATGGACCTTAGTTCTGTTGCTTAGAAACCCTACTTTGATCAAAGTTCCGGTTAATGGATTATGTGAGATCGACCAATGATTGTTTTAACATAAGAATATTAATAAGGTAGTATGATTAGAAGACCAATCATAGAAAAAGAATTAACATAGAATGTACTTTTGTATAATCTAATATAATGGCAAGAATCGTACTGCGCAGAATCACCTAAGAAGAGGTCAAGAAGTGGACAAGTGAGGAAGACTATGGAAGACCACCAGAGGGCTTCTGAGGACCACCAGAGACCTTCAACGTGCTTGCGTAAAGGACTTTTACATGTTAATAGTTTCTCAGGAAACTAATGATTATGTATAACATTTCTCGGAAATCTAGTGAATATGTATAACAGGTGTGTATTTAACCTGCATAGTTAAATCAGACAGGTGCACACGCTAGGTGGAGCAATCCCCCGTGTGCCCAGCGCTGCAATAAGGAGTGCCTGCTTCTTAACTTCTCATTGCTGTTAAGGAGTTTTATTCCGGATTTCGGCAACATCCATAAAGTACTTGAAGTGGAGGAAGATGATGTCTCTGCATGATCAGGAGCAGACAGATCAGTCCCAGGGGAGTATGCCTGTGCAGTGGCTTAGAATAGTAACTGGAGGTCCCTCCGTCTCAGTATCTTCTCCCTCCTGCAGTTCCGCGTCTTGATCTTCCCTGAAGGAACTTGTAGTCATGGTAGCTCCGTGTTGCCCTTCAAACGTGGGGCCTTCCAGCTGGCTGTGAAAGCCCAGGTGAGAGCCACCTTCCTCCTGCCCCTTGGCATGCCTGCCATGGTCCACCAGCAACCAGGGCTATGTGGCTCCTGGTCCCTGGCTTTCCTTTGGATCAAGCACATATCCAGGACCCCACGAGGAGCTTGCAGGTGGCTCAGGAGGGGGCTGTTTCTGGGACAAGTGGAAAACCTTCACAACTCAGCTTGTGAAAAAAGTGGGAGGACCTTGACAAGAACCCTGGACCTGCCCAGGAGGAGTTTCTGCTGAACAGGCCTCTGCGCATACTAATTTGGCAATCCATGCATTGTTGGGCCTAAATACAGAGATGAAAACACAAAAACCAACAGCGAGGACATTGGGTGATATGGTTAAATGATCTAAATATCCCCCCAAAAACTCAGAGTGTCTACTATGAAGCTGACTGGGATATTACCAGCAAGATGCTGGATTCACCTAAGAACACCAGTTCCGTTTTGGGGGAGAAATCTGGAAATTTGTAGATTCACTGTAGACCGCCTCCCCTCCAGGTCCCCATTATTCCTGTAGTGATCTCTTCATACTGTGACTTCCACAACCAGAAGGAGAAGGGATTTAGACCAGGTGAGGATGATCTGGGGCAAAGAACAGGCTAGGTGTTGGTGCAACCTCAGTCCTTGGAGGGAGCCATGAGGTGGGTGGGCAGAGGACCATGTGCAATGTGGAGATAGCAGCCAGACAACAGTAGTTTCTGTCTTCTCAGGAGGGGAGGGAATGGGAGATTCCAGGCATCACTTTTGCCTCTCCCCTTGGATTTCTCACACCTTGTCCAATACCTGTACGAGGGACCATGGAGAAGCAGTGGAGCCCAGGGGCAGGTCCTGCCCCCGGCCCCACCATGCTGTCCTTGGATCTGCAGGTGCATGGAGAGTTGGGAAACAAAAGCAAACATGGAGCTTTCAGCAAAAGTCACCCTGAGAGTGTGTGTCCTCCCAGTTACCATGTTTCATCCATTTATGGTGACAAAAATTTCTCCTAGTCACTGATAAAATGTTATGGGGAAAAAAATTATGTAAGTCTTGGCTTCAGAAGAAAAATGCAGAAAAAAATGTTTCAAACTCCAACAAAGAAAGGTAACCCATCCTGTTCCTCCACTTCCTTTACTGACACCCATCCCAAAATGGGCTTCTGCCACTTTCCACCTCCCACCAGGCCAGCCCTGCTGTTTCCTAAGGGGAGGACTTGCATCTGACATTCTCATTTCTCCCATTGTTTGTGCCTGGGTGTAGTCATCCCCTCCCAGGCAGACACCTGGAAGAGAGAGTTGGTGCAAATGTTAAACATTGCATTGTCTGTTTCTACTAATCTTTCATCTGCTGGGACTATCCTGTCTCTATTGGCGACACACAAAAGCCTTTTGGTACTGGAAGTATTCCCCACCATGGGTGTCGATAGGAGCATGAGCAGGGACAACAGCCCTGCTCTGCTAGCCTGCTTCCTCCCCATCACGTCCCTGCTCAGTTGGGCAACCAAGACCAAGCACTGCTCTGGGAAATCAGAGACGAACACAATGGGAAGGGATCTCTGAAGCAGCTGAACCTTCTGCTTTAAGCAAGGCCAACTCTAAAGATAGATGAGTTTTCTCTGTGCCTTTTCCAGCCAAGTTTGGAGTAACTTCAAAGAAGGAGATTCCACAACCTCCCTGAGCTTTTTAGGAAAGACTATTTCTGGTTGCACGTACATTTGTCTTTATAATAACCTCACCCTGGGAGTTAGTGGTTAGCTGACCTCTAAGCTCTTTTCCAAATTGCTGTTAAACAGGTAGGATCTTCACTGCTGGAGAAAGAACCAGTTAACTTTTCCTGTATCTTCCCACTTTTCCCACCTGCAAGTTTTGCCAGGGCTGATTCTGAAGAGGTGCTACATGTGGCGAAGACTTCTGCACATTGAGCAGGCTGATCCTCAGGTCAGGACAGTTCACCATGTCCACAGTGGCTTTGGGCATGCTGATGAGCTTCTGGAAAGCCCAACTCTGTGTCTATTGTGTGCACACTGTCATGCATGGAGCAAGTCTGGTGCTTGCTGGAAGTCTGTTATACCGCAACAGACCTACACTTTCAGCACAGCCCTGTCATCACTCAGCTTTTTCTGTAGGACAAAGTGAAGCATAGTAGACTGCTGAGATACCAAGCCTAGCTTTGGATGTAAGATGGCAGGCAGGGAGCATGCCTTCTTTTGTGAAGCTTTTATCTACACTTCTGTTTTGCCTCCCTTGCATGGCTCTGCTAGCAACACTTCTGGATCTCATTTCCTAGCACACATGTAAAGGCATGCAAGAAAGTTAGAAAATAACACAGACAGTCCCTAGATCCGCAGGTGCATGTCTGTGCAGGCACTGTTCGTCTCTGCTGGCCAGAGCAAGGGCCACTGGGTGCAAGAGCAGAAAACCATGATGATAGCTCCCCAGTATATTCTTCCTGTTTGCACCAGTCCATTGCTTAGATGCTTCCCAAAAGGAGTATGACACACCTTGGCCAAACAGGGAGTCCTGGGTGCAATTTCTGCATCCCAAAGTATGTTTCTGGAAGGGGGGACTCTGCTGAATTTGGTATACGTAGATCAGAGCATGGTCAGTTTGGATGTGTGGTATTACAGCGATCTCATTCTCTTTGCTGTGATCTAGAAAGACCCTGAGGTCTTTCTGTTGTGACAACTTCTCCTATATGAATCATTGCATTGGATGTATTTGGGGAGAGATTCAGTTGTTTCTGTATTTATGATTTTTGCTGTGTCTGTGGATGGGAAAAGCCTGGTTTGGTTTTTTGCTGTGTGCATCTGGGACATGGCTGGGTTGCTACACCACTGTTGGTGTGGAAAAGAGGGCATTTCCCTTTGTTTCTGTCTTGTTCCTTGGTTTGCACTGATCCCTCTGCTATGTCTTCTCTTGCTCTTCTACACCACTCGCATATTTTCTTGCCCCTCTCTGACCCTCCTATCTCACTCTTCCAGGAAAAAGCATAATCCAGATCCTGCCAGAAGTGTAAACCCTTGGCTTGGCCGCACACGATGTTCCCAAACTCACTGAGCATGTCCGTGACTCCATGCTCACCGCCTATCAGGGGATATCAGGAATGACAAATGGGACTTCCCATTAGTGGTCCTATCTTCCAGCTCCAGCTGTGTGTGTAGCAGTGGGGCGGGGACCATGGCAACCACAAGAAGGTCTTGCAGCAGAGACAACCATGGATTGCAACCCTGATATAGCAGAGACAGGCAAAATGTCCACAGAGGAAGAAAAGCTTGTAAGTGGAGCTGGTGAAAGGCTTGCCATGTTCCTTCCAGAGAACTGTGCCACCTGCATGGACAGACACATGGTGGGTAGCTGGACATTTCTTTGTAATTGTAACCCTGAGAACTTCTCTCCAGCTGGACCCCAGGCAGAGCTGGACCCTTCCTGTGATCATTGCTGCATGCTTATAATCACATTTTCCTATTCAAAACCAACAAGGTGGAGGCATTTATCCCAAGCCTGTGACCATCCTGCCTGGGGAAGTGGCTGTCTTGGAGTTTGAGGGCTGCCGCATTTCCCTGGAAGCACACTCAGCAGAAGGCACCGTCTCCTACCTCTTTCTGTAGGGAGCAATTGGGAGGTACCTCTGCCACAAGAGGGGAAAGCCAAGGCAGATTTGGGAGAGGGGAATTAAAGACCTTACATGTGTCTGCAGGGGTTGGTGGTTTTTTTGTAGCCTTCCTTTTAAGCAAAGCAAGATTTTGCTTTCAGTGGTTGAGCAGATCTTGAAAGTGTGAGGTGAACCTGCCTGCGCACTCAGAAACCAGAGGCAAACAGCAGAAATGTGTTGCTTAATATCCTTGCCATGCACTGATAACCTCATGGTTTTTAACACGACCTATATATTTTTCAACTCAAATACACTCCAGGAGCTGCAGCTCCTGATTTCTGAATACTGCCTGGTTTTGCCCTGTCATGTGTCAGAGGATGATGTCTTGCCTTCCCCTGCCCAGGGTCACCGCAGCCTTTCCCCACTCCCCATGTGCTGAGGACTCATGGAGCAGCATGGTCCCCAAGCTCCATCACTCACCTGGGGTCCTGGCAATCCAGCAGGTCTCCTGTGGACCCCCTGGGCCATGGGTGGGCAGCGTGGGGTGCTGGGCTGACCATGACTTGCCAGCATACCCCACCATGGCAAAGCACGTATGCTGATGCTGTAGCCATGGGATTTTACCAAGCATGTCCTTTAATAGTCTTCATCAGAGAGGCACCTACTCTACCCACAAGCTTCTCTCATGAGTCTATCTTAGGCTGCCACCCTCTTGCTCCCTGTCCCCTCCTTCCCTCCCAGTTGTGCCAAGGAGAGATGGAAACTTAATATGATTTTTACATGTTCATTATTTATTGACTTCATAGGGTCTTGGGAGTGATCATCCCAGCCAGATGATTATTTTTTAGCCCTAATTCTTGTAGTTTACATACCAGCCAGCTTATGGTTTGCTTTTTTATGCTGATACGTTTAGCTATGAAGCATAGCCAAAGAATATTTTGGACACGTTTGACATACCAGAATTGATGTCAAATGTAGGTGAGTGCATACAATGTATTTTATTACTGCCCAGCACACCCAAACACACACATGTTCACTATAGGATTTAAATAAAAGATGTCTCTAGGCTTCAAGATGCAGCTGCCATTCTCCAGTGTCTTCAAACACTGAAATCTCACTACTAATTAGAAACAGCCTAAACAGTTTGCGCTCTTGTGCAAAACAAGAAGGAGATAAGAAAAGCTTTGATAAAGATTACATGAACTTGCTAATTTCTGAACAGGTACAAAGGATAAGGAATTTGATTTTAAATGCAAGCACACCAGCCTCCAGATTTGACACCCATTCAGGATGGGAAGTAAAAAATTTGTCTTGATTGTGCCTTTAGAGAGTCATAAAGCATCCAGCACCTAACCAGCTCTTGCCCACCTCTGAAGATTTTTTTAGGGCAACAGACAATAAAATGCCATTACCTTTCCACCTGAAGACTTACATTACTGGAAGCTTTTACAAATAAATGATATAAAAATTACAGTACAGCAAATAAAACAGTAGACATAGTCTTGAGCCCCTGTCTGGGAAATCATGTGCCAAGGTTCAGTCGACAGCAGTCAGCTGAGCATGATGTACAGGCAGCACTTTCCCAAGAGCAGCTCAGTGCCATCATTAGGAGTTTCCAGTGCTGGTCTGATGAGCAGAATTAGAAACTGTCAATGAAGCAGAAAAAGCTACTGAGAGGCAGAAAATGTTTCCGGGACACAGTTTTTCTCCCCACATTTTTGTTTGACTCCATAGCTTAAAATAGTCACTGGTGAATGGGTAACTGAGTACCAGGTCACCCCTGTATCCTTGTACCTCTGAGACACCGCAGTACTTCCAGCCTTGTCAAAAGGTACCTCCAGTGACCTAACATCAGACACCCTTTGGATGAGTGCTTTTGGGGCAATTTCTTGGCACTTGAAAAGGTTAAACTTTTAGCAGTTGCTTTTTAACACCCTGAGATTTCACTATCTCTGGATTATGCAAACACAATTCAGCTTCCTCCCAGACTGGTGATAAAAGAGCCACAGGAATCGGCTCAGCAAGTTTTACTGACCGTAAGACTAAGTTAATAAAAGAAATCAGGAAGCCTCTATCGTATCAAGAAGGCAAGCATCAGCTGGACTTGGTTCCTAAAGAATGGGGTGACGTCACCATAATTTAGCCTTTCCATCAAGTGCAAATGTCTGTCTTAAACAACAGTGTCTCTCTCAAATACAGTTAATCAAGCTCAATACAGGAACTGCACGGAGATGTTTTGTGGTCTGTGCCTTGCAGAAGGACAGAGTAGGTGATCCCCAGGTATTGCGATCATCTATAAATGGGTTGCCAGAAGGAAAAAATCCAACCCAGTCCATTCTGCTCAGGTCATACCTGTCTTCTGCAAGTCTCTGTTCTCCCTACACCATTTTCAACTGGGAGAGCCTATGCCAAAAGCGTATCAATAAGAGGACACAGCTAGTGTCCACATCTCTTAAATGAAGACACTGTTTTACTGTCTTTCAGGATGTGGTACATCATAAACTCTGACTATGTGTGTTAAACTACTGGTGTGTCAGACCATACAGTGTCAAAACAACTCCAGATATACCTTAAAATGCTTTAAAGCTTTAGGGAAGGCAAGGGGAGAGCAGGGGCTTGGAGCAACAGAGTATGAATTTGGAGCAGGTTGGCTAATTCCAATTAATTTCCTCATGGACACTCTTCCTGTGAAGTAAGACTCCAGTTGTCCTGGAATAAGGTATTTAGAGGACACATCCACAAGGGCCAGAACAGACTGGATTTTCAGGGATTTCCTATCTAGCTGAAGAGAAAGAGGCAGTCTAGTAAGGGATGACGAAGGTGATGGATTGCAAGGAGACTAGGCTAACAGCATCTCTGCCTCCAGTGGTGTCTGAGTGGGGCTGAAGGGATGGTCAAGGTCTTTTGGGGGCAGAGTCACTGAAATGACCTTAATTCTTTTATTTCTTTAGGCATGGAAGAGTCTGACCTTGTAGGGCATTTATTATTTTTGACAGACCTCAAACAACTGCATACCTTTTGTGCCACTCTGAGGCTCATCTTTCCAGGGTGAGAGGTTGAGCTTGTTGATCTCATGGCAGTCAACAAAGTTCTCCGGATAACTGTTGATCTTGAACACATCCCTGGGTATCTTTTTGATATGAGTATTGTCACAGATCACTGTTGACAGTAAGATTTTTCTCAGTGCATGCAACTGCTGCGGAGTGAAAACTCCTGGTTTCTCCCACCAGAATCTGCAATGATATTTTCAGAAGCAGTTTATAGTCTCCTTGAAGGCATTTGGTGCTGGTTACTTCCCAAGATGGGAATCTGAGCAAGGTGAGTCTCTGCTCAGATCCACCTTGATTCATCAGGCAGCAGGCACACCCCCTTGGAAAGAGGTGTCTCCAGTGTGGCCAGGTCTGGATTCTGCCACTTACCCGCCAGTGCAGAGAGCCTGCCTCTTCCACACAGCATCACCAGGCTGCTGGGCTGCAGTGACTGAGCCTCCTCTTTTGTACCCTGAGAGCAAATGTCACCTCAGGCAAAGACTACTGCAGATAACCCATGGCCTGGAGCTGGTGCTCCTCAACGACATGGGCTGCAAAAAAGACTCCTTCGGCAACTGGGCTAAAATCAAAGTTTGAGCTTTGCTGGGAGCACTCACTGGCATGTTGGAGATGGGCTGGATTAGTGTGTCACATGAAACGTCAGCATTTTTTCCCATAATAAATGCCATGGGAAAGGTTTGCTCTCAGGGCCACCTACCTGTCCCCATCACGCAGGTTCCTGAACTGGGTGCCAATGATGCAGGCCAGGAGGGGTCCAACTCTGCCCTGGGGAACAAAGGGCTCTGCGATTGCCCCAATCCAGAGGTCAATATTGTCCGGTGTCCCATACAACTTCATGAACTTCTTGGCCAGTTTGGAATTGCCTAGCACCTCAGAGAATTCATCTACGTTTTGAGGTTGGGAGAGCCCACAGAAGTGCCTCCAGGCATTGTAACCTGCAAAAGCAGGAACAGTGGCTGATCAGGACCCATGTCTCCCCACCATCTGCCTAGGCTCAGGAGCTAAACAGACCTCTTGGCCCATGAGCAATGTCTGCTTCTTCTCATGGCATTAAAGGATCTGGAAGACATTATTGTCTAGACGGTTACCATAAATGCCATGTTTTCAACAGTCCTTTTTGTATGCACACAATTTGGGTTGTCTTTGCACACAACTACAGGTTCATTGCATTCTGTTGGTTAGAGCTACCTAGTGCTGAAGGGGAATGCTCCAGTCTTTGCCATTTGGGGAGGGAATATTTCTAGGATCAAAGTCCTAGAAAAGAGCAACATTTGGTTGTGCTTAACTCAAGAGCACCCCTTCTTCTCCAGCGCCTGGGGGCAATCATACCTGTGGGTGCAAGCCACTTCTGCTCAAAGCTGTGGGTTGTCTGAAGACACAAAATAAGCATTGATGGGCAAAGAACAAAGCACAGATGGTCTGTCTAGCCCACATGAAAGCTGAACTTGGTTGTTTGCATCTGTACCTTCTGTACCCCACACGACCTCTCTTTGCAATACACCATTTTTTCTACCCCTCTTTATTACATTATCCCAACTATCATCTTTGCTTTCCAAGCCTTTTGTCCTTGTCTTAAATCCCTCAGAAAAAGATCTTTATAATACTGAGACCTTTTCTTCCCTGAGCTTGACTGTCTATCCATCCTTTACCTTCAAATCAAGGTACTGTTTCTTCCCATTGGTATGGAAAAAGCTTAGTACATTTGCAGAACTACTATAAACAGCAGAAGAAAAAAGAGTATTGTTCACAGGACGTGTGGACTTGTGTCTCCTTACCTGGAAGGCCATGATCTCTTCCCCGTTGCATGTTCAGGGCTGCTAGATCAAGACCCATTATCTCTGTCTGTTCAAAAAGGTGGTTCTGGAGCTCCTCAACAAGCAGTTGATTCTGTTTCATCAGTTTTGCACGATCAACCACCATGCCCCGTATCAGTGGATCAATGCCACCTGCATCCATTCCAAACCAGGAAAAGACTTTTTGTATGAAGTTCCAGCTTCGATGGTCCGTTTTGTGCAGCTGAAACAGTGCTGCATGAGATGTCTTTTCTACTCTGGGCTGTGTGGGCTTCACCTAGCTCCATATTTCCATTTCAACATATACTAGTGCATAGGTACATACCTGCATATGCCAGTAGATGAGGCCTCCCTTTAGTAACTAGATTCCCCACCTCCATCCCTCAGCCTTCCCTTCTGCAGCCCTAAATCCACTTGTTGCCCACCTGGACCTCCAGGTCACTTTCTGCAGAACTGCTCCTTAGCCTGTCAGTCCCCAGCATGTACTGATACAGGGGGCTTTGTCCAAGGTTTAGGTTTTGCAATTGATTTTGTTTATAATTAGCTATTAATTGACAATTATTTATTAAAATATTAAATACAATGATAGAATCAATTAATGTCTGTCTGTCTATGTCTTTTTCATAGCCATTAAGAAGACAGTATTAGTAAAACACAGGAAAATTGGCTGCATGTGTGTAATTTGGTATGTTTTCCGTAATTAGTTAGATAACTCATTTTGGAAGAGACGTTTGTCTTCCTTAGAAAGATTCATGCCTGTACATATCAGCTGTATAAGAGCAGGATCCTATAACTCCCTTTGGAGTCATGAAGAGAGATGGCCACCAGTAAGATGCAATTATGCTGTCTTAGCTCAGTTAAACTGGATGGACCACCCTCTGGCAATGCCTACTAATTACAGAGGGATATAACAGCTTAGCTTGACCTAAATTTTAATTGACTGACATTTGGCATCATAAGCCTCATGCATCCTGCAACAGCATGAGCAGTTGCACTATTTGAGTGAAAGTGCAATGCTCGCGCTGTCGGATCTTGCTGAGCTGAGATGTACAGCAACTTGAGAAGGTGGTTTAATCTGTTACATATTCTGGTTACTTAGTGACATGCTCAGAATATGAATGCAATTATCGTGCAGTGAACTGAGGAAGACAGCACTGAAAAACTGTGCAAAAGAAGGTACAGAACTGCATAGTCTGATGCAAAATCTTGCTCCAATGTGGCTGGTTCTGGAGGAGCTGGTGCTTGATAACATTCAATGGTTGGAGTATAACAGCACATGATTTTTGGCAAGGGTCCTTTGCCAGGGTACAATGCAGAACCAATGTTAGGCTCTGTTTGGCGACAATTCTGCAGGACTGTCCTGCTGCCCCACATTTAGCAGACCACCGATTTGTTTGCAGCCCCTTGGGTAGACATGTCATGAGCACCTTCCAAGTTGAATGGCACTGTAATTCATGTGAGGTCAGTTAAATAAATGGAGCTAAAGAATTTTTGGGAGTCTAGGCTCATGTGTCTTACCAGCTGATCTCCACCTGAATGTCTGCTTCAGGACCAGACCAGGACTGCTGGGTACCCCATGTTCTTACCTTCCATTATAATTCTCCATGTGGCGCAAAAGGTCAAATGAAGAGGGACACGAGAGAATGAACCCAAAGGCTGAAAACTGTCATCCAGACGGGATACAAAAGGCTGTACTAACGTATGACCAAATCGGAAAGCCAGGGAAAAAACATTTGAGACTGTAGGATTCACATTGTCATTGTAGCCACTGTACAAAGGGATCCACTTTCTGGTCTCCTCCCCAAGCAGAAGTGGGAGGTAATCTCTGTATGTTATTATCTGAAAAAGCACAAAAGCAGAGCAAGTCGTCAGCAGTTGTAGCAGAAATGCCATCAAAGTCAGGTGCAGAGCATGAACATGAACTCTCCATCCAGTAGCAGAGTTCATTAAGATCTTCAGAAAAAAGAGCTGTAGCAATGGCATGAGTTTGGTGTAATATATTAAAATTATTTACTATAATAAATAATTGATAAATTGGTAAAATAATGGATAAAAAAGCTCCGGATACCATGCTGTCTCAGATGGAGCATCCTTATTCACAATTTTCAACTCCCACAAATAACTCCACTAGGTCTGCAAAGCATGGTTTTCCTCCTTTTCCTGGAGGAAAAAACATTCCTATCATCTTATGCGGATGATAAACAGTGAGCAGTGATCAGTACCTGGTTTATGGCAACTACAATCTTTCGACTCTCTTGGTAAAGCCTTTCTCCATCCCAGTGAGGATTTAATTTCCTCAGCTCTGTAACCAGGTGGTTGTGTTCGCGTAGAAAGACAGTGTGCAGTGCAGAAAGTCCCAGGTTTTCAGTTACCCGTTTGTCACCTACAAATGAAAATACTTTAGGAATTTTGTAAATTGCTTTTTATTTCAGCAGCAGGTTTTTGTGTTAAAAGAGTCAGTGTTACTGGCAGTAATGCTCATGCTTAAGATTCCTAGCAGTCATTATTCATGCCATATATTTCTTTCCAGCACAGACAAAACATTCTCTGTCCAAACCATTTAGCCAAAATCATTAGAGAAGAGGCTTTGGGAAATTTAAACTATATTGCACGTGGTGATGAAGCAGCTGTAAATGTCTCAGTTTGAAAAAAAATCTCATGTCTGCCTTCCTTTCATACTTCAAGGATACAATCTTCTTTCATATCAATTTTGAAAATTGAAATTGAAAATTTGTCTCAGTTCACTCAAGTTGTAAACACCTCTGAGAGGTCTGTGAATGTGCCTTCAGCAGAGATGTTGAGAGAAAACTGGAGGGGATGCAGTGAAGACTCTCTGACAGCTGACGGAAGAAGCACTGAGTATCTCCTCACTCAGCAGGGAGTTCTTGTGTGCAGGGAATGAGAAAATAATGTGCAATGGGAACACTCTATATTCTTATGATTGACTTTGCAAGCTTCACATTTATAATTTTTTTTAATGTTGTGCTTATGATGGATCACTTCCTATTTTAATAAGTTCTGTGTTTTGAGTCATCAATTTGTTTACATTTCAGACAAAATTCTAGACTTGTCTTCTGATGTAGGTTGGGATATTTGAAATATTAAAAATTTAGAATGTGGTACCAGGAAGAGTTAACTAAATTGATTAAGAGCATTTAATTGTTAGTAGTGATTGAGTTGGAAACTGAATGGTGAATTATAGGCAGGAGGGGGAAGAAAAGTCATTGAGAAGTTTTAAATGCTGGTGGTTACTCTATTGAAAATATCTCCTACCTTTGAAATGACTTTTTAAAGGGAGGATGATTTGCTGTAACTCTTTTGGGAAACTAAAACAAAATAATTTTCATGTTTAATTAAACAATTATTGTACAATTATTATTCTTTTTTAATTTGGGGAAGGGTCTCATGTCTTTCACCTTACACAATCATGTCTTGCAGCTCCTCATGCAAATATAAAGACAGATCAGACACCTGACCATAATGATCCTTCTTGACTTCATGGGCCACTGAAAACTACTCCACAGATGCACCTTACCTGCTTTAAAACAGGGGATGTTCATGCTCTCATTGGTGAGAACACAAATACTTTTTGTTTTGTTCTCAAAGGGCAATAATTCCAGCCCTGCATCAGTAAAATTCTGGTTCACAGCCATCAAACCTAGCTGGTTTGTCTGATTTCTAATACTCTTTGCCACAGAGTCTTCGCTGCCGTACACCGTGCTGGCATCGATGAATGAGCTGACAGCATTGATCTGCTCACGAGTAAATGTCCTGGGATTGCACATGGATGCCGATTGGATGAATGGCATGCAAGAGTTCGACCTCAGCATCCGTGGGTCATCAGGGGGAAACTAAAGCAAACAAACATAAGCAATGTCTCAGAAAGTCATGGAGTTTTATTTTTACTGTCTTAAGATAGCGTGGGATGGAATGAAAGTCAGGGTACCTTAATTGGGAAGCAAGGGGACTTGAAGGCGCAATCATTCTCGCAGTGAAGCTCTGGGCTTGCTCCTGCACCGCTGGAAGGGGCTAAGTCTATGTCATGGTTGACCCACTGGCCCCACTGCATGAAGACAAGAGAGAGCTCTTGATCTTGAGTGACGTTCTTGTTGGCTGTGCAAGCAATTTCATTTGACACTTTTCGAACCTGCAGAAAACCAAAACGAAAATGAGTGACTATCTCTACCATGGTGAATTTACCTCTCAGTATAACACCCACTATGAGATCATGCATAAGATAATCTTAGATAAGCTCATAACAGTTAATTATGGCATTAAACAGACCCGTGCCATGCACCAGCTCTATCAAAACAGGTGTGACTCCACAGTCAGTCAGCCAAGCCCATCTTCATGTAAAGCCTTTCCTGGCTGAAACTGATGTACGTGCACACATCCAGAAAGTCAAGAAGATGGCTGAGGAACACCCAAGCCTTATGGTTTGTATAAACATCCTGGTGTATCTGAGACACTGTGGTGCTGTCTGCATCAAACCTTGGGATGCACACTTCTAAAAATGTTATGTGGTCCATGCTCTGCTTAGTAAAGTATTCACAACCTTTTTGCTCATGTCTGTCTCCACAAAAAAATACCCCCCCAAGCCATAGCTCAGTTGTGGAAAACAAGCCTCAAATTAGCACCTGAGATCAGAGGAAAGGATCAAGCAATTTAGACTCTAGATGTTGCCACTGTTTCATTTCTGATGGATGCAGCGAGGGCAGTGCCCACTACTGTTATCTGGACAAGAGTAACAGTTCTCACCAGCGGGAGTGGAAATCCATTGTACAGCTTTCCTTCACTTGCTCCTCTGGGAACAGACACACCATCTTCATACGCTGCTGGGAGCCAGCGAGCAAACGCACGGTTTGAGGACCCCAGATGAGAATGCTTTCTGGTGCATCACAAGAAGAAAAGCAAACACCGGTTATTATTTCAGAAATGAACAGGCTTGTAGAGACTAACGTTTTGCAGCCCTTTAATCCGTGTCTGATTACTCTGGTAACAGAGGTAATAGCCAGAAAACACTGAGAAGTAAATAATATCAAGATTACTACTGCAGAGAAAAATGAACTTTTTTGACAAAATCTTTTTAAAAAGATTTCTCATGCCATTATATTAATTTTATTTGGCATTTAAATCTCTGTAGCACCTCTGCCTCCACTGCTGCACCACACAAAATCAGTCTCACAGTAGGGCCATCATCAATGATCAGGGTGGCCATGCCTTTGTCCAGCTGAGGGCTGGAAGCTTCCAAGGATGAAGATCCTCCACCTCTGCAGGGACCTGTGCCAAGGCTGCCCCTTCAGCAAGTTTTTCCCCATGTCCAACACAGAACCTCTCAAACTGCAATCATAGAATGATAGCATGGTTTGGGTTGGAAGGGACCTTAAAGACCATCTAGTTCCAACCCCCCTGCCCCTCTGTCCCCCTTGCAGGGAGACCTTCCACTAGACCAGGTTGCTCAAAGCCCCATCCAACCTGACCTTGAACACTTCTAGGGAGGGGGCATCCACAGCCTCTCCGGGCAACCTGTTCCAGTGTGTCACCAACCTCACAGTAAAGAATTTTCTCCTAATATCTAATCTAAATCTACCCTATTTCAGTTTAAAACTGTTACCCCTCAACCTATCACTACACTCCCTGATAAAGAGTCCCTCCCCATCTTTCTTGTAGGCCCCCTTTAAGTACTGGAAAGCTACTATGAGGTCTCCTCAGAGCCTTCTCTTCTCCAGGCTGAACAACCCCAGCTCTCTCAGCCTGTTTTCATAGGAGAGGTGCTCCAGCCCCCTGATCATCTTCGTGTCCCTCCTCTGGACTCGCTCTAACAGGTCCATGTCCTTCTTATGCTGGGGCCCCCAGAGCTGGACACAGTACTGCAGGTAGGGTCTCATGGGAGTGGAGTAGAGGGGCAGACTCACCTCCCTTGACCTGCTGGTCATGCTTCTTTTAATGCAGCCCAGAATGCAATTGGCTTTCTGGGCTGTGAACCCACATTGCTGGCTCATATTCAGTTTTTCATCCACTAATATCCCCAAGTCCTTCTCTGCAGGGCTGCTCTCAATTCACTCATAGACCAGCCTGTATTTGTCCTTGGGATTGCCCCAACCCATGTGCAGGACTCAGCCACGCCATAGCTGAGGCAATTACATCAAATATTAAGAACCCAGTATCACCACAGCTCTTGTTTTGATTGCTATTACTGTCCTTGCAGGCAGATTTTTGCAAAATATTCAAGTGCTATCCCATGGTGTCCATCTCAAGCTGAGCAAGATCCTTGGAAAAATGTTAACATACCACAGAGTCCCCTCGCTTCTGAGTGCCTTGTTATCTCACTGGCAACCCACTAGATTAGCAAGCCCAAGGACAACCCTAACTAACTGGAGCCTAAAAGTCAGCATGGACACTGCTGTCCTTGGGTCGCTGAAGGCTCTGGGGTCTGTAGGTAAATGTACAGACTGACTGTAACATTAGCACCATGTGAGCTCCCTGCATGTGTGATGCAGAGTTGTGCTATGTCTTCACATCTGGCACATCTGTTTCATACCAGATGCACATCAGATACGAGTCCCACTCAGACTTGGGGGCTGGAGTTAGCACACCAGGCAGCAAGTCTATGGCAGAACAGGACAGCAAGCCTTGACTTCCAAGTATTAGGCTAGAAATTTTGCCATCTTCTGGTCAAAAAAAAAGCTAACAAGGAAATAAATATATGATCCCCAGTTTGAACCAGGAGGGAAGCTATTGCATAAGGATACACAATACATGAAGCTAGAAGAGCCAAGAATTAGTGCCTTATTTAATTCCCATCCTTATGCATCACAACAGCAACCACGGAGATGAGATATGTTGATAGCTGAATATTTTCATACGAACCATTCTGGGGAAATTTGTATTATCCATGCTACAGAAGAGTGGAGGGGTGATTTCCTGGAGCCTCAAGCGGAGTGAGAGGGTGGCTTTCATAGCCCCAAAATCTGCTTTCCTCAACTTTTCACCTCCCCCCACTCCAAGAAGTCCCTTCCTTCACCCAAAGCAGCACATGGAGGGCAATGGGCTGAAACCTGAAATTTTCAAGAAACGACATCTTTTTCCTGCCAGGCGTAGGTAGAAATGAAACATCTGTTACAGAGACCACTAAAATGAGCATTTCACTTTTCTTGCCCTGATGAAAGCTACTTACACAAATGACCTTAAGCCATCTATCCTGGGTCAAAGTACAGACTTGGGACTCCCCTTGTCCACACGCAAACTCTACCTGTTGTTGCACTCCCCAGTAATGGTCCGGTAAATGTCATGATTTGGGCATTTAATGGAACGAATCTGATAGTCACAGCCCGTTTCTTTGGAAATCATCTCTTTCTGTTTTTGGTCTAGGAGGTCTGCAAGAGAAACAGTGCAAAATAACATCTGCTCTTACTCATTTTTATTTTAGCTTCTTGGTATTCTAGGTCAATGTCTGAGTCAGAGCTGTGTATATATAACATGAGGATTTTAATTGTTCAGTGCCTAAACCCTTTTGTGGATCAGCTCTCACCTCTGGGCTAGGGAAACTAGGTTGGCATAGAACAACTTTCCAGGGGAATATGGGGAGCATCGTCACCAGCAACATTTTACCCTAGACTGGGAATAAAATTATGACCCTGCAGGGTGTTACAACCTGGGCGGGTGGGTGTGAGGATGAGAAGTGGAAGATAGACTTCTGTTCTCAGCGGTCTCAGTGCTCAGACTCTCCTGGCATTCCACACATTTTTTGTCCCAGGTTTATCACACTTATTGTTAGGCTGTTTTTATCATCAAAGATATGAGACAGGCACTGCCAAAGATGATGAATAAAACACCAGGTGGTTTGACCTGCCTCTGAGCGTGCTTAAAGTCTCTTCACCGGGGGTTGTTGTGGGGAAGGGTTTTATCACCAGTTATTTAGATCATGGCAGAGCTGCGCTCTGACACTCCTGCTGTGGTAGATTTTCTGCTCTTAGCTGTTTGTAAGACATTTTGGTCTAAACCACATTACCTGTAACATTGCATCTCCATTTCCCAGAGAGACGCAGCTTTATTTTGAGGAGTTTCAAAGTAGTTTCCAAGTAATCGGCAGCACGGACTGCAGATCTCGTTCTTCCTGCTGGGTCCTTTAAGTGCTTCAGGAAATCCATTGGGTTGGCAACATTTTCCTCTAGTTTTCTCTTTAAGCTGAACATAAGAGAGTCCCATGAAACACCTTCTTTGAAATCAGACCTCCTCTGTCATGGTAGGCTGGGTGTACTTAGATGTGACAGCGCTGCTGGGTCCCAGGCAGGCTCTGCTCACCTAGGACAAGCTGGCTGGTCATCATCTTTGCACTTTGCACTGATTTTTGCAAACAAATCATTGTGATCCCTACTTCAAGTTTGCATTATGTCCTTGCCACAATAAATTTTGTTATATCATGTGGAAAGCTAGATCAGTGGAAAACTTATTCAGTGACTGGACAAAATTTTACATTTAGTATGTCACAAGATATATTCTGTGAACAGAGAGACAACCTTGGCCATGCTGCATCTCTTCCTGGTCCCATGGCTCCTTCTTGCACAATGAAAAACCTTCTGCAGGGTGGGTGCAGAGAGACTCCTCCCCAGAGCATCCTGCTTCCTGGAACCAGACTTTTGGGACAATACATGGAGGGATACCTGGGGTTTGGCTTCCACCGAGACTTGTTTGTGACAGGGTGTTTATCTGCACAACTGTGGTCCTTCCGGAGAGGGGCAGAACTTCAGCAGTCAGGAGAGGATGCAACATGTGTCCAGTGTGCCCATACCACTATAGACTACTGAGAGGTGCCCATGGCAATGTAGGTGAGAAGGAAATAGCTTTGGGTGATGAAGGGTGGCCCTGGGACTGAGACAGGACACTAGAATCCAGACAAACTGGGCAAAAGGGTCTCTCCAGCTATGACAGGGAGAGCCCTTGAACAAAGACGTTTCTATAATAAATATGCATTGAAAAGCAGAAGAAACACACATATTTTCTCTTATTTCCTTATAATGTTGGGGGTCTCATGCAAAAAGGACTCACCTTTTTCGGGCATGTAAATATGCTGTGTCTACCAGCTGCCTGGCTTCACTAATGCTGCTCAGAAGAGAGGAGTCTGATAGTACCTCTGAGTCCTCTACTAAAAAAAGAAGAAAAAGCAGAAATTGAGGATACTTTGTAATGTACACCAGGAGCTACACATCCCACCCCATCGCTGGGTGCTGAGGTGCACTCATTCACTTTACATGTAGTTCCCACTGTGTGTTTAGTGCTACCTGGACACCTTTATCTGTGCTTCTCTTGCTCATCTGCTTCATCCCATTGCTGAGGTCCTGAAAGTCACAGGACAAGAAGTGACTGTAAAGTGGTAGCTTATTATCCATTTCATAGAATTGGCTCTGACGGCTTTGGGAGACTTTTAGGGAGTTATTTTTCACCCTCATTTTTGAAGCTATTCTTCCCTGTGAGAAGGGAAATGCATAGAAGGAGCCAAATATATGATCTCACCCAGTTTCCCTGTCATAAAATGATGATCATGTGCTTGGAAGACCTGTTGATTAAAAAGGCAATTTCCTTAGACAAGTTTCTTAGGTATTGACTTCATTGTTAGCAGGTCAATCTACAGGTTATTTCAAATTTGTGTTGGAGCTATGTCTAACTAGGAAGTCAGACTGAGTTTTGACTCACACCCTTTCAAGCACAGTAGCAGCTGAAGGAGGAACAGAAACTTACTATTTAAGGAGGAGTCCATTGCCCCGACTAAGCAGACAGTGATGATGGATCCTAAGAGAGTAATTCTTGGTTTCATGCCTAGAGAGAAATGCAACATAAATCTTCTGAATGGGCAGGGCTTCACTGAAGCATTAGAAGAGATTGACAGGTTTGGTTTGAGTATTTCTTTTGGGATCCAGGAATAAACTACAGCACCCCTCTGATCAGGTCTGTAAGTGGGACTCTGGCTGGTGAGGGCTGTAGCTGTAGGCATAGGTGTTAGCAGGACACAGGGACATCCCTGTGATGTGGGACATTCAGTAAATTGGGCTGAGTAACTGTCAAGGAGGAGGCAGCCAAGTTACAGTCCAGGCTTCAGTGATGGAGACTGTTGGGAAGGTGCAATGGAAGAGGGCAGTGTCCTGCCTTTGGGAGGGTCCTTCTCAGGTGGCTGGTGTAAAGGAGGTTATACCTCACACATCCCTCTCTGCCCCCTCTGTCTTGTTACCGGGGAAAACAAGCTGCTATGTCTAGCACCAGTCCTCCAGCCTTCAACCACCTCCATTAGTCTTCTTGATGCTCCCTGAAATTTGCCTCTATTCCTTTTTCACATTAATGCTAGAAATGTTTATCCATTGTTCTCATATGACACACTGCCTTCCCTGAAAGGAGATCTTTAGCAAAAAGGTTACAATTAGATATATTTTAAATAATTTAGTCAATGTTTTAACTGTTTAGAACAGGAAGGACAGACAAAATTTGGAAGAACTCACAGTGGGGCAGGTTATTTTACATTTACAATCTGTGGCAATTCTTCAACCACCTTCACAGGGATTGAAGGCTGCTTATTCCTTGCAATCTTATATTGCAGGGTATTGCTACATGAGGCAGAAAAGCTGTCTTCTCTTGTTTCTCAAAGTAAATGTATTTCACATATGGGGGGAGAAGTAAGTATGAAGGACCACCAGCTCCTAATGCTCTACTCTGTCTCCTCATTTCCTTGGGATCACCCGTGGAATGCACCAATACCCACACCAGAAATATCAAATCAGTCAAATACAGATATAAAATTAAAAAGCACTGATCTTACCTGCCATCTCTGCAGAGCTGGTAGGACTGGGAAACAAGCCAGTCCTTTATAGCACCTGCACCAGGACAGGAAGTAGCCTGGTCTGACCTGGGTGTGGCCAAAAATAGAGAAACTGGGACCAGATTGAGCCAAGAGGAAATATCTACTGGTTTGCTTTTCTGGATTAAGCAGAAAGGTGCACAATTCTCCATTCCTTCTGCATAAATGTTGACTTCCTTTTTGACAAATCAGTAAAAAGGGAAAAAGAATAAAGGCACACATTTCTTTTCTGCAAGTGAAAGAGATCGGCTTAATTTTATGATGGTAAAAGATGATGGTGAAATTTGGCTTCTTTTTCGCTTTTGGTTGACATCTCTGATGGTTTGGGAAGACAGAAATGGGTTGTTTTGCCAACATGCACTTGTGGAGTATACCAAGGTCTAAATACAGCTTGTCTGAACGGTGGACCTGCCAAAATTTGTATCCAGGAAAACCAAAGTTGTGTCCCATTTAAAATTACTTAGTGAGATGGTTTGTATGATTAAACAGTAGTCAGATCATCAGTGATTTGGAAATGCATATAAAAATAACTGCTGATCATTGTGGATGACAAAGACTGGACAAAGAACAAGGCAGTTGCACAGAGCAAGCTCGAGCTGTTTTCAGCAAAATCATATACACAGTGATATGGACAATGACAAAGTTATATCTGTCTAAATAAGAACAGGCCAGAGGTGCAAAATGGAAGATTCCATCCTGAAATGTCTGGAAAGGACAAAGTGTTGGGCCAGCTGAGCACTTCAACGTGGATGATGACAGCTATACAGGCTGATCACAAAAGACAATGCTGAATTCTTACTGACAATCAGCCATGTAAATCTCACAAGATTAGGTAGCCAATCCTTCCTACTGTTTAAATATTTTCACAGTTCTTATTAAGCCAAAATAAATAAAAAGAAAATATGAGAAAGGAAACTGCTAACAAACATGTGTCATTTTAAATGTGGGAAAAAAAAAAAAGATTTGTGAACATCAGGTTTTCAGAAGCTGAAAATACAATGTCAATATTTCTGCCCTAAAGAGAAATTGAAAAACCAAAAGCAGAAGCTAGCCCCTAGTACCAGGGGGACTTTGATCACCCTGGCAGGTGCTTTACCTTGTCCATCCAGCTTTCTGCCTACAAAATGTACGTAAGCAGAAGTCCAGGTACCTGAAGGGTGGTTTTGTTATTTCTTTTGTATTTGTGATACGTGTCATTGCAATTGCATTAGCATCTCAGTGACAGTTTGGTAACCCTGGTTGCCCTTGGTACAGGGACACCGTCTGCCTTTGAGGGTGTGTACCAACATTTGCAGGTGGCCCGATGCTACTCCCACGATTGGAATCATCTGCCATGCAAATGTTGTATTAACGTGATACGTGTCCTACCAATTACTCAAGCCTGGGTGTAAGCAAGTGCAGTACCCAGGGCTTTCACATGTCCACAGGCAAGCTGTCCTATGTCACCTCCAAATAGGATTTATGGTGTTTTGGTGCAATCTTTTGAGCTTCAAGAGAAACCAGGGTATCCTGCCCACCAAGGCTGATGTTCATTTAGCAAAGCATACAAGACATCTGGGCAGCCAGGGCATTAATTTTCCATTAATTAGCCAATGAAGCAGCAGATTCCTC
Source organism: Aquila chrysaetos chrysaetos (assembly GCF_900496995.4). NCBI lineage: Eukaryota > Metazoa > Chordata > Aves > Accipitriformes > Accipitridae > Aquila > Aquila chrysaetos. The sequence continues at coordinate 31,157,404 of NC_044013.1, read as the reverse complement.
CATCAGCTGTCCTCTCTGTCTTGAGCATTTAGAAGCTGCACATTTCTTCTCTTTCAGGCTCTTGGTATTCCTAACATTACTTCTCAGTATTACTATTCAGGCTGCAGACCTTCACCTGTAAATCCTAGTGTAAATCTAACAACCTGTAGCTATGTGACCACTGATGATGTTTGCTAAATACATGATTAAACATCAGCTGTAGCAACAAGATCATTAAACTTAAGCAACACAAAAAAGAAACAGCTCATTATTACATTCATTATTTCCCATTCTAATCACAAAAAGCAACATCCTCCCCTTTCCCATTTGACACACCTCTGGTTTTCCTGCAAGCATTTTTAGCACTCATTTTCATGACACAGACACATTTATGATAATAAAATGCATGTGTGAACCACAATGTCTCAAGTTTAACAGTGATTAAGGACCTAATTTAGGTACAACTTCAAACATAGAAAGTTCCTTCTTCACCTGCCAATGACATATTTTTCCCATATTTCAAACTGTGGATTTATTTGCATACTACTGAGACCCAACAGCCTGAAGCCAAGTCTGTCCTTGTCCAGGGCACAATGGCATGGAAGAACAATTAGAGGTTTAAAAAACTGTATCCAGTGCATTTTCTCCTCCAACAGATGAAGGGCAGAGCTTGTAAAGGGATGGAGTGAGCAGGATAAAATGGAAAAAAGTAAGAAGTGGTAGCTTAGCCCCACAGAAATTGTAGGGTGAGTAGAGGAGGAAAAGTTCCCAGCAGTTCAGAGGTGACAGTTAATAAAACCAGTTTGTCCAGCTTTAAAAATATAAAGGCTGCAGCACTAAAAAGTAACTTTAACTCTTTATGGAGAAGGCCATCTGGTTCTATGCTCAAGGCCAAATACAGCCTCTGGACGGCAGAGGAGTTTCAGAAGATGGTGTACAGGGGAAAGCTGGTAATGAGAATACCCTGCACAGCTCAGTCCAGCTTTCTGGAATAGCTCTTACGGGCTCAAGGGTACGTCCAGGGTCTGGATACAGGCTCATGACTGGATACTCTCTGGAGAATATGTAAGGATCCAGCCCCAGAGCAGCAATGTGGGTTGAAAGCATGTGAAAAACTTGAGAAGCTTTTGGCTAAGAGATTATTTCCTCTTTACTTCATCACACTCTAGAGCTGTAGCTCTCCCACCCAGAGCACTTTCCTTCTGCCCACGGTTCAACTAATCTACCCCCATCAGCCAGCAGCTCTAGAGGAGAGGAACTGGCACACCAGGAGGTCTCACGCTCGAGCCTGGGATGGTAACTGGTGAGGTTTGCTGAGACAAAAACCTCAGTCCCCCAGGAGGAGCTGGTACCCATCTTGCAGTAGCTGCAGATGTGCTTGAGGGCCTCATGCCCATGTCATGGTCAGCTCACTCCTGACCCTTCTCTCAGTGGGAGCTTTCACAGTTTGGTGTGGGAGTGAGAGCAACAGCAAGGGATGCTCAGGAGGTGGCACTGCAAGTCTTTCTAGCGTCACTGAGGTGTTCACTTCAGGAGTTTCTCCAGCTGCATGATGCCCACGAGTGAGATTATTACCTCTCTTTGAAGTCCTCCTTTAAAGGTTCACCACTCATCAGCACCCAAGCCTATGAAGCCTTCTTAGTGCAGCCCTCCATCAGCCATGGAGACTACTTCATAGACACGATGAGGTACTCCAGGCAAGTGCACAGGGGCTCTGCCTGCCATGCAGAAATAGGTGAGCCCAACAGACTGGGCAGTGCCATCGGTGAGTACAGACTGCTTCGTGCCTCTTTCCAGAAAACACACCCATGCGATGACCATCCATGGCCTTCTCAGTCTGTACTGTAGGACAGCCCAAGCACTCTTGCTACTGCTGTCACCTGCAGCGCTCTTGGCAGTCCCTGCAGTCATGGGGGCTATGCCAACTCAACATGACTCAGCAGGGTAGGGCACTCAGACCTAACTCTGCCACAAGCAGTAGGCACAGTTCCCAGGGCAGGAAAGCTGAGGAAGGCCATCTGTGACTTTCTAGCACAGTGGTAGGACCCACCACACCCACCAGGACAAGCTACCGCACATCCATCCACGGAAAGACCTCAGCTTGCAAGGCCCAAACATGACTCCTGTCCTGAGCAGCAGCTAGCAAACCTCTTCCCTATGAACAACTCTCCTTCCCCAGGGGCTGGTCCCTTATTCCCCTTCCCATGGACCAAACTCCCTCTCCTCTCCATGAATAAAATCTTCAGCTCCTCCTCATGAACCAAACTTCTTCCTGCCCCATCTTTTAATAAAACCCCTCTTCAAACCCTTCCACTTTTCCTTCAGACTGTGACCCCATGCTCAGACTGGAGAGTGGGAGATGGCTTCTCTGGAGATGGGCTTGGCAGGTCTAGAAGGAGACCTCAGCTGTCATTTATGCCAAACAGGAGGATGGTTTTTCCATTTTTCCACTTTATGTTATCTTCCTGCTCTGGAACCATTTCCCATCTTATCTGGAAATCTAGGACACAGCCATACACCAAAGCAGAAGCAGTTGTCAGGCCCCTAGAAAGCCACTGGGAGAATACATGGCTTCAAAAGCTCCAGAGATTTATTTAAACAAAGAGAGAGTGGGAGAAGCTTTAGATACTCACTGTGGTTTTCATCGTGCCGCACCAGCTGGGAGACATGGGAGTAATTCGCTGCAGTGGATTCTTTTCCCTGGACTACAACTTAATTTCTAGAGAGGCTGAATACATGAATAGTTGTAAAAAATTATCACAGATTCTGTGGTTTGATTCAATGCTTAACCATGTGAAAGAATGTCTGTATGGACGGAGCTTGCAGGGGTTCATTAGTAGTCACAATGCACAGGTAGTAGTCGCCTCTTGATCATCATATGTCATCATATTACAGCCAGTGAGATGCTTAAGCACTGTTTCATGGTCAGGACAAAGTGTCTTCAACATTACATCAGGTAATGGGATGCAGCAGTGAATGGTGACCACTGTGTGCTGGGTCCAGCAAAGCCAGCACTTGAGCAAGGCAGTCACTATTTTCTGAAACTTGCAACATCAAAGGGTGAAAACTTGCAAGTAGAAGCAGAGCCTGAACATTTCTTTGAGGAAGAATAAGTTCTGTCTCATGACAGACTTTGTGGTTTTCTATATTGCATAATACTGAAAAGTGCCATTTATTACAAGAGAAGAGATGTCAGTTCTCTGTTGAACTCAGACTTTTCTATAAACACATCCTGATCTTTCTACTAGGCAAGATTGTTTTGTCTGTAAATACCACAAGAATTGTAGATGAAAATAAGTGTTCCCTGCTGATGACACAAGATTAGATAAGAAAGAAAGTCAACAAAAAAAAACCCAAACCAACTCTGAGAAATGTTGTGGGAATTCTGGTCAGTGCAATAATAGTCCGAGTCCAGCCAGGCTGCAAGAACCAGTTAGGGGATACGGTCTCCTCCGGTCTCCCCCAGACACCTCTGTCTGGGTTCCTGAGCTCTCCAGACCCCACCTTTTGCCCTCCTTAACCCCTTCAGGCATATCTTTCAAGCTCTGGTCCCCTCCAAGCTCCTCTCTTAGGGTACCACTGATCTCCGGGTCCCTCTGGTCCTCTCCAGGTCCCTCCATTGGGGTCTAGACCCCCCCCCCCGTCCTTTCCATATACCATGCAGACTCCTCCAGCTCCCTCCTTTTGTGCTCTGGTAATGTGCAGGTCTATGTGCTCTGGTCTGGTCCCTCCATGTTCCTCTGTTTGCCATCTGAAGGATGTTCAAACTCTTACCCTGAAATGAAACCTCACCTCAACAGACCTCTTTGGATACCAAATGCACAGTACTTCATCCTCAGAAGGAGTAAAGAGAAATAGCTCATTCCAGACCATAGACCTCATCTTCACTAACTGTGCCCATCAGGATGTTAGTGGCTTTGCAGCTCTGAAGGCTCTCTACTCTTGTGCCATACCCTAACCTGAACCCCACAGGCACTTCAGGAGATTCAAGAAATGTATGTCCCAGCTCTGAACACAAACATGGCACCTAGAAGAGGGGGAAGGAAACCTGGATAACTGAAAAGGATGAATTTAAGCTTAACCTTTCTCCTGAGTCTTGCCATAATTGTCCAAAGACAGTATTCCCCTCACTCACCCCTCTCTTGAGCTCTATTACATTTGCTAGCCTTGCTCTAGTCACTATCTCATGTGTCCAGTGATTGTATCTGAGCAGGTGGCCACCCATGCCTGGGCATCTGTCCATGCCTGTGGGACTATGCCAAGCCTGACTCAGTGTCAGGACTATGCTCCTTCCTGGCCAGTGCAGGAGGGAAATCAAACCACTAAGTGAGGCAGAGGCCAGGGAGGATGGCGGTGCAGACAGCCCTTTGGGCTGAGAGCTGAGCACAGAGGAGCAGTTCCTGCACAGTGAGGTTTCCATCCAAACTGCTCCCTGCCAATGAAACCCCATGGAAGAGGCGTGGGGTGGAAATGACATAGCAAAGCACTTGCACAGCTTTTGAGCATAACTCTGGGAACCCAGAGAGGGCCTTGGATATCTCAGGTTCCCAGAGCTATCTATCTCCCACCCAAACCAGGGATAGGCAAGTGCTTCTAGGACTATCTTCCAAATAGGATATTTGTGCTCCAAAGGAGAGGCCAAGGTCACTACCAGACCTCGCTTAGCAAGGATTTCCTCTCGACAGTCACCTTTTCTTCCTTTCTCCAAATCACCTCTTCCAAAAGCCAAAAGGCATGCAGCAACCTGGTGAAAATCACACAAATCTGCAACATCATCCTGCCAGCTATAAGACAAAACTCTGCCTGGTCTGTGTGTCAGACTGCCTCAGTGAAGTCTGGACCTGTTTTCACAGAGACAAATATATGTATATTGGGGGGAGAGGGGGGTGGAGGAGGCTGGGACATTCCCAGACTGAGAAAGGAGGTTGGGGATGGTCATTCAGGAACAAGTTTCCTGTTGGATATAAGGAGACGAGATAGAACGTAGACCTCCCACCATGTCTGTCTCCCATGTCACCACCACTGATGTTGTGACTGGTGCCCAGTTGCCTTTCCCAGCGCTGCTGGGATGCTGATTTCCGTTTCAGCCTTAGCTCTGTGCAGGGCAGGTGGCAGCAGTAACAGTAGTACCTGTGCTGGGTGTATAGCAGGAGCCAGGATGGCACAACCCACATCCAGGGTGTGATCAGGTCCTGTTCTGTCCCCTGGGGCAGGGTGACAGCCACGGGCTCCTGTGGAGACACTCTGTGCAAGCTGCTGTGATGGCCGAGCGGTGAAGGCGTTGGACTTGAAATCCAATGGGGTTTCCCCGCGCAGGTTCAAATCCTGCTCACAGCGGGAGATTTTACTGGCAGCCCCTGCCCTCCTGTCCCCAGGAGAGACAGACAGACACAGACCTGTCACCCTGCATTATTCCCACCCTGGCCCTGATCTCCCAGGGACCCCTCACCTTTAGGAGAAGGCCAAGACCGTGTTCAGCGGAGCAGCCCTGCACCTCTCCTTATCGCAAGAAGAAAACCTGCAATAACATGTCCACCCCACACAGCTGAGTCACCCTGCTCCCTACAGCCTGTCACCTTGCTCCCTATAGCCCATCACCCTGCTCCCTATAGCCCAACACCCTCCTTCCTACAGCCCATCACAGGCTCCTGGCTGCCCTCCACTCCACCTGGGGTATTTTTCTGCTGGGGCGTGCAGCCCGATAGCATTGGGGGACAGGAGGCTGCTGCTACCCCCCAAAAAAAATTCATCCAACCCTGACCCAGCACCATGCACTGGGTGTGGGAGCTCCTGAACCCTGTGCTGAACCCCAGGAGCTGCTCTAGGGCAGTGCAGCCACCCAGGAAAAGGCTGGGAGCTGCGGTGGCTGCAGGAACCCCCTTCCCTGGCTGGGAATCGAACCCAGGCCGCGGCAGTGAGAGTGCCGAATCCTGACCACTAGACCACCAGGGATGAGGTGGTGATGGTGGTGGACCTGTTGGTGGCCACCAACCAAGCCTTGAAGGGACAGGGCCACTTGGGCCCCACAGCCCAAAGAGAGAACCAGATGGGATAGATGCCACAGCCTTTCTGGGGGACTTTGCAGGGATGTCTGTTCCTTTCTGAGAGCTGTGGCACTGGGAAGACCCTCTGTGCAAGTGGACCTCATCTCTGCCAAGCCTGGGCAGCAGGAGATGGCTGTGCTGGGTCTCTGATCACTGTCAAAGGTAGGTTTGGGGAAGGCAATGATGGCCAATGGTTCAAGAAAAGACTTAGCAGTCCCCTGCGGGTTCACCAGGGAGGTTCAGTCCTGCTGATGGTGGAGCATGGACCCCATATGTGCTGTTATACATTGCCAGGCTCATGTGACACACATCACACTGGGCACAGGCGATCCAGCTTCATGGACGCAACAACCCTGACTCCCAGTGCACAGGCAGAGTTTCCCTGTAGTCACCTCAGGAGAAGCAGAACAGTGTAGGTGCAGGCTGATTGTTATCAGCAGAGCCTTCCCTGTTCCAGTGAAACAGGGGTCTGAGCCCTTGTGCCGGCAGAGGGAGTGTGTCTGGAGTCCCCATTCCTACTGGTTTTAGAGTAACATTTGCATCTTTCTTTTTCTAGGGGAAAACAGCCTGTTGGGGCCATCTTTTGAGACTTCATCTGGAGCTGCAAAGAGTAGGTGATCCTGGTTTCCAGAGAGTCCTTCTGAGGGAGCGGAGACTTTTGCCTTTTGCCTCCTTGCGGAAGTCACAGGCAGCAGCTATGTGCTGGCATTGCCCAGGCATCCTGCAGCAGTGATGCTTGTGATTCCCTTTATCCTTGACCTGCGTACCACACATAGCCTCTTTCCTTGGCCCCATACATTTCACTTAAGGAAAAAAAAAATTTGAAAAGAGGCTAAGTCAGGCTGGGGCAAAACCAAAACCAGACTTTTCCCCCACCACCTGCACTCACGTCCTAGAAAAGAGGCTTTCTGCTGAATAGGAAGATGGAGAGGGGCTTGAAATGTGTCGTCCTCCCCAGGTGGTTGCTACCAACATGGGCAGCAGGACAGGATGCTGCAGAGCCTGGACGCCTGCCTAGGGCACAGACCCCTGTCACCTGTCCCTGCAGCACCCAGCGCAGCAGGGTTCGGACCCGAGGGGAATGAGCACTGACCCAGAGGATGACACCCAGGGGGTGCCCGGTGCTGGCAGGAGCCCTGCCTGCCCCAGGCTGTGTGCAGGGAGGAGACCCCTACGCGTGCACTTGGGCAGGCAGGAGGGAGCACTGTAGGGCTTCTCGGGAGATGGATGAGCCGTCGCTGAGACGGAGATGAATGAAAGGGCTCCAGGAACATTTCCCCCAGGAGACGGCAGAGGGCCCGGTGCTCCTTGGATGCTCGTGTGTGGTTGGGAGGGGAAGTAAATCGACAGAGAGAAAATCTCTCTGACTTGCAGGGGTCAGTGCACACAGAGTAGAGAAACCTCCTTGTGGTTCACCTTGTCCCATGCAGCTCCCTAAAATGGCACGTGCAGCTCCCCTCTCCATCTGAGGCCAAACCCCAGTATGGTCCCCGTAGTCCCCCCTGCAGCCCTTCATGGTCTGGGCTCATAGTGCCACATCTGGCATCCAGCTCCCCTGTCTCCATGATGCCCCCCAATCTCTGCCCAGGTTTCTCTGCAATGCCTGGTGGATCCCAGCTGCTGGCTGCTGCCTTTGCCCCCACCTTTCCCTGAGGAGCTGCATTGCAGCGAGCAGAAGAGGGCAAAGGGAGCCGGTGGGGAGCTTTGGAGGAGTGCAGAGTAGGATGAGAGCAGGGAGGAGTGTCACCCTCCCGCAAAAGCTGACCTGGAGCAAGGATGGAGCCAGGATGAATGGTCTGGCATCTTTCCAACACTCTGGCATCTCTCCAACACTCTGTCATCTCTGCCGTGATGGTTAGGGCTATGGGATACACCTCCAAAAACCTGCACGGGGCCAAGTGAGGGGCAAGGCTGGGCTGTGCAATGGTCAGATGGAATTGTGACATCCCTTGGGCATCTCGGGTGGGGGGAAGAGGGAGCTGGGCTGGGCTGAGGCCCAGGCACCCTGCGCTTTCTGAAAGATATGCAGATGTCATGGTTTCGGTTGCCTCTACAAGCTCTAACGGAGCATGAGCTCTGGCAGCCTTGCGGTTGGGGGAGCGTCAGTATCACCGTGTGGTTTCTTAGATCTGTATCTGGACCTGTCAGATATTTTGTCATAGACAGTAGCAGTTCCTTCCTCTGCCAGCAGATCTGAGCACACCAAAACAGGTTCACTTGCGTGTCCCATAGCCCAACAGTCTGTCTGTGATGGCAGGGGAAGGGGAGATGAGTGACTCCCACCCCACCAAATGCAACAACGAAGCGATGCAGCCCAGAAGCTACATGTTGAAGCTGAGGAGTGTGCAGGTGCATGTGGTGAGGCAGGTGGTGGGGATGTAAATACTTACTTTATACAGGCACTGCTCCTTCGAAAGAGAAGTCCCAGCCCCAGGAACAGCCTTGGGGCAGCAGGGACAGGTCAAGGCTCAGTACAAAATGCAATTGTTACTGTAGCAAGGACATGAGGCTGAGACACATTGCCTTGCTTTGCAACCCTACATGGATCTGGGGCATGAGCAATACATACATAAATTAGCCAGAACAGGCTAATTGCAATACTGAAGGACATGTAATACAGGAGTAGCAATAAATAATCCCCCTCTCCATCCCTGAGAGTGGGATGTCCCTTGGCAAATTCCAGCTGAGATTTTGTCCCTTGCAAAACCTGACTACCTGCTAGCATGTTGCTGTGCTGCCCCAAAATGCTACCACCGCATATTTGTGACAACCTTGTCGTGTCAGTCACTTGGTTCAGCTCCAGGTCCTTTGCATGCTTTTGAAGGCAGGAGTCCTCAGGGTACCAGGACACAACCACTCCCAGCACTGTGAGGATGGCTCCTCTGAGGATGAGTTGGGAAAGCCATGGACTCTTGCAGCACTGGTCCCCACCTGTGGGGACATTGTGGTGAAGGGGACACTGTAAGAGCCAGCCCCAATACACCAAGACACAAGGAGGTCTCCAGCTGGGGGAACAGAGCAGCACTGCCCTGTGGTCCCTGCTGCTTTACCGGGGCTGCGGGGCAGTGAGGAAATCCCGGGGAGATGAGCTCATGGTGCCTCGTGAATGGCAGTTTTCACTGGGAGCTGGGTGTGAAAATACCCAGAGAAACCACGGGCTGTGAGCTGGTAAATTTCATGTCTGTTGCAGAGAAGAGGGAGGTGGAAAAAGGGGAAATGCTTCCTGGGGAGCCCATTGCTTAGTGGCAAGGGCAGTGCTGGGGGGCTCTGGGCAGAGCACATCGTAGGCCCTGTGACTGTGAGAGTGCACAAGGGGTGGGGGTACACGCTTGCACGAGAGCTGGTTCCCCTCCAGTCCCTGGGCAGGGGAACCTCCTGCTCTGCCTTCTGCATCCCACCTTGTACCAAACCTATGCTGGCACTTGTGTTTGCCCTGTGTCTCTGGGAGAAGACAGTGTTTGTAGAGTCAGATCATCGAGTTGGGCTCCCCTTACTGACTGATGCTGGGGTGTGTTACAATGGGTTTGAAGGTCCTGAGCTCCATACTGGAAGCACAGCATTGAGGATTTTGTGTTTTATGGTGCCAAGACTGCACTTTTTATGGTGCCCAGATCTACAACCAGTCTCCAGGGTGCCAGCCATCCTTGCTGCCTGCACACAGAGCTCAGAGCATGCCTGCTGCCCATGCTGTCTGCACTGCCCCCCTGCATCCACCCTGTGCATGTCCCAGACCCACCACAGGAGCAAGGACTCCCTGGCTGGACCTGCAGTGTCCCTGAGCCATTCTGAGGATCTAAGCACCTTTGTCCTCAAGGCCTGGGTCCTTGAAAAGGACCTTCGGGGAGGATACTGGGTTGAGGTTGATGAGTACTGCTGGCATGTTGGTGAATCTAAGTGTGAACCTGCTGTTCAAGGGTGGTTTCATATCCTGTCTTGGTCAGTATAGCCCTTGTGGGTGCCAGTTTGCTCAAACTTACCTCACCTCACACAAAAGCTATTCTGGTATTTCCTAGACCTACTGCTTCCTTTTTTTCAGCATTTCTGAGGCAAAGGTGCTGTGACATCAGCTCTGTTACACTATGGAAACTCCAAGTGTTTGTCTTGAAATCTAACTGACGGGGCCGGCCACGGTCCCTATAAAAAGCAAGGACTGAGCGAGCACCACGCATCAGACACAGGAGGAGTCTGCTCTGTCTCTCCCTTGCAGCTCATCTCTGTCCATAATGAACGTCTCTGCAGTGTGCCTATCCATCATCCTTGTTGCTGCCCTCTTTTCTCAGGCCTCTCCTGCTCCAAGTGAGTACAGCATCTCTCTCTGCTCTCTTGGGGTGGATTTTTGCTCTGACTGGCAGTGAATTTGAAGCAGAGCTGGAAAATGTTAGCTGCAAAGTTTGGAAACCTGTGTGAATAGCTTCTGCTTTCTTGGGTCTGCTCTTCCTTTCTCGCATCCTTTTATCTTAGGGATGAATTTTACCAATAAGTATTAAAGTTTTCAGCTTTCATCTCCCCTGATTTTGTTGCTGGGCTTTAGGAGTGGTCCCAGGGTGACTGAAAGTATTTTTATCATTGGAAGTAAGTGCAAAACATTTAACAAGCAATCCTAGCAATGACTAATTAAGCTTTGGTGTTCACAGCAATTTCTTGCTGACTTTCTGGGGAAACAGGAAGACAAGAGGGCGCCACAGCTGATTAAGGGGATGGTTGCCCATGCTCTCGGCTGGGGAATGTGCAGTTTATTGAGTAATAGACTCATGTTGGCTTTCTTGATCTCTTCCAGTTGGGGCTGACACAACTGTGTGCTGCTTCAGCTACACCTTACGAAAGCTGCCCCAGAGTCATGTGAAGGATTATTTCTACACTAGCAGCAAGTGCTCACAGCCAGCAGTTGTGTAAGTACTGGCTCCTCCTCTGGGCTCTTAGGAAAGGCTCTGCCAGCCTTTGGGCTCTTTGCTTCACGTCCAATGGGGCCGAGAGCATGGTGGTGTGAGGAACCATACCTGCAATAAGAGGGAATGGGGCAGCCACCATGGGTCACATGTGCAACACATAAGCACTCATCCTCCTCAGCTGAGAAATAAGTGGTTTCCTTGAACCATCCTGGTGCTGGGAATAGGGTGTGGGAAGGAGGTCCCTGTGTAGCCAGCAGGACCTCCCAGTGGTGATGAGCCCAATGCACATAATGTACCACCTGCAAGACTTGCACCTGATATACCAGCTGCCCACGTGCTGCATCCAGGCTCACCTCTGCACTGAACATGGCCAGGAACATCTGAGCATGGGGGGCAGTTCTCCCAGGGGACCCTGATCTCTCCCTCCCCTCTGGGTTTTAGCAGGCTCTGCAGCCCCCTGATGCTTGGGGGTTTGTGGGATGGGAGCCTGGAAGGGACGTGATTCCCTTGGGAGCTAGCTCTGATCATAGGGCAGGTCAGCATGTGCCCAGGGAGTGACACAAGGCCCTCATGCCCCTTTCCCCCTCTGGGGCTGTAACACCTCCCCACCTCCCTTGACAGGTTCATCACCAGGAAGGACCGTGAGGTCTGTGCTAACCCTGATGCCAGGTGGGTGAAAGAATATGTGAACACCCTGGAGCTGCAGTGAGCACTGGGAGCTGAGAGGTCTATGCCCTGGAGAAGTCCTGCAAGACCATCCAGCAGAGTCTTGGCACAGACCTAGAAACCCTGCTGCTGAGTACCAGGACCTGCTGACCCACCTTGGGACCCCTGAAGTTCCTTTTGTCTTGCAAAGATATCATTTATCCATGATAATTTAGCCACCCTTATGGGCAGCTGTGATGCTGGGGACCTTCTGGCCTTGCAGACCCGTCTTGGCATAGCCTGCTGCGTGACATGTGGCTAAACTGTCCCCTCCTTGTGCCTCTGCTGCTAGAATGGGAGGGGGATTTTATCCCCACAGCTATTTGTGGGAAGTGGTCTGTTGAAATTAGGTATGAGTGCTGTCATGTAAACCCAGGCTGACTTCCAAGTCAGCTGGCTGAATTTTGCCATGGTACGGTGGATGCTGAGAGTAAGATCTGTCTCCTTAATGGAGCAAGTGGTATGCTGGTTACTTGCAGGATGCTCATTGTGGAACCACATTGTTCAGCCTTGTTCTCAAAACGCTGTCTTTTGCTGGTGCCAAAGAATAAAGATTTTTTCCCTCTGTGTCAGCTCTGGAAGAGGTTGTTTCCCTCCTGCCTAGAAAAACAGGGCTGATAGGACCCCACTACAACCATTTTGGGAGAGGCAGGGGAAGAATCCCAACTTCCCAGCTGGAAATACCTCAGAGTCCTTAGCCCTAAAAACCTCCCCTTCTGCATTGCCTCCCTGCTCCCAGCACCACAGCAGCAGCCCCATCATGACTCCAGCACCTCCCAGGGCTGTTTCCTCCCAGACTCTGTTCTGCTACAGAGCCCGACCTCTCCCCCAGCCCTTTTCCCCCATCATATCAGTAGCCAAGGACAGGAGCTGGTGGAGCTGGACCCACTGGATTTGCCACTGTGGTTTTGGCAAAGGGATGTCTGGAAATCACAAGGTGGGGAGCTGCCCCATCCATGAGGCCAGGGTCAGCAAAGGGCCTTTGCAGCTCTGGTGGACCCGCTTTGCCAGGCTGAGCTGGCAGAGCATCCTCCCAGTGAGAGCAGGCAGTGGACGGAGCCCTGACATGTCTGTGCACCAGGAGGTGGTGCCACAACCTGAACGGATCTTGGCCCTGCATCCTGGCAGGGCACCTGCCTGCATGCTGCCCAGGTGCTGAGGGATGGAGGATCCCAGCGATGGAGGCAGTCCCAGGGATGGAGGGGGTCCCAAATTCTTGGTAATGGAGCACAGGGCCCAGGCAGAAGAGGGTGATTTTCCCTGGGGATGGGGACGAAAGGTGTAAGTGAGTGGAGCTGGGTGCTGAGGGTTGGGTGCAGGGCACCCTGGGGTGCAGGGGGCAGCAGGGCATCAAGGAGATGAGGCAGGGAGCTGGGAGACTGTGAGCAGAGGACAGAGGCAGAGGAGGGAGAGGGAGGATGCAGCAAAGGAAGGGATCTCAGTGCTTAGGAATGGGATAGGAAAAGCCCTGTTGGGTGAGTGGGATTTACAAGCACGGGGGCTGGGGCCCAGGGATGCTTCCCCACAGCCCACCCTGATGGCAGCCTTGTAGAGTGAACAGAGACCTGGCAGGAGGAAATGGGGGACAATGTGCTCTTCAGGGATCCAGGGCCCAGCTGCATCCCGAACTGGGGTTCACAGCAGACTCATGGCTGTGTCTCCACACCTTCCCCTGCACATCCAGGAGTCTGGGCTATGGAGGGGGTCCCAAAAGGACCACTCTACTGGGGGTAGGTGGGAAGGTGTAGCCTGTGCATCAGAGAGGAGATCCATCAATGTCCAAGCTCAGTGATGGAGACAGGCATTATGAACAGAAGGCTTTATTCCTTAAAGACAATGTGAAACCATGTCTACAGAATAAGGGTGAAAATTGCTAATTAGCAGCACACCTGAATGCCCCTTCCCTCAAGGTAGAAGAGGGAAGAGTAGCCCCAGAGCAGCTCTCAAAGGAGCCCAAATGCTCTGCAGGCTGGGCAGGTAACTCAGCGGGAGGGGAGAGGTACAAGCTTCTGTTTTGCGTCCCTGCAAAGCAGCTCTAGCACAGCCCACTGTAGTAGGAGGCAAGGGTGACCCTGGGACACAGCCCAGCAGCGGAAGGAAGCAAGGAAGGGATATAAAATCAGCCAGGTCTTCCTGAACATGAGAATAATCAAACAGTGCTCATGTTGTTTTGCTTTCATACAGTGGCTCCTTGAGCACTTCACAGAAAGCTTTTAAGCATTGCTATCCCTCACTTACAGATGGGAAACTGAGGCACAAGCTTGCCTTTGCAGAGTCAGGCTGGGTGAGGTGGGCTGATGGGGCCAGCACTCCCCATTGGGGCCACAGGTCCCACCTCCCTGCCCACAGGACTGTCACAAGCAGTCCACAACACAGAAATAATTCCTTTGCAAGAGGAGAGGAAGAAGCTGGGGCTGGGCTGAGCTCCCAGGGGCCAGAGCTGGAGCACTGGGGGACCAGGCAGGGGTGGCCATCTCAGTGTGTCCCAAAAAAGTTCAGAAATGTCTTCACTCAGATGGCATCAGGGTCAGTGCAGGTCTGGTGTTTCTTCCTGTTGGTAAAGCTGGGAAGTGGGGAGGACCAGGAAACCTTTTTGGTGGGGAAGGGGTACACCACCGTAGAGCTGCACTGAGTCACACCAGGGCTGGGGAATGTCATTTTCATGACCGTTGTCTGGTGTGGAGACAGCCAGCCAAGGGGAGGTGCTGAGAAACCAGAGGAGGTCCCTGGGCCAGGCTCCTGGCTCTGCCTCAACTTGCTGCTTCTCCCACAGCAGGGAGAAGGACAACAGACCACAGACCTAAGTGGCCACTGCAGAGCATGTGGTTGGTGTCTCCTGGGGCAGGCACCTTCTGTGTATTTCCCTGCTGCCCACCAAACACCTCACTTGGGAGCACTTTCTCAGCCGTGCTGGGGCAGCTGCACCCCATGGGATACCAGAAACAACCGCTCATCCTGCCTCCACTGGGCTCATTCCAGCATCAGTGTGGGCAGGTCCTTCTCAGCCATCTCCTTGCAACTGGAAAGCATCTCTCCTTGCCAGGACTGAGTGATGGCCAATCCCAAATAACACCCCAACAAGTCCCACTCTTGGTCCCTTGGGAGGAAGATTCGTGGGGCTGAGCCAAAGGCTTCCTGCACAGGCAAGAGCCCATACCCATGCAACAGCTGGCTGCTGGTATCTGCTGGTGGTGTAGAAATAGTCCTTCACATATTTCCTGGAAAGCTTCTGCCAAGTGCATGTAAAACAGCACACAGCTGTGTCAGGGATGGCTTGAAGAGATTTGGGGTGCAGGGCTGAATCCATATGACCAGGAGGGGACACAACGTGGATGTGTTCAACCAGGGGAGAATAAGCACTCCCAGCAGGCCATGCTCCAGACCAAGGAGTCAGAGCAGGTCATGCCTGTTCCTCAGGCATTACTGGTCACCATCATGAGTCCTTCTTCCTCCAGGAGAGGAAATAACAACCCAAAGACAGAGATGGATTCACCTGGAGCAGAGCCAGACTGGGAGCAGAGGGCAACAACAGGGAGAGCAATAATGTTCAACCAGAGAGACCTTCATGTTCCCATCAGGAACTAAGCAGACATACAGACCATGTTTGTGCTTAGCACTGATCCATCCAGTCCCCACTTTCCACAGGGAAGCACCAGTGATGGGACATGTAAATGGGTGGGTTTAGGAGAAAGGTTTCTTGAGTGACATGGAGCTGCCAGAACATGGCCAGTGTAGGTTAGAAAGACAGAACTCAAAGAGGCTGAGCCGTGAGGCCAAGTTCAAGCCATCAGCTATCAGAGCTGCAGGGAGAGGCCATGTCAGGATGTACATCCCTTAATAGAGCAGGTGCTTCAGCAACGTTGGCTAGAAATAACCACAACAGCACTCCTCAAGTTGAGGAGAATGGCCGAGAGCAAGAGGAGGTGAGAACTGCCCTGCGGGGGCTGATGAAGGGGACAGCTACAGAATCAAGTTAGGAACAGGGGCCAGCAGGGACACAATGCAGCCATCGGGTCTGAGGGTCTGCATGGCTCATCTCCCTTCCCAGGGCTTCTCCAGCTTCACTGGGAGAAAGGGGACAGCCACAGGGTTCACGGTCACAAAAAGACCAGAGAGAACCAGGATAACAGGTGCATTGCCCATGGCATCATGAGGGTTTTCTGACCTTCTGGGTGCCTTCTGCCACAGCAGGCAGTGAAGGAAAAGCCTGTGGTTCATGGGGTCCAGAAAAGTCAACCTGCTAGGCCCCACAGGAGCAGCTGGCCTTGGCTTTTGTCCACCTCTGTAAGCACATGACAAGTCTGATGGCTGAGCAATGGTCACCTTCCAGCAGGCAACTGGGGAGCTGAACTCTTCCCTTGCTTCTCCGCTAGACTCTCATTCCTTTGGCTCAGATCTGGCTGGTGAACCACTTGGCCTTCCGGAGTCCTGACTTGCACCTTGAGACTCAATACCTGGCTCCATGCTTGTTTGTGCTTCATGTCGCGCACACAGTCTCATGGTGGAGCTCATCCCAACTCACACCCCATTTTGCAGCGCAGATGTCCCTAAACTGCTTGCAGAGCAAAGACACCTGCAGGAAAGGGAGTGGTGGGCTGTCAGAGTTGACGTGGAGAAGGGTGTTGGGGCCAGGGACTGATCTATAGCCAAGACATCTCTTGCAGATTTCCGTGCAGCAGGCAAGAAAGGGCTGGTGCTGCCACAGGCCTCAAGACAGGACCATCACGAGCAGCTGATACATCCCCTGGATTCAGCAGTATCTCTCCCCACAGCAGCTATCCCAGCTTGTCCGAGTGTCCCCCCTGCCTGCCCTTCCCTGCCCAGAGCTGGCAGCAGGTGAGAAGCTGCAGGCAGGCTGCTCCCTGCACATTTGACCCCTTGGGCTACGATTTCTCCTTTGCTCTTACAGCCCCCCACCATGGTGTTGCTCCCCACCAGCCCCATCCCCATGGGCCAGCAGGGACAGCCAGGCAGTGCAGGCAGGCATGGGAGCCCTGGGCTGGTCTGCCATGGTCCCCACACAGAGGGACCTGCCCTCATGGTGCCTGGCTCATGCCAGGGGAGATGGGTCTGGGATACCGGGGAGCAGGGCTCCTGGAGCAGTCTGGCTTAGCTGCTGCTTCTGGAGCTTCAGGAAGGAAACCGAAACCAGAAAGGCTGGAGAGG
The DNA here is from genome assembly GCF_900496995.4 of Aquila chrysaetos chrysaetos. NCBI lineage: Eukaryota > Metazoa > Chordata > Aves > Accipitriformes > Accipitridae > Aquila > Aquila chrysaetos. The sequence continues at coordinate 31,140,621 of NC_044013.1, read as the reverse complement.
GAAATTCCCACATGCGCCTGGGCTTGCAGCCAGGGACTGTCCAGAGAAGAGCTGGCTGCAGTGTCGAGTCCTTCTGCCTCTCCAGCTTGTCCCCTGCTCCCCAGTCCTGGGGCAAACCTCAGACCCCCCCCCAGCCTTCCCTTTCACCACGACATCCATCCTCCATCCTCTCGCAGTGCATGGAGCCCCAGATCAGGGACTATACTGGGCTCCTGCAGTTCCTCTGCAGCATCAAACTTGGCTTCTCAGCACAAAAGGTGACTGAGTGTACATCAGGTGGGGAGGGGTCGAGATGCCCTCAGAGGTAGAGGAGACCCCCAGCACCCCCTTGCTGGGCTCCTCACCTGCCCACCCATGGGCAGCAGCTTCTGTCCATCCACCCCACCTTGTGGTGGCCACTCTCTACTCCTGTGTTTCACAGCAGACTGGGGAAGCCCTGCTCAGGTTACAGCCCTGTGCAGATTTTTGTCTCTCCCCCACGATAGTAAGCCCTGGCCATAGAGTGGAACGAGATTTTTTTTGCAAACATGCTGAGCCACCTTGTCCCTGCTTAGACCTGACCCTCTCTGCTAGGACCCTGCTGTGCCAGGGGAGCACAGGGACCCTGCCAGGGGTGAGCAAGAGCCTGTGCCTTTCCCAAAGCATCCTCCCAGCAGAGCAGTCAGGAGCCATCCCCATGGAGCTGGAGTGGAGCCCTCCACATGGACCCCAGCACCAGCACTATCTCCTGGGACACCACATGGTGCCTGGGCTGGGTCTGCCCTCAGCTGGAATGCTGGTCCTTGGATGCCCCATGAGCCCTCCTTCCTGCAGCCAGCTTTCCAGCCTGGAAAACACAAGACTACAGGGAAATCACAAGACAATGCAGAGGTGCTTTCCCAGCCTCAGGGTTGCCAAGTCTCATCTATAGCTGCAGAAAAAAATGAAACAATAAGAGAAAGGCTTTTTTTGCATTAGGAAGAAGAAATACCAGCAGGAACAGGAAGGCTGCAAGGCCAAGCCAGCTCTGGGTAACTGTGCTATTGGGAACATTTCTTCTAGTGTGCAGAAGCAGAGGAGTGCTGAGCACGGTTGCAATGGGCAAGCTGTGCCCAGAACTGTGCTTTTACGCTTGGGACCTGCTCCCTCCCATTCATGTTCCCATGCAAAGGCACATCCTGGGAATGACTGCAGTAGGTTTGCTGGTGGCTGTTTTACCCCTGCAGCATAGCTGAACCCTTCCCTTTCTTTTACAGGTGGGAAAGTGAGGAACAACCCCCATTGGGGTGGTCAGAAACAAAGCTGGGATCCCTGCCCCTCTCCAGGCAGCACTGTCAGGCTCGGGAAGTCCCAGCTGCATGCAGGGGCTGGCAGGCAGAGACGTGGTGATGTCTCAGAGGAACAGATATGTATGAGCAGAGACACCACGGGGCCGCTGACAGTGTGCATGTGGGTGCCTGTGGGAAACACTGCTGCTTAGCTGACAGAAATGACTAGCAGGTGTGGGTATGGACAGGGAATTGGCCCTGCTCTGCACCCCAGCACCCTCAGCATGAGGGCTGACGAGCAGTTCATGAGCCCCGGGTACCTGCCAGCTCCCAGGGCAGCCCCAGCACCGCAGCAGCTCCATGCCCTCTGCTTCCTCCCATCTGACCATGAGCCGCTCTCCGTGCTTCCCCTCACAAAGCCTCTGGCAGGATTTTACCCCTTACAGCAATGTGTCCCATCACCACCCCATTGCACACACAGCATGCCGAGGGACCAGTTTGGGGTGCAGTCTGTGGGGCTGGGAACAGCAAGCAAGTATATAGGACATGCCTGGGGTGTGTGAAGAGCATATTCATTTATGTAAAAGGCCCATATGTATGTATGTGCAAACATGTCTAATTCTGTAGAGGATGTGGGAGGCAGAGGTGTATGTGGTAGGGGAATGAGGTGTCAGAAGATATTCATATGTCTGCGGTATGGAAACTTTATGGTTTTGCCTCAACCCATTCCCCATCATCACATGCCATATGGACTGTGCAGATAGGCTTAGGGTGAGGTTCTGTCTCTGGGCTGGTGAACACCACACAGAGGCACATAAAGGGAAAAAAGCAGAGGTTTTGTCCAAATCCTTTATTCTCCAGAATCATGATTTCACACGTAAGCCAGGGCCACCCGTCATCCAATGCTGAGACTCTAAGCCACCCTCCCATAAATACCCTCCCTGCCACCCTCCCATAAATAGCATTATTATCCACAGAAGAAAGTACTGCCTATACCATATGACAATTTCTTAAATAATTTAAAATAATGTAAGAACAATAGAGGTGCAGTCCCATGAGCCTCCCCAGGCCACAGGTGGAGGTGTCAGGGCAGAGGGATGAGGTTGCAGACTGGTCCATGCAAGCTGAGGGCAAGCAGTAGCACCCCAACACAAGGTGTCTCGTGGTGTCCTTCCAGCAGTCCCTTGGAGCTGCCTGCAGATGACATGGGTTTGTGCAGCTCCTGTTGCCCCAGTGTCCTGCTCCATTGCAGGAGCTCAGGATAATGTGACTTGTGCATGACAGCAGTTACGCTTGCCATCTTGCTTTGCTCAGTTCTGCTTCAAATTTTGCAGGTAACTTTGAACCCAGGTGTCACTGGGATTGGCACAGACCTGGCGCCCTTTCTTTGTAATGAACCTGTGGAACAGGAATGACATATTAGATCTATGCTCAGACCTGCATCCCAGGAGAGCCTGGATCTCAGCTTTAGGGCATTGCAAGAGGTTCTCCCCTGTGCCCTAAGCTGATGCTGTAATTTCCCCCACTCCCATCCCTTTTCCCACACTGCCTCCTCAACTCCTGCAGGAACATCCCTGGGTGTCCCCACAAGAGCACCTCTGGCAGTCCCTGTTCAAGCTCCTTTCCCTTGGGGTTCTCCTCATCCTGCTCTGTTCCCACAGACCCCCATGCCCACGACTACCCTGCAGTCACTCACACGCGCACACCCCACAGCAGCTGTACACACACTGCCCCAGCTTGTCTGCACGCAGGAGTCAGGGCTGGTACTCACACGATGGCTGGCAGGGTGCAAGTGGTACTGGTACTGTAATAACGCAGGACGAGCCTCTGCGGGAGTTTGTGGTGTGTGTAAGAGAAGCAGCAGATTCGGAGGTCGGATCCAACTGGAAGAGGCAAGGAGAGACAATGCAAGCATGTGCTGGGCTGTGCGTTGGGAGCAGCCAGCCCATCAGCTCAGGGAGCTGTGCTGGTGGGGAAGGGAGTGAGGAATAAGAGAATAATTAAGTTTGAAATGGACATTAGGGATCATCTGGTCCAATGCCAGGAATAGTATTGTCAGATGCTGGGGGAAATTCCCACCCAGTCACTGCTCAGAGCTTTGTTTCCCCACCTCCCCCAGCCCCAGGGCAGAGACTGAAGTCCATAAACTATAACCAGGAATAAGTACTCTGAGCCCAGGATGGCTAGACGGGTGGACAGATGATGGATGGATGGATGGATGATTTTCTAGTTCTGGGGTTCCTACATGTAGCTGATCTCAGTGCAGAGTGGAGAGTGGTACAAATGCTGAAAAATTCCCAGTAATCTGCCAGAGGAGCTCAATGGAGAAATGATAACGAAGGCTTAGATCTGTTCTTCCATCACAAATGAAAAAGTAGGACTCACCTGGGCCAGAGAAAGTTTGGGAGCAAGAGGCTGCAATGAGGAGAAGAGCAAAAACAGCTGCAGAGACCTTCATCTTCCCATAGGGTGAGAGCAGTCGGAGCAGGACTAGAAGCTCTGGCAGATGCAGCTCAGACTGCAGCAGCTGGATTCAGTTCCCTTTTAATAGGGAGTCCTGGAGGCAGCCAGGAGAAGCCCAAGTGGAAATTTCAGAATGATGACAGAGGATGTCACGAAAGTAAAACAGCCAAAGGGAATTAGGAAAAAAAAAAGAGAGAAGTCAGAAAGACTGGGATATTGTCCACACTGGACCCAAGTATGTTGAGCTCTGACTCAGTGCTCATTTTCAATTTCATCAAATCAAAAGGAAACTAAAATGTGCCAAGTGGCATGGCCACAAAGAGGAGAACTATTTATCTTAACTGCAGGAAGGATTTTCCCTGTGAGTCTGTACAGCAAAAGACACAATGTTTGCCTAAGATTATGCAACTCTGGGAAAAAAATAAAACAAAGCACGCTCGTGCTGTTATGTGTCGGGTATTTATCAAAGGTTGCTAACTGCAGCACATGGAGTTGAAGGGTGGCTGGACTGCAGGCTCTGTGCTACCCAAAGCGCTCTGCCCCCACCAGTCCCGTAGTGCTTGGCTTGACGTGGACCAGCAAGGAGCTGAGGCTGGAAGTACCCCTGGAATTCGTCCAGTCCAGCCCCTGCTCAAAGCAGGGTCAGCTGGGAAGGCTGTCCAGGACTGTGTCCAGATGGGCTTTGAATATCTCCAGGGATGGAGACTCCACAACCTCTCTGGGCAACCTGTTTCAGTGTTCATAATAAAGTTTTATCTGGTGTTTAAATAGATTTTTCCCATTGCCTCTTGTCCTGTCACTGGCCACCACTGAGAAAAGTCAGGCTCCATCTACTTTGCCTGCCCCCCACACATTGATAAGATCCCCCTGAGTCTTCTCTTCTCCAGGCTGAACAGTCCCAGCTCTCTCAGCCTCTCCTCCTAGGAGAGAGAGAATCATACAATCGTTTAGGTTGGAAAAGACCTTTAAGATCATTAAGTCCAACCGTCAACCCAACACCACCCTGCCCCCTAAACCATGTCCTGAAGTGCCTTGTCTATGCATTTTTTGAACACTTCCAGGGATGATGACTCCACCACTTACCTGGGCAGCCTGTTCCAATGCCTGACAATCCTTTCAGTAAAGAAATTTTTTCTAATATCCAATCTAAACCTCCCCTGGCGCAACTTGAGGCCATTTCCTCTCATCCTATCACTAGTTACTTGATAGAAGAGACCAGTACCCACTTCACTACAATCTCCTTTCAGGTAGTTGTAGAGAGCAATACGGTCTCCCCTCAGCCTCCTTTTCTCCACACTAAACAACCCTAGTTCTCTCAGCTGCTCCTCATAAGACTTGTGCTCTAGACCCTTCACCAGCTTCGTTGCCCTTCTCTGGACACGGTCCAGCACCTCAATGTCTTTCCTGTAGTGAGGGGCCCAAAACCGAACACAGTACTCGAGGTGCGGCCTCACCAGTGCTGAGTACAGGGGGTCTATCACTGCCCTGCACCTGCTGGCCACACTATTTCTGATACAGGCCAGGATGCCGTTGGCCTTCTTGGCCACCTGGGCACACTGCTGGCTCATATTCAGCCGGCTGTCAACCAGCACCCCCAGGTCTTTTTCCACCAGGCAGCTTTCCAGCCACCCTTCCCCAAGCCTGTAGTGTTGCATGGGGTCGCTGTGACCCAAGTGCAGGACCCGGCACTTGGCCTTGTTGAACCTCATACAATTGGCCTCGGCTCATCCATCCAGCCTGTCCAGATCCCTCTAGAGACCCTTCCTACCCTCAAGCAGATCAACACGCCTGTCCAACTTGGTGTCATCTGCAAACTTACTGAGGGTGCACTCGATCCCCTTGTCCAGATCATTGATAAAGATATTAAAGAGAACTGGCCCCAAAACTGGGCCCTGGGGAATGCCACTTGTGACCGGCTGCCAACTAGATTTAACTCCATTCGCCACAATCCTTTGGGCTCGGCCATCCAGCCAGTTTTTTACCCAGCGAAGAGTACACTTGTCCAAGCCATGAGCCGCCAGCTTCTCAAGTAGTATGCTGTGAGAGACAGTGTCAAAGGCCTTACTGAAGTCCGGGTAGATAACATCCACGGCCTTTCCCTCATCCACTAGGCGGGTCACCTGCTCATAGAAGGAGATCAGGTTGGTCAAGCAGGACCTGCCTTTCATGAACCCATTTTGGCTGGGCCTGATCCCCTGGTTGTCCTGCACATGCTGTGTGAGCGCACTCAAGATGAACCACTCCATAATCTTCCCTGGTACCGCAGTCAGGCTGACAGGCCTGTAGTTCCCTGGATCCTCCTGGATGCTCCTGTCCCTTAATCATGTTCATGGCCCTTCGCTGGACTCTCTCCAGTATGTCCATATGTCTCATACTGGGGAGCCCAGAACTGGACCCAGCACTCCAGGAGTGCCTCACCAGTGCTGAGCAGAGGGGAAGGGTCACCTCCTTGACCTGCTGGCAATGGTCCTCCTAATTCAGTCTGGGAGCCTGTTGGCCTTCTTTGTGGCAAGGGCACCTTGCCACTCATGTCCAGTCTGGTGTCCACCAGGACCCCTGGGTCCTTTTATCCAAACTGCTTTCCAGCTGGTGGACACCAACATATACTAGTGCCTGGGGTTGTTTCTCCACAGGGGCAAGACTTTGCACTTCTCCTTGTTGAACTTCATAAGTCTTTTGTCAACCCATCTCTCCAGCCTGATGAGGTCCTTCTGGAAGGCAGCATGTCCCTCTGGCGTGTCAGCTGCTCCTCCCAGCTTTGTGTCATCTGCAAACTTGCTGAGGGTGCACTTCATCCCATCATCCAGGTCATTAAGATATTCAACAGTACTGGCCCCAGTACTGATCCCTGGGGTTCCTCACTGGTGACTGGGCTCCAGCTGGACTTTGTGCCATGGATCACAACCCTCCAAGCCCAGCCATTCAGCCAGTTCTCAGTCCCTCTCACTGCCATTTATCTAATCCATACCTCACCAGTTTGCCTATGAGGATGTTATGGGACCCTTACTAAAGACAAAACAAACAACATCCACTCACTCCTCTGCCCTCATCCACCTGGTGAGCCATCTCATCTTTGAAGTCTACCAGGTTGGTGAGGCATCCGACTACTCACAGTCACAGTAACAGTCACAGGCCTCCACAAAGCAATCAAATGGCAGGATCTCACCCTGCTTTGGAGGGTCTTTGCAGGCGGGAGCGTCTTTTGCCACCTCAACCTCAGCCCCCAGGGTAGCAATGAGTTCTCTGGAAGGGGTGGTTTGTCACACCTGAGGTGTTTTACCAGCCTGAACTGCTCCCTCCAAAAGGTCCCTTCAGTACAGGATGGCTTTTCTGGCCAAAAAGGTGAGAAATGAGTGGTGAAGAACCTGCCTGGTGTGGGAGAGACTTTCAAGCCTTCACAGGTTGCTGGCTCGAGGCAGCTCCTGCCTGGGGAGTAGGGCAGAGCAGCAGCTCTGCAGGGAGAGAGGTGACCTGAGGCTTCCGGACGTCCTGCCACAGCCTGGGGTGCAGCTGGAGTCGAAGCCCCCCTCCACTGCAGAGAGGATCCTCAGGCCTGTGGGTGGGCTCCCGGACCTGAATTTTCATCCCCAGAAGTACAAATCCCCTGCTTGGCTATCCTGGAGCTGCAAGTGAGAGCAGTGGAGACACTGTCCTTCACAAATTGGCTTGTCTCTGGCAGAGACAGAAAGAAGGTTCAGGGCTCCTGAGATAGGTGATGATGTGCTCCTCCCCACACTTACCCCCCCAGGGAGGATCTCTTTTGCACTCCTGCTTCCTTGCATGGTCTTATCCTGTGTTACAACCCAGGACACTGGTGCTGTCGGCTGTGGCAGGCTGCTGGCTCACTCTGCAAGTGGGCAGAGACATCGCCAGAGTGGCCGAGAATGTGCTTTTATTGGGGCCAAAGACTCTGTAAGTCCTGACACAGGTATCGGGGAAGGTATTGGATTTTGCCAGATTCATAGCAAGCCCTGGCAGAACCAGCTCTGCTTTCCCTGGGTAAGTCTGAGCAGCTCTGGGCAGAGGTGCATGGCAGAACAAGAAGTGGTTCCAGCTTTTGGCTGAATTGCTGCAGAGCAAAACCAAATTATGGCTTTTTGCCATGGAAATAAATCATGCAGAAACCAACAGTGGGAGTTTTATGTTCTTCTGTGCTTGCAACTCACATGCTAGCGTGTGCATGGGGAAATGACAAATGCCGGCTGCCGGCACTGTATTGCTGGGTGAGAAAGGTTGTGGCTGCAGAAAGACAGCTTTGTGGCTAACACCAGCCAGAGACAGCTTTGCTCATGGCAACTTCACAGCTTCTGCTTTCCAGCCTGCCGCCTGCAAGGAGCAAGCCACAGGGCCGGTGGCCCACACAGTGCCATCTCGTTCGCTATGCAGAGCACCAGGGGTGGTGGGGAGGTGTGATGTGATCTGTATCAGGCAGCTCTGTCCTCCATCTGGAAGCCCTGAGATGGTCAGTCAGTGAAGGAAAGAAGCCATCATTTACTGCTAATGAATTTGACAGAGCTGGAGGAGGATGGTCTGCAAAGAGCTGCTACAGCTGCAGTCACTTGGTTGTGTCATCAGCACAAACCAATTAGTGCTTACAAAACTGCCCTTTGTCAGCTGTGATGTTGTTTCCACCAGAGTGCTGAGATGCCTCCTGGAAGGGGGGGCACCTCTCCCTCCCCAGCTGCTCCTCTGCACTGCTGACCCCCTGCCACAGGACTCTGGCTTTGAGTCACCACCTGCAACCCTGGCTGCAACCCCGGCTGCATGCTCCTGCCAGGCTGCTCCCAGAGTAATTCACCCTCCTTGACTTCCAAGGCCAGCTTCTGTTTTCAGTTTTCTGTTTCTGTGCACTGGTTTTCACTTCTCTGACAAATCCCAGAGTCCTCTGCTGTCACAGTTCCTGCAGTTTAAGTATTTATAAGCTGGCCTCTCTCAAGCTTCCTTTATTATTCCTGGAAATGAGCCACTTTTTATCATTTTAGCCTCACCCAGACTGGGGCATGAGATTTGTTTTGGAGCAGACAGGGTAGAAAAAGAAAGCTAGAATTATGCAGAGGAAGATTATAGGGAAGGATGTTACAGTGGGTGCTCAGTCTTCATCCCCTGAGATAGACAGTGACAAGGATTAGCCCAGAGGCTTTGGGACTCCTTCAAGCCCCCCTGAAATCCTGCCCTTGCCAAGAGCCACAGATCACAAAGCACATTCTCCCAGGGCAGAGGGATGCAGGGTACTCTGCTTGCAGGTGATGGTGAGGGCTGTCCCCAGGCTGATGGGGCTGCCTTCCCCTGGGTGTACAGCCCGTCTCTGGGGGCTGCACCACCCTAGCCCCGGCACCTTGGAGCACGTAAAGGGATATTATTCCGTCCCTGTCACTCCTACTAGCCGTTTGATCCTCTTGCCCATAAGCCCACAAGTGGATGCGAGCTCTGGGGTGTAGGGTGCTTCATGTGGCAGATGCTGGTGGTTTCACCTGGGGCAGAGGTGCAGTGCCCCGGGGGTCACAGCCTTGTCCCTCTGCTTGCAGCCTGGGGCAAAGGCGATCCCTGACCAAGTCCAGCTCCCCTCCGCTCCCACTCACAGACTGTCCTCAGCAAGTCCCTCCTGTGGCTGCACATCTCTGCATGGTCCCCAAGGGATGCAGGAGGCCACATGGGGAGGCTGCAGGGCCATGGCACTCCAGCAAGCAGTGCCAGAGCTCCTGGAGCCCTCCCTTCTCCCCCAGGGGATGTGGGTGCCAGGCAGAGCCCGTGCTGGTCAGGGCGGCTGGACAATGGCCCTTTTGAAGGGCACAGGCCCATCTGGGATGGCAAAAGCCCCAGCATCACAGGCAGCATGATGGGACCTGCGCTGCAGAGCGCCCTAACCTACAAACAGCCCCCACACATGGGAAGTGGTTTGCAGCCTTGCAGCAAGCCCAAAATAAATTGTGAGGCTAGTAAACATCCGACCTCCGCTGCCAGTCTCCGTGCATGACCACTGCAGCTGGAAAGCTCACACCTTGCTGTGGCAGCTTGGGGCTCACACCTCCCGTGGGATTTCCTACCCTCTATGAGTGCTGGGGGGGGGGACGGAACCAACACCAGACACATCCCTGCCAGCACACTGCAAAGAAGGGGACCAAGCCGGTGCTGGTGGACATGGGGTCTTTGGGAGGTCCAAGGCCCATGCATCACGGAAGTTCCCCGGCAGTGGTAATTAACCCTGGTCTCAGCCCACTCCATGAGCAGGGGAAGGTCATGATGCTTGGCAATCCCCAAAGCACCCGTGGCTCTGTGGGCTGCTTGCAGCCAGCCCACCCAAACCTCCTGGAGAGCTGGGCTCCAGGAGCACTAATGAAAATGAAAACAATCAATTTGTGGCTTGCTTCTTTTCCTTTTCACTTGGTTATGATGATCACACAAGGCCCAGTGGGTTCATTTATAAACTGGTTTTATTTTTCATCTTAGCATGGCTCTGAATTTTCAGCCTGGTCTTCCTTGCTCTTTGTGGAGGACTCATCAAAGATCTGAGTGAGGTGAGCTGTCCCCCAGGGCAGAGGACGCAGCCCGGGCAGAGACACTTTGTCTGGTCCTCCCAGGCATTTGCAGGGCTTGAGGGATGCTGAGGAGTATGGGTCAGGTGCGCCCCAGCCCCTGGAGCCGTCAGTCGGGGCAAGCCAGGAGCACAGCCCCACAGCTGCTTCCCTAAGGCTCAAAAATTGCTAAAACTCAAGTTTTCACTGTTTCTTTCTTTTCGTTTCATGCCAGGGATGGAGAGGGGTGTGGAGCAATGAGGCTCTTTTATTTCACTTTAATTTGCTTTGAAATACTATACACTTAATCCTCTTTGTTTTATTTTGTTTCAAAAGAAAGGCCAGGAAAAATTTAAGGCATCAACCATTAGAAAGCAATAGTATTCCCTGGGGTATTTTTTTCAGAAAATGCCCTTGCTGGAGGAGGATTGAACCTTTAATGAGATACATTTTTCTTATCAACTACAAACATCTTCCTGGTGTGACACGATTTCAGGAACACACGAAGGGGTCTCTTGTGCAATGCTGCTGGCAGTGGCCGGCTCTTGCTCACGCTGCCCGGCTGGGATGGCCATGCTCTCCCCTGCACCCGGTGTGGTGGAGACAGATGGTTCCCAGTCACTCCCACACGCACAGGTTCCCACTGGGGCCAGTTCCAGGACATGAAATCATCTCAAAAATTCCAACATTTCTCCAGAAATGTCGAGAATGGTGGGGGTGAAATTTCTGGACACTGATGAAAAGTCACCGGTGCCCAAGGTCTGAGCAAGGCAGGATGGAGACTGCTGCAGGTAGAAGCGGAGCTTGTCCTAGAAGCAGTTTCTGAACTCAGGACATTTTTAAGTACTTCCTTTTCTGAGCAAATCCTGACTCCTTAGCATTAAAACCTGCTGTAAATAGCAACTTACATCAGCCAGCCTCACCATTTTTTTCAGGGTTCCCCTTTCATTCAAGATTGAGAATTTCCCTATTGCTGCTATCACCAGATTTATTTTGGGCATTTGCTTTCCTTAACACTTTCTCCTGGGTTTTTTGGGGGCTTACAGCAAACGTCTATCATATTCCTCTATATAAACTGCTTCAGACAGCCTGTCCTGCTGACTCCAAGCACTGCCTGCAGGCGGTAGGGGAAAGGGGAGACCACAGGCTGCGTCATGGATCCTGAAGCTGGCTGGAGCCACAGTGGGAAAACTTCCACCTTACACCACTGTTTTGCTGTGCTAGGAACCTCATTCCCCCTGAGGTGCTCCAGCCCACTCTTCCTTGGCCACCTCTCCATCTCAGAGCACATCCCGGGTTAGATGGTCCTTCATCCAAGACACACAGCTTATCCTCTTTCTGAAAGGGGGAAGAGCTAGAAGAAATTACTTTCTCGCTTCATCATGACTAGAATGTGGGGGAGTGGGTAAGGAAACATTTTTTAGGAGCATGTTGCAACATCTCAGGGCATCACTGATATGACTATAGCCTCCCACCTCCAGCCTGGCAGAGGGGGGGCTTTTGTCAGATTTCTAAGGAAAAAAACAGACCCCTAGGAAGCAAACGCCCTGACTTTGGGGTTATTTTTGGCTTTCAGCAGTAGAAAAGTTTCAGCCCTCACCTGGCCCCTGTAACACAGGTTATCCTAAACTGACTCAGTTAAACTGAGAAAAATTTTTTCTGATTAATTAAAAAATGGTCCCTGACAGTCCAAAATAATTTGGCATCTGCTTGCCGACAAAGGTATAAAGTCATGGAGGTTTTCAGCTGCCTGAAACAGAAAAGTATCTCATTGAAAACATTCAAATAATCAATGCAGATTTCCAACTAATTCTTCTGTTTTAATGAAACTTGGTTTTTATTAGAACATTTCTGCACCATAAATGGCATTTCTCCTGCCTGCCCTACCCACACTGTGTGCCTTGGGAGCAGGACAGGACCAGATGGCTGTAGGTGGCAGATCTCAAGACATGACCCATGTACCATGAAGGTACAATCACAGGGAACAGCTCAGAGGCAAACCATGCTCTTATGTACGTCTACAAGTTATATTCCCTAAGCAACCAGACAGAGGAGCCAAGTAAGCTGACGCTAGCTCAGAGCCGATTTCTGGTCCAGCAGTCATCCGGCTGAACGCCGGGTTCCCACCTCCTGCCTGGCTGGGCGCCCTGCCTGTGGAGGCAGGCTTTCTCCTCATCTGCCCAGGATATTTGGGGACAAGCAAGCTGACAAGCGGAGGAGGGAGTGAGGTCTGAACTGGTTAGTGAGCCTGCGAGGTGCCTCACAGGTGCCTGCAAACGACAAAAAGGAAAGATGGAGAGGGGACCGGACTGGCCATGGTGTGGCCAGAAAGGACGTGATGCTCAGCTTGGCAAGAGCCACATTTGCTCCATGGGGTAGATCTGCCCTCCCCAGCCAGGGCAAGAGGCAGGCACACTACCACTGCTCCCAGCAGGAGCCTCCTTGAGGGTGGACCACCTCTGGGACTTCTGTGCAAGTCCAGGACCACATTGTGCTCCAGACTCCTCTCTGCCTGCATGGAGCAGAGCAGTTAACCTGCATGGAGCTAACATGCTGCAGCTGGTGGAGGACTGTGCACGCCATGCAGCATTGGAGTGATATTGGGAAAACACCAGGTTATTTACAGAAGGCGCTTGGGTCGGTAGCTGGGAGCCTTTAATAGAAACACAGTGAGTCATTGCCCAGCACTGCGGTAGGGGTGCAGAAGTGCTGGCGGTGTGGTTGGGTTGCTCCACTTTACGTTATAGTCCCTCCACTGACTTTCAGGCAGCATCTGCCAAAACATCACCACTCAGTGTTATGGATGGACAGCCCTCAACTCTTGCCAGAGCATCCATCACCTCCCGGCCAGGCCTTTCATCTCCTCCTCAGGGACAGAGAGGTGTTTGGTAGACCTCCATGGCAGGCCATATATAGGATGGTGACTTCTTCCCAGTGAACCATCCTTGGTCACAGCCCTCACCCAGCCCTTGGAGAGCTGTGAGCTCTTACTCTCTCCCATACAACGTGGTCATTCCTCCTTGTCTGTGGTCATTACAATTTTATCTTTTCTGCTGAGACTGGATACTCTTTTCTTGCCTTCTGGCAAATCCCAGTTTCTGCGCTTGTCCTCCAGTTAATCTGCCCCTGGTCTTCAGAAGCAGTGTGTTCTTTCTCACCCTGCTCCTGGAGCCCCTCCTGCCTCATCTTCAGAGTCACAGTCAAGGTCTCCATAGTTCTTTTGGCTCTCTGCATCTCCATGCCAAGCAATGCCTCACCTATCAGTAGCTGCTGAAATTTAAGTGTCGAACCTAAACTGGTCAGTTAGGGTCTCCTTATAGGATCTGGAGCATGGCAGGCACCTCCAGGAGATAACGCCCCATCTCAGCTCTTCTTTCCCTTACACTGAGGAGGAAACTCAAGTGCTTCAGCTTCTGGGACTCTTATTTCATGCCCACCAATACCTGTGTTTGTGCCTGCAGTGCTGTCACCACTGCAGGACATGCCCTGAGTCCCCTTAGACTACGTGAAGCACATACAGGACATGGAGCCCACTGGTAACAGCTCACATCTCGTGCTACTGGGGCGGCACGGGCTGTGCAGATGTGGGAGGGAAACAGTCCAGGGTAGAGGAGACCTCAGCCCCCTTTCCCCTAACCAGCCTCATCCCATCCATGCTCTTCAGTCCATTTGCACAGCTCTTGGAAGGATGCACTTTTGCCTCCAAGCTTCTTGGGCAGGTTGGGTAATAGGGGCCTGCTGACAAATGCAGGAACCTCCACAGGGGAACTTCTTACTAAGGGACATGCATGAAAGAAGCAGAAATAGCAATGGTGACTGTTTCATATCCTGTGTCACTGGGGAGGCTCTGAATTGAGGGGGGAGCTTTGTCCTTCCGGGGCTGGGGCTGCTGCTCCATTCCACCACGACACTGCACCATGAGCAGCCTCTTCTCTGTGGGAAATTCCACCATGCTTACGCAAGCTGCTGCACGGACCTCCTCACCCCATAAATTGGGCAGCTGCTGACTGTCTCAGCATCAGACAGAAAAGAGGCTTTCAAGCTCCACTTGCCTGCTTCAGCTCCAGCCACCACTTCTCAGCTGACATGAAGGTCTTTGTGGCTGCCCTCACCATTCTCATTGCCGCTCTCTGCTACCAGACCTCCGCTGCACCGAGTAAGTCAGGCTCTCCCCCTCCTCTCTAAATGGGAACAGGAAAGATGTTGCTAATGGGACAGGTCCCCCTTACACCTCTGGGTCCTCTCCCATGTCAGACCACCCTCTGGCAGGTGCTCCAGGGCCTTTGGGGCTCTCCTGCCAGGGGAAAGGCACAGCTCAAAGCACGGGATGGGCTGTATTAGTGCCAACTCAGGTTGAACCCAAAAGAGAAAGAATTGAAGGAAGAAGAAAAAAGACCTCATCTTTCCTCTTCCTCCTCCACATGCTCCCCACTCCCCAGACCCGGGGGTTTGCGGTCCCAGCTCCCTGCCACTGGTCCCCATCCCTTGCCACTGCTGACGACTGTCTTTGCCCTTCACAGTTGGCTCCGACCCACCGACCTCCTGCTGCTTCACCTACACTTCCCGGCAGCTGCCACGCAGCTTCGTGGTGGAGTACTATGAGACCAACAGCCAGTGCCCCCAGCCAGCCGTCGTGTAAGTCCTCTCCTCCTGGGTGGTGGTGGGCTCTCCCTTTGGGCTGAGGATCCAGAGAGGGAAAGACCCCTTTTCAAAAGACAGGGATGGAGGCTGGCCCCAGGGGATGGGAGGGATAGGGGGACAAGAGGTGCAAGGTGATGCTCCATGAGCTCAGCACACAGGGGGCTCGCACCGGTTCTGCTCCACCATTTTGCAAACTAACTGGTGGCTGCTTGATGCGATGAGCATGGCATGCTGCATGCCCAAATTCTGCTGATCCTTGGGAGAGGCTGGGTTTGGGACAGGGCTCCTCTCCATGCAGCACTCTCCCACTGAAAACTTACCTCTCTGCACCCCACAGGTTTATCACGAAGAAGGGCCGCCAAGTCTGCGCCAACCCTGAGCAGGAGTGGGTCCAGGAGTACATGAACGAGCTGGAGCTGAACTGAAGTGCCGGGACAGACCCTGCCACCCTGTGTCACCCAGCTGCCGGGATGGGCGAGCCGCAGCCAGCTGCGGGCTCTGTCAGAAATGTTTCAATGTCATTTAAAGCTAGTTGAGCAATAGAAAATGTTCCAGAATCTAACTTTAGTATTTTGATATTTACATATTTAATTTTTATAGGGGAGGGATGAGGTGCAATAAGTCCACTCCAGACAAATAAGAATATTATTTAATATATTTTTTTAAATGAAGACTCATGCTCAGGTTATATTTTCTGTATTTAATTAATTGTATTTTTAATGTAATATTTAATTCAAATTTCAAGAAATAAATATTTTTGTAAGAACTTTCTGTCTTTGCCTCTATTACAATTAGTTGCAATGACAATAGCTGAAATTATAATAGTGGCAACACGTTCTTTATTCCCTTTTCTACGCTGTCAAAACCCCCACAGGCTTTTGCTATCTGAACATCCTGGTTTGCAAAATAAGAAGAGAAAAACCATGAAGGAGGAGGTGTGAGAAGAGCATAGATTATATTCAGGTAGCTTGGCTCACTCTTTTGATAAGGTATTTAATCACTACTCATTACAACTACTGGCAGCTAGTTAAATTCCATTGCTGGTCCCATTATAGTCAATTAAAATGTTACCTTCAGGGGCTGAAATTTAACGTGTTGGCTGTTTCAGGGAAAGTTTTCTGAGAGCTGCAGCTAAAATGGATCAGCTATTCCCGGAGCTGAGGATGGAAAAAATATGTTTCACTACAAGAGTATCAGAACTATTTCATTAAACTCTCCTTAGCTGGGAAATGAGGCTTAGCAGATATGTCCCTCTTATGAGAAAAGGTGCTTTTTCTCCATGCCTCCAAAATCTGCCCATCTCTGGAGATGCCTGCCCAGAGGCACAGCGTCCAGAGATGCAGTGCTCCCCTGCAATCACCCTGCCAGAGCCCAGCCTCAGGGCAGGATCTGCCCCTGCAAGGAGACATCTCCACTGCAGCCCTAGGGCTGGCCTGTCACCAGTGCTGAAGGAGATGGAGCCCACACCACTGACAGCATTTGGGTTGCTCTGATCAGCTCTGGACACGCGCTGTTGGATGAATGAGGGTTTGGCTTCCTCCTGCCTGGACCTCGGATGCCTATAGGGCAGCCCAATGAAAAAGAGTCAGGTCAGAGACCTGTCTGCACTCAGCTCACCCCACAGTGTTTTCATACTGAATTTGAGGGAACAAACATGAACATCAGTGAGACACGGGGGAGCAGAGAAGAAAGGGGGCTCCTGGGGAGGGTGAAGATGAGCAGACACAGGGCAGAGGCTATGTGGGAGCCATGCAGTGAGAGGAGCCTCAGGTGGAGCTGGAACAGACCAGGGGGATGTGGGTGTGTTTGGTGGAGGAAGGAGCATATCAGTTATGTCAGGAGCCTTGTCACTTCAGGAACTGCAGCTCCCAGCTCCTCAGCCCACGGGGCAGCGTGCACCCCATCAGTCATCCCACTACAGCACTGACTGCACCCAGCCTAAAATAGCATCCAGGGAGGAGGAGGAGGGTGAAACAGAGAGATGTGCCAGCGAGCAGGACCCCTTCCCCAAGATGCTGCTGGGAGAGAGCCCATGGCTGGGAGGTTCAGGTGGACATCACCACGAAGGTGGCTGTGCCTTGGTGACAAGAAGCTGCTCCTGCATGTGGGGGAGGTGGCTTTGGTCACAGCCCTGACTCCCCAGGCGCTGCATGCCCCAGGGCCAGCTCCAGGAAGAGGGCTTCTTGTGGCCATGCTGGAGGTGAGGACACCTTGGCCGTTGGGTACTAGCCAGCCCCATATCTGGGTGCCAGAGCCCGGTAGCTTCACCCTGAGGAATGAGATTTGCACAAAGCTGGGTGCCCAGAGCTGCCCTTGCTCCAGGGAACAGCAGGAGCAGGGGTCAGGACAGGGAGACCTGCAACAGGATCATCCCAAAATGGCTTGAGCCTCCACAGTGCCTCTTGGATACAAGCCCCATCTGTCCCTGTGGCACTGGGAGCAGTCCCGCAGCCTTGGGGTTTCTTGCCAAAGGACACACAGTGCAGGATCATCTGGGGAGCACCATCCAGCCCGTGAACTGTTTGAGCCTGTTGCAAACAACCCCAAGTGCCAACGTCCTTAACAAGCCAGGTCACATTCAAGCCACCCACAGCAGACACCTACGCTGGGTACCTCAGCTAACTCCTCACCGCTATTCTGGGAGCCTGCAGGGAGTCCTGAATTGCTCGTGTTTTTCTTGATCTTACACCCACCTACGTGTGACAGCTCAGAGGAGCCCTCCAAGTGCATGCGAGGAACACAGCGCACTTATTAATCCACACCCCCAGGCACAGAGGTGTGAACGAAGCCTGCACGAGCAAGGCAAAGGCAGCCAGCAGCTTTCAGCAAGCCGGCAGCTGCCTCCAAGGCCTGCAAGCATCATTGTGCACATGGAGCAAGCATCCCTGGTGATCTTCAGAGCTGCCACATTTTGCAAAGGAGGAGGAGGAGTGCAGGAAGGTGGCCTGGAGCAGGGACAGGCAGGGGCTACAGTACCCTTGTTGCCATTAGCTCAAATCTGTACCCAGGGATTACTGTGCCCAGAGCAGGGGATATACTTTCCATATACATTGATGCAGCTATTTGATGCTGACCTCACTGCTAGAGCTGAGTGGTGCAAGAAAACCCTCACACCATGCAGCCCTTGGAGGAGCCCCAGGATGCCCTGGTGCTCATGCATGGGACTGAGGTGCTAATCATGATGCTCATACCTCCCAGAAACAGCCTCGCAGGGTGCTCAGGGAGCACCCACTGGAGACAGGGCAGGTGAACCCAAGAAGCAGAGGGCACTAAGCCCAAGGCAGCAGATGAAGAGAAAGGAGAGGCTGGGACCCAAGAAGAGAGTGGCTTGCAGGGGGTTTCCTCTGGATTCAGACCAAGACAAGAGCAATGGTGTCAAGGGCTTCAGAATGTGTAAACTACTATAAGAGAGACTCATCCTGAAACCAGAGCATGGTGTTTACTGAGTATTTTGTGCAATGTATATAAAAGTAAATATTTTTAAAAACCCCAGGAAAGCCTAGCTGTGAACAGAAGTAAAATCATTACTATGATAACATCATTATTATAACATACATGCACATTAGGTATTTGTTGTTTATATCACCCTGGTGTGTCCGTAGGCTTTTTGAGCTATAACAACAGCCAGGGGAGTTGGAGGTCAGAGTCTGGCATTGCACAGAAGAGGGAGCTGGGCTGTGGTGATGGAGATACAGATTGATGGCAATAAGGTTCATGGTCTGATGGCTTTTACATCTCCACTTTTTCAGAGGAATTAGACACCCTGAAGGCAAAACACCTGTACACTCAGAAGTGCCAGCTCTGTGCGTTCCTCACCATCCCAGGGACCTATGCCCTGGCTTGCTGCAGGGAGGAGAGGCTCAGTCCTCCACCCGAAACAGCTCTTCCCAGAGACACCAAGATGGGGGACCATGTCTCTTCTGGGGGGCCAGCATCTAAAAAAGGCATGTAAAAGTGGATAGTTTTGCATGCTGCATACAAAAGTAATGTTCCCCTAAAGTAGCACTATATCCCATTCTTCCAGGGCTGAGGAAGACACAGAAGTATTATGCTAGAAATGGTGCCTGGTTATCACCTTTCCTGTAACGGCCAACATAAGGCAGATGTGGCAATGAAGACCAGGAAGAACATTTCTGCTTAGTTCTTAGAAAGGCACAGATGACTACTCACATCCCCGTAAGATGACAACAAAGCATTTTCCACTATACTAGAAGAGAAAGAACTGCAGGTCTGTAAATTTTCCTGGGGAGAATCTTAACAGGGGACACTGTCAATGCCTCTGGGTGACCAAACTGCCCCAGGAGCTAAAGCCTAAAAATATGACATTAATCTAGATTGCTCAGAAAAACAGCTCCCTCATCACCCAACCCCAAACCATGGCGATTCTGCCACATGTAGTATCCCAAGAGATTACTGCCTTCAGTAAAACCAGACACCTTGAGCAGATCAGTCCTGGGACCCTGGGACTACAGCAAGAGACTGTCTCAACCCAAAATGTCCCTGCAAAACATATGTATAGGCCCATCTTCCTTCAGCATATGGAAATCAAATGGAACTGGTGTGACTGTGATTAGTCTGGCACATACTGGTCAGCCCCTTTGGTAATAAATAACCTTATGATGCCATGTGAGGGTGACCAGCTTGCTTGGAGCTGGGGAGCAGGAGCGCTTGCAGGAAGACCCACATGCTCGGGTCAGACCATGCCATGCCGTGCAGCCATCCCTCACGGCTGAGGCAGGTGGTCCAAGCAGGACCTGGTCCTTGCTGGGCAGGGTCGGTGTGAAGGCCAAAGCCAGGCAATAAATGTGTTTCCACTGAGAACAGGGGCAAGCTCCACTTGTCATGACTTAAACAGAAAACCTGCTTGCAAATAGCTTTAGGAACAGCTTTAGCTTTAAGTTAGCAGGGAGCTCTAAAAGCCAGGTCCCAGTGCTCCTGGCTTTTCTCTAGCTGCCCATTGCCAACTAGTCTGGGCATCTCAGGGCAGACTGGTATCTGCCCCAAGCAGTTTCTTAGTTGCAAGTGATGTGGAGAGTCCACCAGATGGAAAATTTTATAGCATATTCAGAGTTATCTCATGCCTTCAACCTTTCCTCTCCTTTCTGGGAGAGGCAAATTCATGATTTCTAGGAATGCTTTGGGTGCTGTGTTGGGGTGAGTTCACATCCTTTCTGCTCATTCATTTCTTCACCCTATTTGCAAGATCTCCAAACTGTTGCACTTCCTCCCGCCTATTCTGGAAATGCTCTTTGTCCCTCCGGCACCGCAGCGAGTGCCACTCATCTGTCAACTTGCCATGGTCAGATTACTTTTGCTTTCTGGACAGTTTCCATCCCACCACCTTGTCCTGTCCCTGGTTCAGTGACATTTAGCCTGGTCCCTTCCCAACTGTCACCCTGTACAACAGGTTTCCCTGGCTGTCCTCACCACTCCCCCTCCCCAAATTGCTTCTTCTTCCAGTCTTCTGTCAAGACCTCAAAGTTCCTGTCCTTTCTTACCTTCTCAGGCTCCATAAACACCCTCTGTAAGATCTCCATGGAGGTCAATGAGCTGCAGAGCCCACCAAGACCCATTGCCCTTCTTCCTGGGACATGGCAAAGCTGGGACTGGGCTCTTCTAGCTGGTCTCTTCTCTCTGCCATGCAGCTTCCAAAAGAAAGAGCCTGAAGCTGAAGGGACGAGGGTGGGACTCCCCAAAATGCAACAAAACTCAGCTGAGAGGAACTATCTCAGGTCCAGCATCATTTTTCACTAGGAGACTCCTAAAGCACCATCCAGGACACACCCAGAGAAAGGGTGCTGAGCATTTCAGACCATGCTTTATCAAATCTCATTTTATTTGAATTGAATTGGTTTTTAAATTGAGCAGCATCATTATTTTTGTCTAAAGAGCATGCTCTGCAGCTGCTCCAGCTGGCAGTCCACAGCTGCTGGCATTGCCTCCACCCTGTCTGCCGCCAGGGCAGCGTCTCCTGCCTCCTGGCCCTGGTCCACAGGCACGTTGGTTTAAATGAGTAGGACTAGCTGATGCTGCACTTGAACTTAAGGACCTGAGAGCTTTTCCTCCAGTGACAGGTTGGCAGACTGATTGAGGCAAGAACCTCGGGCAGCAATACAGCCTGGAGGAGAAGGGATGTCCCAGGGGATGGAGAGACCAAAGGTGACCTTTGGAGACATCAGCAGAGGCTGGGTTATTTTTCTTTCCCTGGGCTTTGCAGCCCTTGACGTGCCCCCACCTGGGGTGGGCAACTCACTGCTTCCCATGCTTGGAGATTTCCCACCCATGGGGCTTGTGAGGGGAGGTGGAGGGGCTGGAGCTACCAGACCTAGAGGTCATCTTCCTGCCAGGGGATGAGAGAGCAGCCCAGGGACCACCCACACCCATACAGAAGTCCCCTCGCCTTCACCACAGGCCCCAGCACCACAAGGCTGAAGTGTGGCCAACTACACAGGCAGCTGCCGCTACCGAATCCCTGCCTGACAGGTGCCCAGCTTGCTGTGGTGTCCCACTGATGCCACAGCAGGATCTCTCGAGGACCCTCTCTGGGCTGCAGATGACCAGGTCCAGCAGCACCCTTTGCTCTCTGAGATGTTGCAGATTAGCTGGGGCTAACGAGCAGGGATGGATGCACCGCAAAACCACAGTGCTAACCACACAAGGCTCCCCAAATCAACCCTTTATTGCCTTGTTCCAGTACAATTCACACCAAAATCAGCACTATGCAGCAGGCTGGGCATGTATCCTTCTCCAGCAGTCTGTGAGATGACCAGCAGGGCAGTGGTGGTCAGTGGGATCCCCTGTCCCCGTCAGCGGCACAGAGGGTTATGGCACATCCCCACTGCAAAGTGCCCTTTCCAGCACAGGCATGGCACGAGGTGGGTGTCACACTCGGCAGGTGACCTCCCGTAGCCAGGACCATGTGGGGACCTTTCCATGACTCTCACCAAGGCACACAGATATTTCCCCAGTGCTGCCCCACCATCACCCTCCTGCTCACAGGAGGAGCTAGTTGGGCTCCCAAGGTCTCTGCCTGCTGGTGGGAAGCCAGAGCAGCTGCTGTCACAGGATGATGCACCCAGTCCCCTGCGTGTCCCTGACCCAGGAGATCACCAAGGGCTCTGCATTTCTGCCCCCCAAAAAGGCACCCAGGAAAAAGAGAGGCCTGAGGTTCCCTGAAAACTTGTCAGTGAAGGTGTAAACATGGGAGCGGTCGCTCACATTGTAAAAGGAGATTTCTCCTGCCTCGTAGTCCAGGAAGATCCCAATGCGCCGGGGTCTTACGGTCAGGGTCAGCGGGGAGATAGGAGAGGTGAGGGCCTCGTAGTTGCCCCCATTTTGCAGCCGCAGCAACCAGTAGCCCTTGTCTGGGGAGAAGAGTACATTGCCTTTCCGGCTAGCAGACTCTCGGCACAGCCCCAGGCCCCACTCGGGCTTGTCTCCCACTTGCACCTCCCAGTAGCAGCGGCCTGAGAAGAAGACCTGACTCCCCAGCACCGCTGGAGTGGTGCCGAACCTCTTGGGGTTGTCGAAGAGGGACAGAAGCAGCTTCTTGCCCCCGCGCCGCACACTCTTGCGGTCCTCGGACAGGGTAAGGTCAGGGTGCGCCGTCTCGGGGTCCAAAGTCACATCCACTGGAGCGAGAGAAGGGTGGAAGGACAGATGGGGCTTCAGGGGTCTGCAGGTGCAGGCACGAGTGGGTGTCTGCAACCCAGATGCTGGGCTCTTCCAGCTCTTCCTACCTCCTACATTTATTTGCTTGTGCCTGTGGTTTTGCACAGCTCCCAGCACTGCTTGGCAGTGGGGAACTGCAATACATAAAATCATGCTAACTCTAAACCATATCAAAATATTTGGCATCTGGCTGCAGAGCAGGAACAGAATAAGGGTGGCTCTGCAGCCCCCGGCACAGCTTCAGAAACAGCCAACACTGAAAGCAAGAGTTTGTGGGCAACACAGAGCCTGAAACTCCAGAGTGACCTCCTAGCCTTCAGGGTCACCTCACAACCCATCCAGAATGAGGAAGGTGTCCCCACCATGGAACCAGCCTGAGCTCATCAGTACACAAACTGGGACCAGCTGGACAAAGCTTGTTGAAAAAACTTCCCCGTGCCCCAGGGTATGGGGGGTGGACTGGAGCCAGGAGCTGGCACAAAAGCAGCTCCCTTACCTTTGAACTTCTTCAGCATTTCCCTCATGCCAAGGCAGTGCTCGGGGATGCTGTAGTTTTCCTTCAGGGTCACGGACACAGCCTTGGGGGACTGGAACTTCACCCCCTCACACCTGAAAGGAGAGTGATGCCCATGGGCTGTATCCAGAGCCCACAGCACAGCCAGTCTCCTGCTGGGGTCGGGTTTAATGCCTTTCTGTTGGCTGCATGGAGGCATCTCCTCCCTTGAGCTCTTCGGCTGTGAAGAGCACTAGGGATAACTGCTGGCTTATCAGCAAGCCTGATGGGACCAGAGCTAAACGACGTGGGGACCGGCAGTACCAGTCCCTGGGAAAGAAGGAGCAAGGCCACCTGGGCAGCATGTCCCTTAGGAGAGGATGCATCTCACACACCACAAGGCCAGGCAAGCCATTGGCTCTGGAAGAAGAGGATGGAGTCTCTTCTCCAGCCCCTGCTGGTCTCAGTCCTTTCTTTGTCAGCCCCAGGGAGGACCAAACCAGATGCTGGGTAGGGAGGACAGGGGGTGGCTGGCATGGAGCAGACACGAACATCTCACTTAGAGCCTGAAGGCAGCCAGGATAGTAGAGGGAATGAGCACGGGTACCTACCTGCTCAGGACGCTTTTCATGTCCTAGAAGGAGAAGAGAAAAACCATTCTGTGTGTGAGGCTCCAGAGCCTCATGCCCACCAGCCAGCCTGGCCCTGGCCACCCACCCAGATGGCAAAGGCATCGAGGCTGAGTTAGTGGGGCTGGTGGCATAGCCTGACCTTGAGCAGCCCGTCAGCTGGCTGCTGGGTCTTCTCCTTTATCTCCAGGATCAGCTCCTCCAGCAAGGACTTCTGCTCCACCAGCCTGGCCAGGTTTTCACTGATCATCAGCAGAATCCACTTCTCCTCCTCCTCCAGCTTCTGGAGCAGCAGCTTCTCCTCGTTGGCCAGCAGCCGATGCAGCTTCCCGAACTCGCTCACAATCCTCTCCCGCTTTTTCTTCACTGTCTCCTTGCAATAAGAAGATACACTGGGTGAAGCAAGGCACTGTTAGCCAGGCAGCTGAGACAGAGCCAGATTCTCTGGCACCCATGCCCAGCATCAGGCCCTGGGAAACCACCGCATTTTTTTGCTAAGTGCATGTATTTAAAAAAACAGCCAGAGGCTAACTGCTGTGCTTTCACCTCGCCTGAGTTCCCGCTGGACATCCTCAGTTTACCAGCAGTAGGACTTTGCCTGGGGCATTTCTGCTCAGCTGGACCTCAGATGTCTAATGATGTCTCCGTGCAGCACAGGGGACTGGTGGGGCTGCTAGGTTGCAAGGACATGCCATCAGGTGTCGGGGCAGGTTTTTATTAGATGTGATACAACTCATCCCTCCAGCTAGATTTAGGCTAATGCGCTGCTCAGGCAGCCCAGAGGAAATGGTCTACGTCTGGAAAAACCCACAGCAACGGGAAAGAGGTGGAAGAAGCCCCGGGGCTGGGGAGGATGGAAAGAGGGAGACAGGGAGGACTCCCCGATTGTCTGAGACCGCTCACTACAGCCAGCAACAGGCAGGGTCTGCCAGTGCTTTAGGGGTTTTTGCCTGAGCCCTAAAAATTGGCATTTTGCTTGAAACCTGAAGCACCAGGAAAACACACTGCGGTTATCTAGGACCATGAAACCTCAAAATGCAGAAGATAAATGAAAGGAAAGTGAACTGCCTTTATTTTTATGTCCAAGCACATGATTTCTTGGACCTGAGTCACAAAGGCTTGATAAGCCAGGATGGTCACAGTCACCTCCCCCCTGCCGCTCACAAGGGACATTTTTTTCTTTTTACTAAAAAAGGATGACAACGCTGGGCTGGGAGGAAGCCAGAGGCAGCTGAGCTGCGGCTCCGGAGCCCTGAGTCAGGTGGGTGGTGCAAGAGTGACATGGCTTTTTCACAACCTCCATCCCCAGCCTTGAGGGGGATGGTGGGCACACAGGGGCACCCCAAAAACCCACCACCCACTTGGCTGGGCTGCGGCAGGCAGGCAGAGGTGCTGTGCAAAAAACTAGGGGAGTCCAGAGAAACCTGTTTTCCCTGCCAAAGCTGATTAATCATCAACTCTAGCTCAGGGCTGGATAACTCGGTCCAGCAGTTTCGTTTCCTTTTCTGCAGTTACTTTTACTTTCCAGCTTCCACCCTGGAGGGACATGAAATGCAGCTCTTTTGCTGGTGTCATATCTCCCCGGGACTGCCTGGAGTCAGGCAGAGGTGCAGTAATTCAGCTTTTCCTTTTTTTAATGAAAACACTTCTAGTTCCTATTGTTGTGAAGCAGAGCTCACCCTATGGCTCACGCCTGGCTTGTAACTCAAGCACACATTGTAAAACAAAAGGCAAATAAAAAATGTCCGGTGTCTATTTGTTTAACCGGCAGACAAGCCCCTGTCGTTTCAGTGGAGCTGCCGTGCTGCTCTTTGCAAAGCATTTCTTTGCAAACCTTTTTAATTTTTTAGTAGAGCCACACACAGTCATTGAGCCTGGCTTCCAGCACCAGTCCTCCATACAACAGCAGGACATGGGGACATGTCCCATCCTGAGGAGTATGCCAAATTCACGGCCACAGATAAGATCATAATTGCCGATATCTCTGAAGCTCATTCTTTAAGAATTAAGCCAGGCACCTGCCTTGCACTCCTGGGTTTTCATCCTTTCCACTGACTCACGCTTCCTCACGTCCTCCACTTCCTTCGAAAGATGCTCCAGGGATTTCTGGAGTTTGACCTGAAAATAGAAGAAACGGGCTCAGCTCACCCCAGCAGCACCCACCGAGCGCTGCAGTTTGGCCGGGCCCTCTCTGCCCTGGGACTGCTGGTGCCAGCAGGCAGCCAGGGGACAGTGACCCTGCACCAGGCAGTGCCAGCCCTGGCACCCGAACCCAGCAGCTGTGCTCTTCACTCCACTCACAGCATTAACCCTTTCCGCACTCCTTGGGTTTTCTCCATATTTTTCTTACTATTTAGGTTTTGGAGAACAAAGTGACTGCTCCCCACAACGCCAGGGCGCGGGGCGGCTGGCAGCACGCTGTCAGGAGCATCGCTGGGACGTGTGGTTTGGGTGCACCCCTCCACCAAGGCAAAACGTCACCAGGGCAGGACCCACCACCCCCACTTCTCTGGGGGGTCACAGAGGGGCAGGGAGCCAGGCTGCCTCCGTGCACCCGGATGGACAGGGGTGAGCCTGGGTGCCGGAAAATTTGGGATCCAGTGGGTCCAGCCTCATTCCTCCAATGAGAGCAGCTGGGTGGGTGCCACCGTCTCTGCCACCCCCTCCTCTGCTTTGCCAGCTGTGCCGCTGGGGCTGTTGGGAGAGGGGCGATGGGGTCCTGGCGGCCGATCCCCTCGGCGCCAGTGTGCCCAGGGTGCATCAGGGCAGGACATGGACCCCTGGAACCCCAACCTCCCCTACCTTGTACACCTGTGCAGCCTCCTCGATGGGGTAGACGGTGTGCGAGCGGTGGTGCAGGGACTCCCGGCACACCACGCAGATGGCTTCCTCATCCTCCTCGCAGAAGAGCTTGAGGCGCTCATCGTGCTGGGCACAGAGAGGGGTCCCTGTCCCCATCCCTGGCTCCGTCCCCGGGCCGCCCCGCAGCCCCAGCTGCCGGATGCTCTCCACGATGTTGGCCAGCTGCCTGTTGGGTCGGAAGCCGCTGCGGTGGCAGGAGGCCCGGCACTGCGGGCAGGAGAAGGGCCCATCGGCCCAGAGACCCTTCTCCTGGCAGTGCTTGGCGATGCAGCCCCGGCAGAAGTTGTGCCCGCAGTCAACACTGACAGGCTCGCTCATGTACTCCAGGCAGATGGGGCAGATGGCCTCCTCTTGCAGCCGCTCCAGGGCACCCGCTAGGGCCATGGCAGCCTCCGTGGCCGGTTGGCCTCGCTGCGCGCTTCCTTCCCCCCAGAGTCAACCAGCAAACACAGGCTTGCAGGCAGGCATGGTTGCAGCAGCCTCACGGCGAGGCAGCGTTGGCAGTGCCACGGGAGGCCGGAGGAGAAGCCGGCCTAGCTGTTGTGCGGCACCAGCAGCGGGAGCCTCAGCACTGGCTGGGGGAGGAGCGTTGCACCGGCCAGGACAGCTGCAGTCAGCCTTAAAGGCTGGGGCTTCCTCCAGCTCCAGCAGGTCAAAGAGAAAGAAAAACCCTGCCAGGAGACTGGGACAAATTAGGAAGTACCAGAAATAATCCCTGCCCACAGATAACCCCGGGCACTGGGATGGCAGAGGTGACAGGGTTGTCTCTGGTGTTTGCTGAACCAAGCAGCCCACGGCTGCAGTGTGAGCCCAGGTGTTGCCTGCCGGCTGCGTGCTCACAAGCTGCCTGAAGGTGCTAGACGAGTTTGGCGATATCCGCGCCTTACCACACCGCAGCCCATGCTGAAACATCCCTCGTGACACCCATCCACTGCAGAGAGCCACAAGCTTGGGCATCGTCTGGGGCAGGGCTCAAGCACAGCCCAGTAAGCAAGGGGTAGGAGGCACAGGCAGCTGCCCAGAGCCCTGCTGGGAGTGGTCTGGATGAGCACCACTTCACTGTGCTGGGGGGCAGCTGGGAGCCGCCCCGCCACCCTGCAGACCCATCTAGTGTCAGCCTGGACCCCCCCCAGCCACCACTGCCCACCACAGCCTCCACGAAGCAAACCAAGAGCCAGTGGGAGAAGCTGCAAGTTTTGCCCCTTTTTATTACACAAAATAACTTCAACACAATCAGTACAAATTAGAATGAAAAGTTTCACTGAAAATGCCAAATAAATTAAAAATACCTTTGCATAAACTTAAATAAAAGAGCTAAACTCTGTATTAAATAGTCTGCCAAATTCACAGGCAATAAGAAAAAAAGGGACGTGTCTCGGAGGTGTCCATGAGAGAAGGTCCTCACAGAGGTGATGCTTGGAGGGAGCAAGGCGTTGCTCATCCACTGCCTGCCTTGTCCTTTTGGTGATTCACTATGTCCTGGACCCACTTATCATCAGGTTTGCCACAGACCTTCTTGCCTGTGATTGTGGTAAATCTGCAGAAGGAAATGCAGTTGAGAGGAGAGGAGAAGAGAGGAGAGGAGAGGAGAGGAGAGGAGAGAGGAGAGGAGAGGAGAGGAGAGGAGAGGAGAGGAGAGGAGAGGAGAGGAGAGGAGAGGAGAGGAGAGGAGAGGAGAAGAGAGGAGAGGAGAGGAGAGGAGAGGAGAGGAGAGGAGAGGAGAGGACCACCTGCTCCTTGCCACTGGTGACCCCACCAAACCAGACACCTCTATAGCTGCAGAACAGCCCCAGGGAAATACAGGGGGGGGGGGCTTGGCTTAATGTCATTACAGATGTCTTGTTCTCTGCTATGTAAGCCACTTTGCCCCCAGAATGCCTACTCCAGCTGGGACACCATCCTGCCTGAGTCCTGCTATCTTGGGTTAAGGGGGGTGACCAGCAGAAGCTCTTTGGCTCAGATCTAGCAGTGAGGTCCACAAACTGGCTGCCTGGAATATGGGACTGGCCTCTGAGATGTTTCCAGGCTGTTCTCCTAACATGGGAGAACCCAACCTGGTGTTTTCCCTTGCCAGGATGGGGTGTGATGTGGGTTTCCTGGCACTGCCACACTTCAGTGGAGCAGGGCCCCCCAAGATTTGGGCAGATCTACTCACATCACAGCTGGCTGGAAGCAGTGGCTGTCTGTGTGCTCATACATCACCACGCGGCTCAAGGGAAATGCTTTGGTGCTGTATTGGATGCAGCAGGGACCAGACATGTTGACAGACCCTGGAAGAGAAGTAAAGTTTTTCTGATTAAACCAGACCAGGAAAAGGACCAGTGGGGAGAAGCAGGGTCAGAAGAACAGAAGGTCCCCACTGAGGAGGTGCTGCTCCCACCATGGGCTCCCACCACAGCCATCCTTCCCTCAGGAAGCCAAAGAGTAGCAAGACATGCCTCTCCTTTCCCACAGCAGATGCTTGGAAGGGAGAGCTGCCAAGCATCACTAGACCTTATACAGCAGAAAGAAAGAGGAGAGAGCTCCTCAGAGAAGAGAACTTGGACTTACTTGGAGAAGAGGAGACCTGGTAGCAGAGGACAGCCATGAGAAGTACAGCAAGGGTAGCTGTGGAGGTCTTCATGCTCCTGTTGGGTGGAGATAAATTGTAGGAGTCAGGCTAGACTGCTGCAGAGTGCCCCTTGTTGTGCCTGATGTGGGATCCCTGGGTTCAGTCCACTTTATAGAGGGAGACAGCAAGCGAGGACGGAAACATGCCGGAAACATTGCTGAAAGACATGACACAATGGAAAAAGTGCTGTGTCAGGGGTGCCACACAGTCCCACAGAGGGAAGTGCCTGGAGCCCCAAGGAGAGCAGTGCCCTGACGTGGCATGTTATATAATGATATGATACCATGAAATGATAGAGAACAGGATGACCTCTTTTTTCCTTTCCCCTGAGCTAAGGACTTTGTAGAGAACCTAGACATAATGATTCAGAAGATTAGTAGATGGACCTCTTGTCTAGAAGTCACTTGATGGCAATGGATGGAGAATGACCATGGCTGCCACGCACTCATGTTTCCTAGAATATCTGTATCACAGACAAACTGGGGACAATTCACTTCTCCCACAGCGACTGCAGCAGGGAGAGTCCATGAGTCAGGCAGCCCTCCCTGGCTGCCCGCCCAGCGAGTTGGCGAGGCACACAACAGCCATGCCCTGCCCGACTGGTAGCACTGCCCCAAGGAGATGGGGGCTTTCTCTGTGGGACCCAGAAGGCCATCAGTATGTAAGCGTGCAGAGCAGAGGGTAGAGCGCGGTGCCATCACAGGTGTGGGCTCCTCTTCTGTCCTTGACCATCACTTGCAGCGAGTCATTAGGAAACTCGTTCTGTCACTACATTGCCATTTCACAAACACCAGTGACAGCTAAAATAGCATTACTTTATCCATGGGCATGAGAATCAGCCATTAACGTTTACAAAGAGCTTTAGAAGCTCATGACTGTGTTGGCACAGCAGAGTTGGTTTAGATGATTATTTGGTTCCAGCAGTGTAGAATCGACACCCTCCTGACATTGCTTTGTCATTGTCCCAGCAGCCACAGACACATACAGAGGAGATTTGCTGGTTTACCTCATATTGTTTGGGACAGAAATGGTGTCACTGTGCTGGCAGAGAAACCCCTGTTGGAAATGTTACATCCCTACAGAATGGCTCTGCTGACTTCCAGGCAAAGGCTTGTGGATGAAACCTCAGGAGAGCAAAGGAAGACTGAGGTCTTCATGGTGCTAATGAACGCATCCAGGTGCTGGACAACCACAGCCGCAGTGGGAAAGCCACACGAGCAGGCTGCCTTTCATGATGGTCCAATGAAGAAAGGGATCTAGCTCCTCTACGGAGGAGGATGATTACAAAAAAAAGACACCACGGCCCAAAGTGGTGGCCTTGTAGGAACCCAAAGGAGGAACTAGAAGGGAAATGAGGAGATTTCCTCCACCGGCTGAAGGAGAGCTGATTCCAGGCCTGGGGCTCCCAAGTGCTCCAGGGCATGACGCAGACCATCGTCACATCTCAGTAGACTGAACTCTTTGAAAAAGTGAGCCAGACTTGTTAGAAAGTATGGGCTAGGTGGCATTACAGGATTTGTTTTACACAGAGCCTTTTGTTTTAGTAAAAAACTTACTAAGTATGAGCAAAACTGAGCCAGGGTGAGACCACACATGGGTGCCTTGCTGCTATGGAGGCAGGGAGCCTCTACAAGCCTGGAGGGCAGGCAGCCAGGGAGGGTCTGCCTGCAGAGCCCTGGGACCCCAGGGCACATGCTGCCAGTGGGGCTTTTGGAAAGACACTTCCTTAGCAGGGACAGGCATCCCCCATCACACAGCAAGAATGCAGCCCCCATTCAGCCCACAACCCACAGTTCCTCTGCAGCCAGAGTAGCTCAGTCCTCAGCTTTGCTTTTCCAGCAGTGAGAGCACTGGCATATCCATTTACTTCTCTCCATCTCTCTTTCCCCATTGACGGGATTGCTGCCATCCCAGATCATGCTGAGGGGTTAAACTCCCAGAGCGAGAGTGAATCAAGACAGCACAAATCAAGGCTGAGGCTTTACTCACCTGTGGCAGAGAAGGACTCATGGTACCCGGCTCTGAACAGCTGAGGATCTCAGAATTCATCTGGGATCCTGCCTGCTCTATAATCCCTCTTGTCCTGTGCTCCAGAGCCCATTCAGATGCTAAGATGAAACCTTGCACCTCCAGGGGCATGAGGTCCCACCACCAATGTCCTGGGCTGAATCCACTCACCCCCACACGGCACAGAGTGGGGCTGGGAAGATGTCAGCTTGCTGCTGGTCCATCCCTTGAGCGGTCAGGAGTTGCTCATCTTGCCTGAAGTATCTAATTTAATCTAGCAGGGAGCCTTAGGAGAGCGGCTGTCCTGGGCAGCTGCCAGGAAAGGGCCAGGCAGGCTGCAGGCACCCTGCATGAGATGTTAGCACTGGCAGCAGCACGGCCAACCTGGAAGGAAGGTGTGTGCCGAGCCACGATCCCAAATCCACAACACCTCTGCACTCCCTCTGCCTCCCTGTTCCAGCTCTTCCTGCAACATGTCCATCTGTGCTCCTAGGACATCTGAGGCAGAGAATTAGCAGCTACCCTCCATCCCCATGCCCAATTCAGCCATGCTGCACCTCCAGCCTAGCCATAAGTGACTCCCCTCATCCTGCTTCCATGCCTCCCCCACCTCTGGGAGCTCTTGGCACCCTTTTTACCCAGTTGCTGCTCAGGGTTGCTGGGGAAGGGGGAGGTGAAGCTGGGCTCCTGGGCAGGGAGAGGGTGTATGGGCAGCAGCTGCCTGGACCGTGCAGGCCCCCTTGCACACCTCTGTCCCCAAGGGGCTGGCCATGCATCACTGACGGATGTGCTGCCTGAGACAAGAGACATGACAGCTTGACATACCCAAGATAACAGACCAAGACTGACACCCCTGCCTGAGGCAACAGACGGGAGATTGAGGCTGCGGGTGCTAGAAACAGGCTTGGAGACAGATCCAACCGAGTGCCAGACTGGGAAACCACATGGAGAGATGAGTTTGAGATCAGACTGAGATGAGGTGAGATGATCATGATGCATTGATGACCTGCTAACCTAGGTGCCACCAACGCCTACCACTTTCATCTGTGGCTCCTGCCATTTCTACAAGTGCGTTCAGACCCAACATTTGCACACATTCCCTGTTCAGACCAATCTTAACTTTCCTGTTACACATCTCCACACAGGGACTAGAATAAAACTGAGAGGAGGAGAACAGACTGGGGAGTGAGCTGGAGGCATCCTCGCTGATGCAGCTCACACCAACACAGCCCAGCTTGGAGCTGCTTTTAGCTGAATGTTCTGGATGTTCTTGCAATATTCAAATATGGATTTGATGGAAATGTCGAGATTCATTTTGAAAAATCAATATTTTCTATCAGGAATATAAATGTGCCTAGACATTTTCAATGAATTCTCTCTCCTTTCAGACATACCGGCCTGTGTTTCCTGCTTCCATTCATTGCAAAAGGAATTCTTGGAGGTTTTGACACCTCTGTTATTCCCCTTATTCACTGTTTTCCTCAACTCTCTTCCTTCCTTGAAGGAAGATTTCGTATTTCAGTCTTGACTGCTCCTTCCTGCCAAGACAAATAATGCAAATCTCTAAATATTTTGATTTCTAAAACCTCCTCCATATCATACATCCTAAATAGTATTTATTTATGGAGTCTGTAAAACCTCTGCCTTATGGTGTGTTTCAGCCTTTGATAGAAACCACACATGGTATCTTTGGATCCATCACCAGAACAGATTTGGGATGCAGTAGGAAGTCTTTTCTTAGCCCTGAAGGCAGCCTACTCCACCACATCGACTTGTAGGTTGGAGTCATATCTGGGGGATCACATTATCACAGTGCCCCTGGGAGCTGCCAGATCACTAATGTGGGAAACTGGTTTTAACTGGGAGCAAATCAGCTGGAACAAGAATGACTGGGGGAAGTCAGCGATCACAGGGTGGTATGGCTTCAAGAAAGACAAGCAAGATCTCAGATGTGAAGAGATATTTTCAAGAGGGATCAAGACTTTCCAGCATGGGAATTGAAGTCTGCAAAATGACGAGTGGCCTAGAAAGAGGGACAAATAGCGATTATTCACTGTCTCTCCCAGAGAAAGACCCATAAACCATCAAAAGAAGCTGGCAAGAGACAGGTTCAAAATGAACAGAAGGATGCAGCTCTTCAAACGAGGAGCTCCTTGCCAAGGGACATGGTGATCACAAGGAAATGTCCATGTGTCCAAGTCAAGGGCTTTGATTTCAAAGCAGTAAGCTCGAGAAGATTTGTAAAATGAGAATGGTTGGAGGCTGGGAGTGCACTCGAGGGAGGCAGCACAAGTATTTGCCTTTCTCTTCAAGGGGTCTGCTGTGGCCACATCTGGAGATATTAAGGCTAGGCTAGATGGACCCTTAGTCTACATCATCTGGGACTGTGCTGTAAGGTCTATAGAGTAGCTTGTGAATTGCACTGAAATCCCAGGACTGAAATTTTATATCAGGATATGCCTCCAGATGAATAATATTTTTGGTAAATGTCAGCAGAAAGACACCAACAGTTTCTAAGCACACAGCAAGGCAGAAATACATTGCTGCAGTTTGTGCAATTTTCCAAGACAAATTTGGGGCACCTAGAAAAGCCTCACTTTTGGACCAAGAGCCTGAAGAGTGGGAGGTGGCCAGCTGCCGTGTCAGGATGTGGCCCTCACAGAAATTTGGTAGTACTTCCAATGACAGATGCAGGCTGCCTTTGCCAAATTACAGCCACGCATATAAACCTTTGTTTCACTGAAGATGCTCTCAGCACCGAGCACCAACCTGCCTGGAGCTGAGCAGGGTGTGCTCAGCAGCTATAGCACTGCGTGACTGTTTTAGCTACGGCAGCTGAGGTTCTGAGAAACTAAGAGAAAAATATTTGGGTGTTAGCTTTGAGACACGCAGGATCTGACATTTCTGAGCACTTGGCATTATGTGGTACTTTGTACTTGCAAAGTCTGCCTCCTGTTGTCTTCAGCTGGAGATACCTGTGACGTCTGCAAGTCAGACCGCAGGATTTCAGGAATCTAGAAAACAAAGACAATGCTCCACAAGAGTACTAGTGAATGTTGGGTTATGCAGCAAGCACAGGGGTCCTACACACAACCCTGCACACCCCAAGTCATACACAGAAAACCTTTTCTCAGTGATCACGTTCTGGCAGCCAAAGGCTGCCTCATAACCTCATAACACAGAAGCAAAGCAAACTTGCCATGTCCCACCTTAGGAGAGACCAGCCTTTCCCACCACCTGCTCCTGGCACAAGCCGCCAGTGCAAGGTGGTCATCCCCAGTGTTGCGTGTTGGGCTTGGTGCAATGCTCCAGTTGGACCTGCTGCCCATGCAATGGGGAAGCTCTCCAGCAGATGGCAAACACTTCCCACCTCCAGGCCCTGCTCCAGACCAAGTTTTTCACCTAGGTAGCCACCCTTCAGAACTGCAGCCCAAGGTTAGGTTCGGGTCCTCTCCTGTAGATCCAGCTGGAAACCATGCTCAGCCTTGCTTTTGAATTCTTGGACAAGCAGAAGTAGTTGCTTTAGTGCAGAGGACACACCTGGTGATGTTTTGGGGTTACATCCCTCCTTGTAAAAGCTGGGCAAGCAAACCTTGCCCAGGACAGAGGTGAGGGCCCCATGGACCCTCACGCTCCTCAGCTAAGCAGTCCTCTCCAGGACCCTCTCCCTGGCCCTTTCAAGTGGCTGCTCTGCCTCAGCCATCCTCCCAGGTGGGATTGCACAAGGACTGTCCCTTCCCTTTGCCACTCACTGCCCCATGTAGCAGCCCAGGGGCTCTTTGACAGCATGAGGAGACAAGGACTCAGCAGCAGCATCTGGTTTGCCCAAAACATTCAAAAAATGGGATCAAAAGATGAACACACACACACGCAGCCACCACCAGCAGGCTCCTTCCGGTGCACTGTGCTGCCCCAAGTGCTCTTTGCTCTACCAGGGACCCTCCTGCTGTGTCTGGACCACCACCCCGCACCAAAGACCCTGCCCTCTCCCTGCAACAGGTGGGCACTTTGGCTCATAAGATGTTTTTGTCCCAGGGTCTGAGCAAATAGCCCTGTCGGCAGGGCAGGGTTGTGTTTGTAGTTGCAGGATTGCATTTGTGGAAGGCTTGTCATGGCCACTGCCCTCCCCACTGCATGGCTTTCCAGAAGATGTGCCCTCCAGGAGTGGCTCATCTGCTCGGACGGGCTCGGGAGATTGTGTCTTGGGGTGTCTAAAGGGGCGACTGAAGAGGGTCCATTTGGGAGCTCACCTCCAGGCAGGAAAAGAGAGCAGGATCTTTGCACAGAGCCCTGTGCCTGCCTGCTCCAGCACAGCCAGCTGGATAACAGAGGAAGGACTGTGGCACTCTCTGTGCCTCTATTTTCTTGCTGAAACAAGGGGGATCTGTGCTCTCCCTGAGCCTGGGCCAGGCCATGGGAGGGTGAGGAGTGTTGCAGCAGCACCCTGGGACTCTCCCAGGTCTGGCTGGGGAAGGGGATTGGAAAGGGAGCCTCTAGCTCCCAGCGCCCAGGAAAAGAGCATCCCTCAGCCCCAGTCAGGGCCCACAGCCCCTGCAGTCCCTTCTGGCCCCTCTTCTGCCACTTCTTCTTCCCCTTTGCTTGCAGGTCCTTTGGGTTGAGACCAAGCTGAGAAGCAATGTCCTGGCAGAGAGTGAGCAGCCCCTTTTAGTTATGGGTGGGAGCCCTAGAACATGTGAGTAGCAAGGGGAGGCTGCCCTACAGAGCCCTGCAAGGGCTCCGGTCCCCCCTGCCAAGCCTGAGCCAGCATTTGATGGGTGTCACATGCTGCTGAGCACTAGGCTGCCCGATGGGAAGAAGAGAGGGGACACACCATCCTCTCCATGTCCCAGCAGACACCAGACCCATGGTCTCCATCCTGCAGAAGATACTTGGGTGCAGACAACCCAGGTAGCTACTGAAAGCAAGGAAGGTGACCATGCTCCACAGCCCAAGCCCAAGGTCTCCTGTCCCAGAAATGGGAAAGCAGCTGAACTGGGGTGGGTGGCACTGGGGAAGCCAGTTTCTGTCTCCACACAGGCCAGACAACCCATAACAGGCTCTCCCATCACCCTTTGCCTCCAGGCTGCAGTCCAGCCTTTTAGACAGGAGCAAGAGGAGCACAGAGCAACCAAGCAGATGAAACCCAGCCATGGCTTCCGAAAAGGACCTGCTGGGTGAGAGGAGTGGTGCCCAACCCAATTTTCCTCTGCCCTGCACACCAGCCCTTCTCCATCATCTCCCCGTGGAACCTGAGGCACAGGAACACACCCCACACAGGAACAGCCCTGTGCCTTCCCCACTTCCAGAGCATCATTCAACCTGCCTAAAAGCAAGGCACCCTCTCCCACCAGAAAGCAGCCCCCCAAATCCCTGCAGAGCAGCCTAAAAACGAAGCACATGGTCCCACCAGAAGCAAGCCTCTCAAATTCCTGCAGAGCAGCTGAGCCAGGGCCAGAGCCCCAAAGCACAAGCCAGCAGAGCCACTGGGTGGATTGGGCCAGCCCAGGGTGGTCTGACCAGCTGCCCATGGGCTGGATTCCAGCTCCATCCTGTTACAGCCCCTGTCTTGGAGAAGGCAGGAGCAGCCAGTAGAAACAGCCCGTTCTGGCCCTCATCCAGCCGCCTTCCTCTGCTCCAGCCCAGGCAGGATGAGTGTCCCAGTTGGCCAGCCCAGGTCCTCAAATGGGCACTCAGCCCTGGTTGTGGAAGAAGAGGATGTGACTCTGCTCTTCATTAAGAGGGAGCAGATAACACAAGCCTCGTGGTCCCTCACCTTGGGGTTGAGGTCCAGCCCTTCTAGATCCAGGCCTGCATGCTGGAGAGGTCATGCAGGAGCAGGATGCTTTTAGCCAGGTATAGGGGTGAGAGAGGCAGGCAGATCACAAGGACCTTGCTGTCCTTTGTCAAATGCCCTCCTCTGTTCTTTCTTTCCTTCATCTCCATTTGGCAATGACTTCATTTCTTCAATTATTAATGACCTTGCTGCAATAGTGGCTGAATTAAACCCATTAGACCTCCTCTGGGACCAGCCCCAAGGAAGGAGGCAGGTTTCCAGAAAGTACATTAGAGAGAAGGCAGACAGAGAGTTGAGACAAGCTAGGGTGAGAGGAGGTGGCCTTGCTGTACAGTGTAAGCCATTTCCCATCAGCTGTGAATCTGATATCCAAGGCACAGAGACAGGGTAAGGTCTGTCACGCAAACAGACTGGGCAGCTACAGAAGGGTGCTTGTGTGGCAATTGTTTCAGCTGAAAAATAAGCCACACAAGTGAGTTATGCAGGGAGAATTGCTTGCAGAAGAACTCCTGACAACCCACATCCTAAACAGTTGTTCCCAGATTGCCCCATCAACCCTGGCAGCAGCAGACAGGATGGTCTTGCACAGCTCCTCCCCACTTGAAGCAAAGACACTGATTTTGCGTGACCTGCTTTTAAGGATCCAGCTGGCATGACCCAGCACAGCCCCCTTTGCCATCATTGGGGATTAACGATGGGAGCAGTCTTAGAGAGTTTTCAGTCTCTTTGCAAAAATACTCATTTGTCCAAATTTTGCAGAAATGTTCCAAGTTCTGGCAAAGGTCCCAGTGGGAAATTCACCTCCAGAGTGTGGGGGGATTCCTGGTCAAAAACCACAGGAGCCGGCCACAGTCCAGCAGTTCTCTGGGTTGAGACAGGGCAAAGATCAGGCCCCAGCATAAGTCTCTGATGAATGAAGGGACCAGAGACATGAGCCCTGATCAGGTTATACAAAAGAGCATCTCAGCCATCAATCTGCGAGCTGTTCAGGGGAAGTGAAAACCTTCTCCCACTTCTCTTTCCATGTTTTTCAGACATCTGTAACCATTTTTTTGCCCCTCTGCCAGTGTTACCAGAGAAATGACCTATCCTCCTTGCTCTGCTCTGCCAGTTGTGCCTGCAGCAGCCTCCTGCCCAAGCGCACACCTCTCCAGAGCTTGCCATCCACAGCTTGGATGACACAAAAGGCAAAGGCCCACACAACCTTCCTGCAGGCTGCTGGTCACCCTGTCCACACTGGCAGTCCAGGGATGCCTCCTCCCCACCCTCCTCCCTGGCCACAAGCAGGACTGTGAAGCTCTGAAACCATCCCACATGCTAAGCAATGCCTGACAAATGCTGCTCAGTGGATACCGGGAGTGCAGCTCAGCTCCGCCACCGCACACTGCTCAGCGGGGCTCACCTGAGCCAGTTACCGAGAGGAGGAGAGGGAGACGATGCGCAGGAGACCCACACGCCCGGGGCTCCCCATAAGCCCCTCCCCGGGGAGCCGGCAGGGCCGCAGGCCTCCATGCTCCCCCACGGCCTGTTTGTATTTTGGGCCAAGCTGCGGGCGGCAGAGCAGACGTCGTATCCTGCCGTGGGGCTGGGCCAGGCCGGGAGGCCGGGGCAGGACTCAGCGCAGCAGGAGACGTGCAGGCCGCAAGCCCGGGCCCGTGGGACCCCTCCAGGCCTGCCCACCCGGGCCGGCTCCGGCCGCAGCTCAGAGCCCTTCGGCACCGGGTCGCCCGAGCCCCGGGATCTCGCTTGGCCGCGGGGCCGGGCCGGGCACCGCAGAGCCCTTCCCGGCCGGTGCCGGGGCCCGAGCGGCCTCACAGCCCAGCCCTGCCCGACCCCCGCTCCGCCCCCGGCCCTCAGCGGCCCCGCCCATCGCCGCCAGGGGGCGCCCACTCCGCACACGGGCGAGGCGCAGGGAGGGGCAGCGGGGTGTGAGCGGCGGGCGCGGAGGCCAATCATCACAGGGCGATGATACGGAGGCGTGACCGCAGGGCTGAAGTAGGTGGTGCTAAGAGGGCGGTCCCTGAAGGCGGGAGAGAGGGCGGAGCTCCCGCGGAGGGGCGGGAGCTACCGTTGAGTGGCGTCCGGCCGGACCAGAGAGCTTGGCGGCGGTCACGTGAGCAGGCCGCATGAGCCGGCTCGGGGCCACCCGTCCCGGGGACTCCTCCCGAGTGGCAGTGGGGGCGGCCAATGAGAGCGAAGGGGCGGGACGGAGGGCGGAGCCGGCGGGGTGGAGGCGGTGCCGGTGGGGCGTGCCCACGCGTGACTGACAGGTGGGCGGGCCAATGGCGCGGGGTCCAACCAGCGGCGGCGCCGAGCGGAGCGGTGGCGAAGGCGCGGCGCCGCGAGGCCGGAGTGGCGGCGGGCGCGGCGGGGCCATGGACCGCGTGAGCAGCTCCATGAAGCAGGTGTCCAACCCGCTGCCCAAGGTGCTGAGCCGGCGGGCGGGCGGCGGCGGCCTGGAGGCGGAGCGGGAGAGCTTCGAGCGTGCCCAGGTACGGGGCGGGGCCGCAGGGCGGGGCCGGGCCGGGGCCGGCGGGTGATGCCGACCGGGGGGGGAGTGCCGCCCGAGGGGGCGGGGTCGGCAGGGGGCGGTGGGGACCGCCAGGTAGCTGGAGTTGGTTCAGCCGGGGCTGGCCCGCGTGGGCGGGGTTAATGCACGTGGGCGGGGCTTATTCGAGTCGGCGGGGCAAGCCCAGGTGAGGAGCGGGGGCGGGGCTGTCCTGGGTGGGTGGGGCTAGCTCGAGTTGTGTTGGCACAACTAGGCGGAGCTTGCGCTGGTGGGCGGGGCTTGAGTGGGTGGGCGGGGCTGGCCTGAGTGGGTGGGGACAGCCCAGGTGAGCTGGGTTGGCTCCAGTGGTCGGGGCTGCTCCAGGTAGGTGGAGATGGCTTGAGTGGGCGGGGCTGTCCTGGGTGGGTGAGGCCAGGCGAGCCTCGCCCAGGAGGGCTGTGGGTCGCCATGGAGGGCAGGGGATGAGGTCCCCCTGGGGCCGGCCCTCCGGCTGAGCCTTTCCCCTGCGAGCAGCGTGCCTGGGGGCAGAGGAGTGCGGTGGCACCCGGGCGGCCTGGGCCCGGCAGCAGGCTGCTCAGCCTGGTCCCTTCGTGCCAGTGGCTGTCCTAGCTGGGGCTGCTGGCGGGGGGCCGGGGGGCTCACCTCTGGCCTTGGCCGTGCGGCGGGGGACAAACCCAGCTCTGGCCAGAGGGCACGCGGTGGCTGGCTTGCGTTGCTGGTGGGGTTCGGCTTCCAAGCCCAGCTGGAGCTGAGTGTCATGCCCAGGCCAGTGCCCTCTCCATCCCTGGGCTCCATCTTGCATCCTCTCCTCAGAGGCGCCCTCAGGACACGACAGCCTCTGCCTCTGTCAGCTGGAGGGGACGCGGTGCGGCTCCATGGCGAGTGGGGTCGGTCACCCCCTTGGGTGCTACCCCCAGAGACCTCCCATGCCGCTTAGGGACACCTGGCATGGGCAGGGAGGGAACAGGGACTGCCCCTGCAGGCGGCTGTTGGGAAGAGGCACCAATGTGTTGAAAAACAGAGGTAGTGTGCTCCTTGGCAGCATCCAGAGTGCCTGGATGGGCCCTTTCTGCCCTTCACCTGTGTTTTAAGTGATGGCTTGATGTCCTGCACAGAGGGCAAGGTGGGGACAGAGCTGGGCAGGCAGCAGGGGTGCTTTGGGGAAAAAAACGGCAAGTTCAGGAAAGGACGTGCTTGGAATCAGCTGGGAAGATGCCTAGAAAAGCCACGGGAAGGGTGAAGAGGGATGGATGGCAGTGGGAGTTGCTGGGGACAACTCGCCCCTGCTCTGTGTCCAGGTTGGAAAGTAAAGGCAGAACGGTGCCGTCCTGACCCACTGTGGGAGAGGAAGGGAAACTGAGGCAGGAGAGGGGCAGAGGTGGCAGCCAGTGGGATTGGCTGCTCTGGGAGCAGTGCGGGGGAGGAGCAGGACCTGGATGAGACCAGGGTGGGAGCGGCACGTGGGTGATGGCTCAGTAATGAAAATAAAAATCAAGGATCAGCTCTGAGGGTTGGGTTTTTTTCAGAAAGAAAAACATCAGCATTTAAGGTTGGATGCAAGATTATGCACAGAGAGTCTTCTTACCTTCCTTGTTCAAGTTCCTCAAAAATCAATTATTTATAGCACCAAAGGTGAAACCAGGACTAGTTTGCACATGAAATTGCCTGCCTGCTCCTTTGTGTCAGCAAACGACCCCATGGGATCCCCAGAGCTCCCATGTGCTCCCCGAGAGCCGCTGCTCCCCTGGGAAGGGCAGACCCAGAGAGGGTGGCAGGCTTGGCTGGAGGAGCAGCACATGAGGCACCCAACACCATGCTGGCAGCACCATGAGCCCTCATGCCACCTGCCACATCCGTACTAGATGGATTTAATTTTCCTTGTCCGATTTGCAGACAAATGACACAGGTTGTGTTTTTAGGAGCTCAGTCCCTGCCTAGCTTTTCGATCTTCTGTGTGTTCAGCTCTGTGCAATTTCCTTTCTCACTCATTTTTTTTCCCCCCCTTTTTTTTTGCATAATTCTCTCTTTCTCTCCAGTTTAGGGAACTTGCCAGGCACCCCTCAGAACTTCCACACTTCGGTCATCCAGTTTTTGTCAAACTTCTCCTTTCTGAGGTTTTTTTATAAAACCTTTGTGGGTTTGGGGTTTTTTGGGTTGTTATTTTTTTTTTTGAAAGTGACTTTTCTTAAGAACAGTGTAATCTGTTAAGTGGCTTTTAAAATTAAGATTTTACCCGCATTTCTGCATGTACAGGCTCATTCCCTCCTTGCCTCCAAACCTGCCTGTCTCACGACAGCAGCGCACTCCCCAAGAAGACTATTCTGAGCTAAAAGCACCTGAACAGGCAGAAAGTATGTCAAAATGGGCCTTTGGGTGAGCCTGAATAACACTTGCTTCGGTTTGGCACCGCTCAATTTATGTGGTCTGAGACTCAGTTTGGAAAAATGAGAGCACCCTATGAAGCTCTGGGGGTGGTGGGACGTCCTAGTAGTAGGAAGGTCTGGTGGTGGGAAGCTCTTGTGGTGGTGGGACATTCAGGTGGGTGGATGCTCTTATGGTGGGGGAC
Source organism: Aquila chrysaetos chrysaetos (assembly GCF_900496995.4). NCBI lineage: Eukaryota > Metazoa > Chordata > Aves > Accipitriformes > Accipitridae > Aquila > Aquila chrysaetos. The sequence goes on along the minus strand of NC_044013.1, from coordinate 31,098,616 downwards.
GTTCTGGTGGTGGGACACTCACATGGTGGTGGGAAGCTCTGGTGGTGAGATGCTTTCACGGTGGTCATCATGTTGCACAAAGGCTCTGCCCTGACAACATCCGTCAGTTGGCTTGGGGACAAATGGGAGTAAATTTCCTGGTGGCCTCTTTTCTTTTCCCATGGTTGGTCAGGTGTCTCATTTTTTCTGGTGATGCAAATGTGAGAAACCTGAGGACATGCTGAAACACTGTGTCCCTGCCATTGTGCTGCTACATGTGTCCTTGCTGCCTGCTGGGCAAGAGCTGCTCAGTGAGAACCACAGAGATCCGGCCGTCTGGTTTGGACACACGCCCAAGGGCTCCTCTTTTCTTTTGCCATCAACACTGATAGTTTTCATGGTAAATTGAGCAACAGGGACACCAAATCCTGCAGTTCTGCTGTCCTGCAGATGCACAGCTGTACAGGTGCTCACAAGGAGGGAGCACTGCTCATTGCCTCAACCTCGGTAGAATAAATCTTTGGACAGAGCAAAGGTAACCAAGGGAGGAGAAAAACCACCAAAAGTGAAAATTTTGCTGTATGTTGAGATAAATATTTGTATCTCACATGATACCCGAGTCTGATGTTCGCATCCCCTGCAAGTTCTCCTGGTTGTATTGAGGAGCATGTTCTGGTGTCAGAGCTCTGCAGGGAAGGTCTGAAGACCTCCTCATTTAGGATGGTGCATTAGGATCTTCCCTCCTTGGGTCTCCCTCCCTGTCTCCTCACTGCAGTGGTCCTCAGTGAATGTCATTGTGCCATGATGGTGCCAAGGAGCAAATCTTGTTCTGCACCAACTCGCTTGGCTGGTTTGGCAAAGACCAACAACAGATGGATGAGCCAACGTCTTGAGGGTGAAAACAGTCAGAAGGACACAGGATTTCTGTGGGGTGTGGAGGACGCACACCAGGGTGAAATGCCAGGCTGTGCTGCTTCTTCACTTGTGTTTCAGACTGCCATGGGGAATTTCCCTTCATTCCCAGCAGGGACATGGCCAGTGAGGCCAAGCGCTGCTCAGCATCAGTGCAGGCAGAATTGCAGACTCATGGAGGTGGTGCCAGCTGGTCCCTGGAAAGCTGAAGGTGTGGGAAGGTCGCCTTCCTGACCCAGCGTGATTCTGCTCAGCTGCTCCTACACCAGCCCCTTCCCTCTTTTGGGAAACCAAGCACTGGAGAAGGGCAAATGTGCTCAGAAAGCGAAGATGTGGGAAGTGTCCTTGGAGTCCCAGCAGGACATACACTGAGCTCTGGTCCTTGTTCCTGCCCCCGTGGCTTCTGGGCAGAAGGAAAGCAGTATATTGTGATCGCGTGTTGTCTTCTGGGCTGCAAAGACAACAACATAACTCTCCTATATTTCCCCCTGCCCTGATTGTTGCTCTGATGTCCCAGCCATGCTTCATCGTGAACATGGGCTGCCTGGTCTGGAGGCAGTGCTGGGTCCCAGTGATGAGAACATCCATGCAGTGCTGATGGAGACAGTGCCTGGGGTTGTGGAGGGGGGGGAAAAAGTTTTTTGCTTGTCCCCCAGAGCTTGTGTCTGCTGGGGCTTTGTGCCAGGAGACGTGGTGCTGACTTGTACCAAGGTTATGTGCCCATTGGGGTCACTCTGCGCTTGTCCACTGGGGACAATCCTAAGGGTGATCCGTCCTGATAGTGGTGAGTGTTGGGAGAAGACACTTGTTTAAAATTCCTCCAGCTAAATCTAAAAAACTTGCACTTTATCTCTTTAACTGCAGTTTTTTTCTGAGAAAGCCACTGAGTAGCAAAGAGAAACATGGACCACTTGGGTTGCCCACGGCCACCACCTTCTCTTGCACGTTTGCATGCTGGGTCCTTAGGACTGTGTGTTGCTGCTGGACCAGCAATAAAAACAATTTATGATGCAGAAATTACCCTGGAAAGACATATTTGCAGCAGAAGGTGATTGCTGATCTGTCTGCATCACTGCTCCTATCATAAGAGGTCCCTGATGTGGTGCAGAGGGTTGTCAAACTCTGCAGCTCAGGGCAGGGAGATGCAGCACACTGAACGCAGCTGATGCCACATCTCAGAAAGGTTTTTAAGGTCCTGAGCATCTGTGAGCCATCCCATCACCAGTTCACGGGGGCAGGAAAGCTGTTTTCTTTCCTGCTCTGCTGCTGGAGGAGCCCTCTCAAAAACCATGCGGAAGAAGGAGAAAACATATCGGGCACAAAGTGATGTCAAATGAAATTGGCTTTTTTTTCCTCCCCCAGTGTTAGTTAGTAAATCCTTTTGATGTGGGAACCAAAATTTTTCACAGCCAAATGCAGGTTGAAAGCAGCTTTGTGCCCATTCTGGTCCCTGCGATGGACTGTGCCACCTTCAGGCACTGTTACAGCCTGACCACTGCTATTAATGCAATTAATCCATTTCCCCCATCATTTACATAATTGGGAACATGACACCATATGTCCCATCCATAGCAGGCCTGTTGGTTTCAGACCAGACCCAGCTCAGTATGACTCGCAGTCGTGGAGGAAATACCATTTTGCTACTGAAAAAAACAATTTTTGTGGTTCAGATGCTGCTGCCGCCGGCAGCTTTGCCAAGAACTTCAGTTCTTACACAGGAAATGAGGCTCCTTTCAAAGCACCAGAGTGGGGCTATATATATAGCCTCTCTGAAAAGATATTTAAAGAAACATATTGACACTAGCAAGAACAGGAAAAAATAGTTCCTGGCTGCGGGGAGCGAGGGCTGAAGGCAGCTGAGCCCATCCTGGGGGAGTAGGTGATACAGGGGATGAATTCATGGCTCTTTCATCTCCAGGAAAATGAGCTCCTGTGCTTTGTGCTGTGTGAACCCCCATGCTTTCGGTCTCCTGTCTTTTAATTGGAATTAGAGGTGCTTGGAATTGAATACAGCTTCAGCAGTGAAGAAATGAGTCATCTCATCTCTTTTCAGCAAGTCCCTCTTAGGAATTTATTTCCATCCCCGGGGAAAGAAAATAGTTTGTCTTTTACCAGATTAGGGGCTGCTTTTCTCTTCGATGCAATCTGGGATGGAGGGGTTTGGGTTTTTTTGAAATATATGCAGAAATAACTGAGTTTTTTAATGTGGTGATGGACTCCAGAAGCAGCCGAGCCTCAGGGGGATAAATAGGTCTGGTGCTGAAAGTGGGGGGACTTCTGCCACTGAGTCCAGGGGGCTGCTCCAGATGGGAACATGATGTTTTTGGACCTCCAAGTGACAAGGGGGGACCTTGCCCCAAATCATGCCAGAGGCTGAGCAGGAAGGCAGGGATGCTGTGGGATGTTACTGCCCCCAAAACCCTTTGCCCCTCACTCAGCACGTGCTGCCCTGATGGTGTCAAGAGGCTCTTTAAACTCTGATCTTTGAAATACAGATCAGCGTGAATGATGCAAGCCGAGGTGGTTGTAATTCAGTGGCTCTGCAGTTAGGAGAGGGCTCCCCGCCGAGGGTGTCCTGCACTAAAGAGTGTGAGGGCTCTTGCCCTCTGAAATTCAGCCTGTTTAACTCCATCCTCCTGCAAAGCTGGGGAGAAGCAGCCAGCCAGGCAGATTATTTTTACCAAATTCCCCATCAGAGGGCTCTGGACTGAGTGTGGTCCCCTCCACTGGCACTGACAGCGACCCTTGAGCCCAGGGAAAATGGTGGGGAAGGGCAGGTGGGATGTGGGTGCCTGTCACGAGGAGGGGGTGGCTCTTCCCAGCTTTGCTCTTCCAGGGGAAAAAACCTCTGGACAGACCAAAGTGAAGGGGCTGAAGCTGCAGGAGGGACAATTTTGGAAATTTTGGAAACCAACGGTGGTCAGAAGATGCCTGTTGCAGATCCCAGCGCATTGTCCCGTGGGTGCGACATGGGGCCAGGCTGAGCATCGCCCGCTCTGGCACCGTCTGGCAGACAGGCACTGAGGAATGAGCCCCGGCACCCTCATGCTGTGACCGTGCTCATCCCATTGCCGGCCTCTGACTGTGTAACTCATTCGCTGTTGTGGCTGGCGGACTAAAATGGCTGCCCCAGCCTTTGCACAGATCCAGAACTTGACAGACACCCAGGTCCTTGGACATGTGTGTTTCTGAGCTGGAAAACTGGATATATTCATAACTCAAAGCAAGCAAGAACAGGGGCAGTGGCTAGAGCCAGAGGTTGCTGCATCTTTGCAGGCATGTTCTTATGCAAACCTGATGCTTAAACTTTAAAAAAATTCTTTTTTATTAAAAATGTATTTTTTTAATGAAGAATATTGATAATTATGTTTCAAAAAACATAATTGGCACACAGCAAGCAATGGTGGGAGGGCTGGTGAGGACCGCCCCAGGGACACCCTGGTGCAGGCAGGAGAAGAGGCTTCGCGGGCAGCCCTGTGACTCAGCCCTGGTGGGCCAGGTGCTGCTGTGGGCTGCAGAGAATCAACTTAAAACCCCTCTGTCCTAAAGGGATTCAGTCCTTCTCTGCTTTCCCCCACAGCTGACTCACGCTGGGGCAGTGGGGACACAGGGCCAGCAACTGGGGGGTCACACAGCAGCACAAGGGCTGGAGGAAGGGCTGTATCCTGGCCCTAATTTCTGCCACCAGCTTGGCTGATTCATTTTGCACAGTCACCAAATAAGAAAACTTCCTGGGGACAGACTGTTCCCTGGGTGACAGCAGAAACCAGCAGCACAGCCAGTATTTTAGCCCGTATGTGCAAGTCCCAGCCCACGGCTGGACTAATTATACATTGTGTGCTGTTCCGGGCTAATCACAGTAGAAGGTAAATGATCCCTGGTCTACATGCAAAAGGTGAAGTTACTTGCTCAACAGCGTTTGCAGACATTTAATATTTTATCACGGACTCACAGAGTGGTTTGGGTTGGAAGGGACCTTCAAAGATGATCCAGTCCAACCCCCCTGCCATGGGCAGGGACATCTCCTAGTAGATCAGGTTGCTCAAAGCCCCGTCCAACCTGACCTCAAACACTTCCAGGGATGGGGCAGCCACATCTTCTTGGGGAAACCTCTGCCAGTGTCTCACCACTCTCATCGTACAACATTTCTTCCCTATGTCCAAGCTAACCCTACCCTTGTTCAGATTAAAACTGTGTCTTAGCACACGGAGCTTCCTTTTTTAACCGCAGAATTTTGGTCCCTGCGTTTTGGCAGCTTGACAAGTCTCCTGCCAATGGAGAGCACGTGGTGTATGTTGGTTGTGGCCATGGTTGGTGTTGTACCACAAGGACAGGCTTAGCCTTGTGGCTACTTTAGGTATGGCCCTGGCCAGGGCTTCCAACAACATCTTCAGTCCAGCACAGCGATGCTCCCAGATGGTCCCAGTCCCCACCGCAGGCTTTGAGGTGGGTATGTCCATCAGCTGTGTCTTGGAGCCTGTGCCCTCCCACAGGGCTTGGCGCATGCTTGCTGATCCCTTCTTGCCCTGCCTTTAGCTAGCCATGCTGGTCTGGTGCTCGGACAGGCAGACACCATTGCATTCTCTGTTCCCACCAACACAAAAAGCATCAGCGTGGTGGCTGCAAAAGCTGTGTTACTGAAAATCAGGTAGCACCAGAGCTCGTTCAGCTTTATGGAGCTCATAGTGAGGTTACCAGGCTTTTTTTATGGCTTTGTCATGAAACTCAGGTTGTGAGGTTGACTTGAGTTGTCCAGATCTGCCATTCTTTGAGTCCTGAGATGAAGATTCTTTGTGTCTTGGCTGTTGAGTAAACTAACAAAACTCTGCTAAGCATGCTCGCAGATGAGATTGCTGAAGCTATTTACTGTGTTCCAGGACTTCCGTAATTTTACGTGCTATTTTTACCTAGTCTGACTGGTAGCCAGCTTGATGTGATTGCAATAAATCCCAACTTAACAGCATCAGCCTGTGTCCTTCCCAGGTGGGTTTTTGGTCCTACTGCCCCAAATGCTCCATCAGAGGCTGTTGGCATCTGGGTTTCTGTTCCTTGGGGGTCTCCTGTGGTCTGGTGTTCACTGCCCGGCTTTCCACCACATCCACCACTTTGCCAAGTGACCTGATTCCTGCATGGGATGGTGCAGTCCCTCGGTCAGCACCACTGTGCTGCCAGAGCTGGGCTGGCAGCTGAAGCGCTGCCACAGAGGAGGGCACATTAAATATTTACCATGCAGAAAAGAGGCAAGTTGCAGCAAACAAAGGGACCCTTTGGGAGAAGAGATTTCTCTTGCCAGGGCCAGCCTGGAGACTTGCTATTTATTGTTACCATTTGTCTGTTTTAGTCCATGCGAGCAGCTCGGCACTCTCTAGAGAGTGCATGGCGTCACTTATTTTATTTAGTAGATGCTGGCTGGAAAATAGTGTTTTCCAGTCATTGTGTTCACATGGAAGTGAACAAGAATACAGGGTTTCGTAAGCACCGGGACATAAGGGACACCCAGGAATTGTCCCTCCTCCTGAGAGCTCAGAAAAGATGTGATGGCATGAGTGCTGAGACCTCAGCAGTAGACTTAACCAACCTAGTGATGCATGTCCTGAGATTACAGCTCCCACCAAGCAGTGCTTCCCCAGTATTGGGCATCTGGGCGCAGGAAGGCTCTGGGTACGGTTGCAAAGAGCAATTTGCATCTTCTGCACAAGTGAGATGTGGCCCTCAGGTCCCCAACTGCTGGTGAAGGTCACTGTTCATCCAGATGTGGACTAAATGCAATCTCTGCAATCCACTGAATCAAGCACTGATCAGCACTCCTGCATCTCAGTGGGCTTGGCAGCAGGTCACACTGGTGCTGGCCCGTGCCCTTGCTGGTCCGTCGGCATCATGGTTGTTGTCCCTTTCCTCCTGAGCCATGGTGACAGCGTGCACCAAGCATGCCAGCTTCAGGTTGCTCCTTGTGGGCCACCCAGTCCAGCTCTACAACCCCTCAGAACTACTCACAAGGAAAGTCCCACACCACCAGTTAGTGGTGTGTGAAGATTTTCCAGGGTCTTAAGGCAATACGAAGCAGAGGCAGCAGAAGACTTTGACTTCTTCTGTGTTGAAGAAGTCAGTGTAGACTAGGAATGGCTCCACCAGAAGAGATGATGACTTCTGCATTGAATAAGTCAATGAAGTCATTGAAGAAGTCATCTCTTCTGGTGGAGCCATTCCCAGTCTGTGACCTGGTGGAGACCTTGTGTTTTCCCAGCCAGAAATGTTTTGCACACTTCACAAATGGGAAGGAAATGTTCCGACAGCGTCAGCAAGGTTTGACTGCGTCTGTGGCAGTAAATACTTGTCTGCAGAGGGCAAAGGTAGGTATTTCTGAGTTTGCTGAATTTTATGGTCTCATTCTGTTACCTGGAACTTGGATGGTCCGTACTGTTCTGCTGGGACATGTGGAGTGGGTGTCAGGCAAGGTTTCTAACTGGGGAGCAGGGAGCTGCATTTTGGTGTGGCTCATTCCTCCCCATGGTCCCAGGAAGGGCTTTGTGTCCTAGCTCTTCTAAGCATGGTACCTGCCACAGTTGTCCATGGATGTACCTGTGCCTCCCCCAAGCACAGAGCATCTCATTTCAGCGGTGACCCAGGCTTATGTTGGCGTGACGGGTGGGAGGGTCACACGCAGCATGGCATGAAGCTGGACCTTCACTGCTCCTTGTGCAGGCGGGGTGAGAGGTGGTGCGATGACCTGGGACATGACACAGCCAACGTTTCGGTGGGTGGGATCCAGCCTGGAGTTTCTGCCGTGCCCCACAGCCCTCCCTCCTTGTGAGCACCTTGAAAGGTGATGTTAGCGAGGAGTTGGGTTGAGCAGGACCATCTCCTGGCTTCACTTCTCTCCTGGTGTGATGCTCTTGGCCTCGATGGGAGGACACGCTGCCCTCTTGTTTGTCTTCCCAGCTATTGCAGTCCTGTTCCAGCTCTTTTTATAGCTCGGAAAGAAGTGCCTTGAGTTTCTGAGTTGTCTGAGAGGCCAAGCACACAGGGAGGAGTTGCAGCTAGAAATAGGGCTGCTCTCTGCTTATACATTCCAGTTTTATTATTTTTTTAGCTGAGATATCCAAGTTTGAAGAGTCCCACTGCCGCAAGTGCTGAGCTGGGAACCATGTCCTGCATTTTTCCACTCGGACTGGGTCTTCTTTCTCCTTTGCCTTATTCCCAGTGCCCTCACACCAGCCGTTGAGCCTCTGCAAGATGGCTTTCCCAGGGAATGAGGTCTTTCACCCCTGCCTGTGTTTTCCACAACCCCCAGATTTCACACCTCGGCGTGGCTGGTTTGGCAGAATAGCTCCGTGTGTGCTGGCGGTGTTGGCTGAAGCTGCAGAAATTAATAATGTCTGGGGGGTGGATAAATGATCAGGTATTTGCTAAAGCTGCTGGGTGGTGAGCGTAGGGCTCAGACAAAAGATTCAGCAATTTCTGCCCACTGGGAGGGAAGCGAAGCTTCGTCTGCTCCATGGCCACAAATAAATGGGAGCAAAAAGGAGAGGACAGTTTGACAAAACCTATGGTTTTCAGCCCCTTAAAATTAGCTGGTATTTTGGCTGCAGTGCAAAGCCAGGGCAGGGGCGCGGGCAGAGCTGCCCTGCTGCTGCCTGAGGGCTGGCACAGGCTTCCCTGGGCATCCCAGCAGATCTGCTCCTCTCTCCCACCCGAGAGGGGTATAATTAACTATATAACCTCTAGACTTCTCTGTTAATCCCTTAATATTTAGATACCATTTATGGGCATGCCATGGCTACAATCTCCCCCTCTGAGAGTTTTTATCATATGGGAACTGTTTTGGGTCCCTGCTGCCAGTTGTCTGCTGGCGCCCACAGTTCTGTGTGTGTGCAAGCATCGTTCAGGCAGCAGGGCTGCGTTGTCCAGGATGCGCTGATGTGACACCAATGCCTGCTGGGAATGGGACATACCTGGAAAAAATTCATCTGAGATCAAATCTGAACCAATTCTTTCTTTTAATCAGCCATCGTGTGGAAATGGCAATTAGCCAGACTGTCCCTGTTACATCTTTTATGATTTTAACCCTTTTTCCTGCCTTTCTGCCACATTCGCTAGCTCTGGGAGCAATTGCTCTCTAGTTCTCCAGCTTCTCTTCCCATCAGCAGGAAAAAGAGATTTGGCACATTGTGGAAGTGCTAAGAACTGCAGATTTCGTATCGGGGGGATGAAGTCTGCCAGCTCCTTTCTTCTGATGATGAGCAAATTTTAGGTATCTGATCCCAGCACCTGCAAGAGACTATTTCTCTCCAGCCTGCAACAAGAGGCGGTGTTTACTGCTCGGTGGAATAACCAACATCCTGTGAGCAGTGTGCTAGCCTTGGCGAGAGCTTCTTATTCTTACCCTAGGTATTTCCATCTTTTCCAGTCCTAGAGGGTAAGAAGGACCAGTGCTCAGCTCCTTCCACGTGGCTGCCCCACATAACGACTGCAGCACCGCAGCAGTGATGCCTGGGCGGTCCCAGCAGCCTGGGTGCTCCTGTATGTAGATGTCTGCTTCTCACCTGCATTTTTCCTGGTGCTGGTGTTTAGCTGCAATATGCTTTTCTCACATGTAGCAGCATGGTGCAAATTCTCACCAATTCTCACCATCCGGGTTTCTGTTTCTCTGCCTCACCAGTGAGCACCTGCGTATGGCATGGGGGACTGGCCATGGCAGCTGGGCTGTGTTCAGGGCTCTCTGGGTTGTTTCTGATAATATCAAGTCAGTAGATTTCTAGCACAATCTTCTTTATTTATCAAAAAATGTAAAAAAAGTCCTGATTCCCCGAATGCCGTAGGAACACGGAGGTTCTTCTCTGCAGAAGTGCTGGGTGCAGCTCCTGCGGCCCTTCGGCTGGTGCCTCGCTCAGCCATCATCCGCCTTCGCCCAGACAAGTCTGATCCCTGGGGCTTTTGTGTCCAAGAGGCTGGCTGTCACCCGCGGGCTTTCATGGGAACCCTTGTGCCCGTGTCATGCCGGCCAGCCCTGTCACCTTCCAGCAGCAGGATATCGTGGGGGCGGTGAGGACCCAGTGCCCTGTGCTGGGCTGGTCTGCCAGTGTCTGACAACTGCTGAATTGCTGAAAAAGAATGAAATTGGGTGTGTTTAGTAGGGTGTTTGATTTTAAGTACTTGGAAAACTTCAGGGCTTTGCTGCACCAGTGGGACCCCTTGTTGCTGTCTCTGGGAGAGTGGGATTGAGTTGGTGCATGTGGCTTGTGTGCTGACGTGAGTCCTGTATCACAGATGGGGGTGGCTGATGGTTTGGGAAGCGGTGCCTGCTTGCACTTCAGTTCCAGCTCAGCTGTCTATACGTAGCCAGGAGCACACATTTGTCTGTCAAGCTGATACCTCATTATTCTGGTGTCCTGTATGCACCTCTGCCAGCGATGCATGCTCAGCGTCGAGCGGGCAGGAGGCGCTTGGCAGCGATAACATTGCACATGCTCCAGATGCTGTGATTTGCTTTTGAGAGCAGAGATCTCCCTCTAAGATTATACCTTCTGATTTCCTGAAACAACATGGAGATACTGGGGCTGCCCTTCCCTCTGTCCTATTTAGCTCTGGCAGGGTCATCCTCGGGGTGCAGAGCCCTTCAGCTGCCCTGCCTCCCTGTCCTGCACTGGGCTGGGGCTGTGTTGCTGCCTGCAGCTGCAGTGTAGGACACTACAGGGTGGCGGTGTGCAGGCAGGGCTGTGTCCAGGGCTCCCTGCCCCCTGTAGCCATGGGAACAAGCACTGCATCCCTCCTAACTCCATCCTACTATGGAGGACGCATCATCCCACTCCCGGGCCGGAGGAGGCAGAGAGCGGGGTGGTGGGTGCAGCCACCCCAAGCCCAGCCTGTGTCCCTGTGGAATCACGCGTGGGTGAGCCGTGGGGCACCTGTGGCTCCCAGCATGGGGGCATCTCCTCCTGCCGCTGGAGAGGCTCCCAATGGAGCTGCTTCTTGCAGTCTGCGCCCAGTCCAAGTGCCTCTCATCCATTTTCCCCGTCCTGCCAGGAGGCACAGGCGTGTTCTCCACACCCTGCACTGGGTTTTACACTCTCAGTTCCTCTCCAGCCGCAGTGCTGGGACTGACAGGAGCAGGACAGTGCAACCCTTCGTTCTTGGGCGGGTAACCTGAAGGGCATACTGGCACGCACTCCAGCCAGCAGTGTTTGTTTTTGAACAAGGAAAATGAGTAAGAACTAATATCTAGATCTCGGGATGAGATTTTGCAGCCTTTTGCACAGAATTGTGCCTGCAATTCCCCCATAGGTAAGCATCAGGCAGCAGTAACACATGAAACACAGTTTCCTTTATACACCGTTTTTTTTTTTTCCACCTTGGGCTCCATCCTGTGTCCCAGCAGAGATCCCTGCTCAGGCTCTGCAGGCTCCCCAGGCGCTTTCCACACCCAGCGAGCAGGCGGCATGCCAGATGATCACAGCCTGGCAAAGTCACGGAGCTGCATGCGGGGAGCATCACCTGCGGTGAGGAGCATCCGCAGACACAGGAGAGGTGTTGAACACAGGGAGCGTGTACCGCTGGTACTCTTAAAAGAGCACAAGAAAAGCTTGCACTCATGTACCGGAATGGAACTGGCTTATTTTCCAGTTACACATCCATCAGAGAACATCCCTTGTACCTCCTCTGTCCCATCCTGCTCCTCTGCACGAGGAGTGGACAGCCCATCACTGGGCACTGAGCTCTGGTTACAGCCAGCAGCGGCACATACAGCGCACCAGCAGCGCGTGGTTGCCTGGGTGCTGGGGAGCGCTGCTGGGGACTGGCGCTTGGGGACCACAGTCATAGCTTAATGAAGCCGGATGCTTGTTTCTGAACTCCTGGGAGATCCTAGGGGGATGCATGCAGAGCTCTGTCCTGCTCCAGTGCCCACAGCCCTCTGTCACCTTTGGTTTAGGTCCTATGTATTTATTAAGTATATGTAAGCTTAGATTGTATGTATTTATTAAACCAGTATTTATTAATTATAAAGGTCAAACCTTCCCAGCGGCAGAGATTTGGAGACGCTGGGAGTGAGCTATTTCCTTGCTGGGGGAGAGGGGAGCAGGTTCAGCCATGGGGTGAAATCCTGGCACTGGTCACCCACTGCATGTGAGGAGATGCTGAGCAGTGAATGCTGGTTTTATCTGTCATTTGGACATCAGTTCATTTGCTCCACCATTTTCTCCCTGAACTGAAATGGGCACCTTGATCCCACTGGGTCCGGTGGGAGGGAGATGAGCCCACTGCCCCTTTGCAAGACCACAGGCTGCAAACCCGCAGCTCTTCAGAGCCCGTGGCATGCTGACACTTCTGGGAAGTGACTCTCTGGGAGACAGGAAGGTGGACAGAGATCTTGGCGGCTGAGTTGGGGGTTGAGAGAGCTGGAAAGTGACCTGCGACACCAAAGAAAGCAGAGAAACCTCCGGGAGCACTCAGAGAAGGAGGTGGTGATGCTGTGACGGCGCCGGCATCACCCGCTTTGCTCCGACCTCTCTCTGCAACTGCGTGGCACTTAAATATGAATATACTCAGAGCTGGAAACTTTCCCGGGGCTGTAAACATGTTGCCTATTTCCTATAAATACTTTTGCTGCTGCCCGTTAGCTAGAGGCAGGCTCAGTGTCTGCAGCCCTCTGCGTCCTTTCAGCACTGCTTTGCAGACTGCCAGGGCCTGGCAGGGGTCTGGCAGCATCTGGCCCCATAGGGTGGGGTCCGGACACAGGGAAAACATTTGCTGTGGCATTTCCCAGCCTATTGCATCAGGTGGTTTCATTTCAGAGGAGTTCGTTCCTTGTTCGTTATGCGGGTGTGCTGAAGCTGTTAACATTTAGGGCTTGTAGGTGCTGAGGTGTGCGTACAGATTGCAAAGCTGCCAGGAGCGTCCGCTCAGCCCTATTCTTCCCTGTCTTTTGGGTTCACGTGGAAATAAAGCTCAGGAGAAGGTGTGAGAAGGTCCTGGGTGGTGGGTGTGCAAATCTTGGCTGGGCATTGAGCTGAAGCATCACGCATGTGGCATTGCTACCGGGTCTGCAGGTCTCAATTCAAGGGACAAACAAAAGCAGATAATTAAAATGATTCAATTTGAAGACCGCCTAAGGTAGACATTTGGAGACTACCAAAAGGATGGGCCTCCCTGCGCTTTGGGAGAGGGAGGAAGGCACCCGTGGGCAGATGCTGAAGGTATTTTGGCACGGCTTCGTCTCCAGCCCCACGGGCACCAGCTGTGCTCCACGTGAACTTCCAGGTCCCCATACATGAAGCTTCCAGGCCAGAACTTGGGGGCTTCAAAAGGAAATGGGTGAGAGCTGTGTTTTATCGACCATCTTCTGAATCATTGACACTGATCCAGATACGGAGGGGCTGCAAAGTGGAGAAGTGCAGACAAAGTTGGGGGCTGTTGATGGGGGTAAATGGCCCCATTGATGGGGACAGATGCTGGGAGCATTTATCCCCCCGTAGACCTCTGGGGCTTGCAAAGAGGTGGGTGACAGAGGAGCTCTGGGTGCTGGCAGCCCAAGGAGCAGCGAGGTGGCAAACATGGGAGTGGTGAGCACAGCACTGACGGTTTGGTAGTGCAGTTGTGACCTTTGCTAACCCTGTTTCCTTCTTCTGGGCATTTTGCTTATCTCGATGGTGTCAGCATTAGGCTGACAAGAAGTAAGCAACTAACTACAGTGGTGCATTGTGCATGTGTAAAGGAAGACCTCGGCTGAAGTCGAGAAGGGTTTCCCGATAACCTGAATGTACAGATGGGGCCGCAGGGGGGACAGAAGAGATCTGCGAGTGATGAGGAAGTGGTCACGTACACACTAGCTGAAGTTAAGTGTGCAGTTTTACATCCCATTGCCACGATTGTTATTGTGGCTGCTGAAGGCTGTCCTTTCATATCGAAGACTTCAGGTGGTGCCTTCCCTGTCCATCACAGGATCATGGACTCACAGAGTGGTTTGGGTTGGAAGGGACCTTCAAAGATGATCCAGTCCAACCCCCCTGCCATGGGCAGGGACATCTGCCAGTAGATCAGGTTGCTCAAAGACCCGTCCAACCTGACCTCAAATACTTCCAGGGATGGGGCAGCCACAGCTTCTCAGGACAACCTCTGCCAGTGTCTCACCACCCTCATCGTACAACATTTCTTCCCTATGTCCAAGCTAACCCCACCCTTGTTCAGTTTAAAACCATTGCCCCTTGTCCTGTTGGTGCAGGCCCTGTTCAAAAGTCTCTCTTCCTCTTTCCTATAAGCCCCCTTTAAGTACTGAGCGGCCGCAGTAAGGTCTCCCCGGAGCCGTCTCTTCTCCAGACTGCACAGCCCCAAATCCCTCAGCCTTTCTCCATAGCAGAGGTGTCCCATCCCTTGGACCATTTTGGTGACCTCCTCTGGACCCGCTCTAGCAGGTCCATGTGTGTCTTGTGCTGGGGACCCCAGAGCTGGTCGCAGTGCTCCAGGGGGATCTGAGGAGAGCGGAGCAGAGGGGGAGCATCCCCTCCCTCGACCTGCTTGCCATGCTGCTGGTGATGCAGCTCAGGAGCCGCTTGGCTTTCTGGGCTGCAAGCCCACATTGCCAGCTCATGTCCCATTTTCCGCCCACCAGTATCCCTCAGTCCTTTTCCACAGGGTGCTCTCCATCCACCCATCCATCCATCTCCCAGTCTGTGGATTGCCCTGACCCAGGTGCAGGACCTTGCACTTGGCCTGGTTGAACTTCATGAGGTTTACATGGACCCACTCCTCCAGCCTGTCCAGGTCCCTCTGGATGCCACCCCTTCCCTCCAGCGTATCGACTGCACCACTCAGCTGTGTGTCATCCTTTCTATGGCTTCCTAGCCCTCCACGCCAGATGGGGAACTGGAGTTTCTTCTGCTCCAGGTTTGGATGGGAGGATCTGCCTGGCTCCATGCAATATCAGCAGGAGGGTGAAGCAGCGAGTGGGGAGGATGCTGCTTTATCCCATGTCTGCCTTTCCCTCTTGCATTTTTAAGTCTGTTGGCTTTAAAGAGCTGCTCACTGAGCTCCTGCTAACCTTGGACTGGCCCCATCCACAGGCACTGTCTGAGCAATGTTACATGAGGCTTATGCAGTTGCTGTAACACCAATGGCTATAGATTGAAAAAGGAGCTAAAAATAACAAACGATCAATAATGGCAGCATGAACCCTGGCTTTTTTTTTTTTTTAAGAAAATCTGTATATTGACAACACAACAAAGCAGCTTCCTGTAAAGGCAGGAGGGATAATGGAGCCGGGCTCCCTGCCCGCACCCGGGCCTGAGGCTGACAGCAGCGCCAGCTTCCCCCGCGCCCGTCAGTCCCAGCTTCGCCCATGCCCATTGGTCCTACAGGGATTGTGTGTTTCTGCACCCTGAGAGCCCTGCATTTATCTTCTGCTTGGGGTGATGTGGAAGGGCAGCACTCCTCCCCAACTCCCTGTGCTGGTCCAGCCCATGGTGAGGAGCTGTGGGAGCTCGGTACCCACTGAAATAACCCCCTCGCCGGCAGCCCTGGGCTGCCCGCTCCTGCCCATGCTGCCTGCTCCGTGCCTGTGCAAGCCTTCAGTGCGGCCGTCACCCCTGGACCCGTGCCCACTTCAGACTGATCTGCTTTTTCCTCTCGCTTTCATATGCCCAGGAAACTGTGGCATTACAGGGATTTGAAAATGGCCTTGAGCTTTTTAAGCACTGCTCCGGAGCGGATATTTTTCCTAAATCAAGATTTGCAAAGGTATTTGGGCATTAGTTGGCCAGGGGGATTTCCAGAAGTATCGGAGCACCCAAAGACCCTTTAAATCTGCCTCCTCTGCGAGTGCAGATTTGGTAATGAAAAGCAGCTGGTTCACCAAGACTGTGACAATTGGGGGATTTTTTTTTTTACTTCAGCATTGTTAGTGTAAGGGGTTTCTGAAGGTTGTTGGTTGCTGGACTCCTTCTGAAAATCACAGTGGTGTTGGATCAGCCCGGAGGGCTTTGGCTATATTGTCGTGTCTGAGTCCAGAGAAACTCATCACACCTTCAGCTTCCACCAGCACAACTGCTCTATTGCTGTATCCCACATAACCCATGGTGTGAGGCTGGCTGTGCTGCTGCGCGAGGTGCCTGGGGCAGGTCTCGGCTCTGTCTCGGAAGGTCGTGGAGCAGCGCAGTGGATCGGTCAGGAAAGCTGTTCTGTGTTACAACACTCTAACCTCCCAGGTCAGTGGAAAAAAAAAAAGCCATTGCCACAAACAGGAATAGTGAGGTGGGTTTTTCCTCTCAATCACACCATTACAAATACACCCCGTTGCCCGGCATTCGCTCCCTTCTCGTAAAAAGCAAAATTCAGTGCACAGCCAGCAATGCTCACCCAGCTCTGTGAACCAGAAATGAACCCCAGCCTAACAAGTCCTTGAAGGCGCATCCCCCAAGCAAGTGCTCCAGATCTGGAGAGATGCTGAAAAGAGCTGAAACCTGTAAGATAGGAAATAAATAGTTTTCCAAGTGCTCAGTGGTTTTCCCAATGAACCTGCTACTCTGCTTTATACCTAGAGCTCTGAAATCCTGGGATGCTGGAGATCCCTTATCAGAAAGATGCCCCAGCAGCCTCTTGCATGGTTAAGCCATGGGGCAGGACTAGTTTACTATGAGCTAAGAGAGCTGCTCTGGGGAGGTGGATTTAAACTGCTCCTATACTGGAGCAGCTGGAAAAAAATGCTGTTCCCTGAGGAAAACGAACTTAAGAGACTATGAATCCGAGGGGTGGTTTGAGATCGAGGCTCCTGTTTGGTTCCTTCCCTCGGGGAAGACTTGGAAAACACAGAGAGATCAAGAAGGAGCAATAGATATTATTAGTCATCCAGGAGGGAGGCGGCTGCAGGGGAAGAGGGTTTAAAAGGCTTTGGAGTATTTTTAGACCCAGTAAAATGAACAGTAAGGGGGGGGGGGGGGGGGGGAGAGAGAAGGAGACCTTTGAGAGAGGTAAATGCTTCATGGAGCAGAGTGGCCCGGGCTTTCCACTCCATCCCGTCCCCTGTCCCAAGCATCAGCTCAGGCAGAGATTTTTCTCAAACAGAAGTAGGGTGTTTAAAACCAATACAAGAAAATTCCTTCTAGTTCATTACCCAACGAACCTCGTCAAGCTGGCTGTAATGACAAAAGGCCACATTTGCCGAGACATTTTAGCCCTAATTCCCTTCATTTTAATGGGAGTCGGTTGCTGAAATTGAATTTAAAAGCTGCTTATGGAGCCTCCAGTGGGCTCGGGGAAGATGCTGAATGTCTCTTCCTCCTTCATCCATCACAGTATGAACCGCACGTACCATCCCGGCAGCTCACAGGAGAATAATGGAGCTGCAGGAGGATGGATGGTGTTTCCAGGATGGTGTAAAGAATCTCAGAGCGCAGCACTGAAGAAGGTTAAATAGAGCTGGGGGCAAAGGAGGGGGCTCTCCACCTCTCTGGATCAGCTGCATCATCAGGAAGATGATGAAGGCACTCGGGAGACAGGGTGAAGTGAGGGGCTGCCTCCCCCCGGTTCTCCAGGGAAGCAGCCCTTGCTTTGCCTTCCCTGTTCCCTGCTGGGAAAGGCCCCTTCCTACACCCTGAGCTAGAGGGGTTGGAGGAGGCAGTGCCCTTGATGCCCTGGGGTTTTTCAGCAGCATCTTCAGCTCATCCCCAGCATTCCCCCACCACGGCCTTCATTCGCAAGGTAATTCCCTTCATCCCAACTGGAGTGCATCTGCTCCGGAGAGGCTTGCTAGGGCTGGTCCTCTGCAAGCTCACCCTGAATTGCTGGGATGGGATGCAGGACCCTGGAATGAAGTTTGTGGGTTTGCACACCCGACGGGGATGCTCAATATATCCCATCCAGCTCCTGCTGCAGTGGCACGGAGATTGAGAGCAAGTTCACTTCTTGCACAGCCTTTGGTGGATTTGTGCAAGTGAGTTAAGTATAATATGTATATATTTGTATCTATAGCAGTTGAAGGAAACTGGAAGCAGAGCTGATGCTCCTGCAGCTGCAGAGAGCAGCAGGTCAGCGCCCTGGCATCTTTACAGGAGCCCCTGGGAATAACCCAGGAGCACCATGTGGGGCAGGAGCAGCTCTCGTGCCAGCACCAGCGTTTCTCCACAGCGGTGCCGTGAACCACAGCAGGGAACTCCCCTGGACTTGGTAAAGCAAGAAGGAAATTCCTTTTGCTCCAATGCATCCCTGTAGCAGTGGGATTTGTCCACACAAGTCACACTGGCCCCTCCTGAGCCCCGGCGTGGTTGTGTGCACTGCCGTCCGCACTCCCTGCTTGGTACTTTCAGCTTGGGGAACACAGCTTTGCTTGCCACTGGGGAATTTGGGTTTCCCTTTGCTCCAGGGACCCTCCCGAAATCACCTTTAAATTAATTTTCAGGTTTTCTTCTGGAGCTGCCTTGGCTCTTAGTTTTGCCCTCTAGCTGATGACCGCCCCTTGCTGTGAAGCCGGCTGGACTTGGAGCTCTCTCCCTTTTCCCCAAGGGCTTCCTGGTGGCCTCCAGAATCTGGGCTTTGCCAGCTGGAGTGGCTCAGCTATGAGGAACCACGCAGCAGCTGTGGCCATGCCAGACACTTGCATGTCCCAGCTCTGCAGCATCCATTGGAGACCATCGGTAACAGCAATAACCATCTTCTCTCTGAACTGGCTTTAGCACTAGCTGAGATGTTTGGTTTAGGGGTGAGCTTGCGTGAAAGCTTGATTTTGAAAAATAAGGCTAATGATGATGAGCTGACTCAATTTATGGGATTAAGGACAGATGTTGGGAGCACAAAGCCTGTATGTGGGAGCTGGGCAGCTTGGCCTGGCTGCACATGAGTTTCGATGATATTACAGGGTGTTGCGAGTAAATATGGCTAAAGGATGGATCCTGCATATTATTTTTCAAGCTATGGTGGCATCGTAGGAAAAGTCACATCCCTCCAATGCATGTGCTTGGGGGGATTCGGTTTTGCTCCTGAGGATGCTCTTTGGTTTTGGCTGTGCCTTGCAGGGTGTGCTCTTTGCATACCTGCCTTAAGGTCTCTTCATGGAAATGAGGCATTAAAACCTGATGGCCAAGTGCTAATTGCAGGGCTGCGGCCTCTGGAGGCTGTGGCTTCTTGGTGCCTCTGGAGACGGTGCTCTGGGAAGCGTGGACAGCATCTGCAGGACATCCAGGGACAGCAAGGCAGCAGCGGTTGCAACGTTGGTTTCAGAGCAATGCTAAACCCAACTAAGGGTGAATTAATTAATTCCAGAATCCCATTAAGCCAGGGAGAACACCAGGCTGGGGGCTGGGCTGCACAGCAAGGACCCAAGCTCCCACTTCCCATGCAGAGAGCACAGCTGGGAATTGCTCACCAAGGGGCTTCACTGTGGGGAGGACACAAACCCCGTTGCCCCTTCCCAGCCACAGTGCTCAATTCTGGGTTTGTCCCCTCTGCTTTCGGGGCCTGGGCGCCCTGTCCCAGGGATGCCGGGGCTGGTGCCATGCCTCTTGTGGCCGGCGTGGCAGAGACCATTCCTGCCACGCACATGTGCTGTCATGCCTGTCATGATAGGGGCAGGTATCCGTGATGGGGGCAGGCACCTGCGATCGGGGCAGGTACCCACCCCCGGAGTGCTGCCTCCTGCTCACCCCCAGGCTCAGAGCAGGGACCAGACTCTGCTCCCAGAGGAATTTGACTGCTGCTTGAAACCATCCGATGCAGGAAAACACATTTAGTCCAGCAAAAAACCAACAAGCTGTGTACCTACAGTGCTGCTGAGCGGTGCATCCATCTGTCCGTCTGTCCCAGGAATGGCAGCGGAGGCTTTAACAGCCACCTGAGGAAAACACGACCTGAGTCTTGACCCTAAAAGCTGCCCCCCCCCCCCCCCTCACCAGGGCTGGGATGAATTGGGTGGGATGGGTGGGTGCAGAGCTGGGTGCTGGCAGGTCACCGGGGTGGTGGTGCTCTGTCGCCACAGGGATGGGGGATCCCGTTATCTTATTAAGAGCGGCCAAGTCACCATCCCACAGTAAGTGGCTGAGCCGTGACTAGACTGTAGTAATCCTGGGGGATTAGCGTGTGCAGCCAGGGCCAGCACCACAGGAGCATTTTTTTCTTAGGGCCGTGAAGCTTCTCCTCTTCCTTCAGCTGAGGGGCAGCTGCGATGCTTTTCCTCCTCCCTGGTTTGGGTTTGCTTTAAAGGGATCCCAGGAGAACAGAAGAATTGTTTGGGTTTCTTTCATACCTCCCATGGGAAGATGCTAAAGTGCTTCTTGAGCACTGGTAGGAGCTGGGGAAAAAACAAAATACTCCTTGCCTGGGTGTTTGCCTGTCCCACGGTGGGATGGATGCGGGCTGTCAGCGTGCCGTGCCTGCCCGAGGGTGGTGGGCTGAGGCCGAGCGACTCGTTTAACCATGCCAGTTTAATTGCTTTTGTTGTTAGAACCGAGATTGCGGCAGCCGAGCGGGCTCCTGGGCGAGGGAAACCCTGTGCGGATCAGCGGCCAGACCCTCGGGTGTCGCTTCCACCCCCAGGCACAGAGATGGTGCAGGAGGGGGGGCGGGCAGGGGATGGGGCAGAGGGGTGCAGGTGGGGCAGGGCATTCGGGCAAGGGGTCGGGCAGGCTGCCCCGGGGGGGTGCGGCGCCCACCTCCCGCCCTGCCTCCGGGCATCCTCTCCGCCTCCGCCTCGCCGCTGCCCCGAAAGCACCCGGCGGGCTGCGGGCGGGCGCCGCGGCGGGGCGCTCCCGGGTGGGCGGTGGCGTGCCGGCCCCCCCGCCTCCCCTCACGCGCGCGCCCAGCCCCGCGCGCGCCTCCGCGGGGCTCCTTTGTTACTCCGGCGGAGCGCCGCGGCCGCCCCCCGCCCACTCCCCCGCCCCTGGCGGGAGCGCGGCCGTACGCGGGTGCGCGCGCCCCCCTCCCCCCCCAATCCGCGCCGCCGCCGCCGCCGCCGCCGCCCGGCAGAACCTTCCAGCGCCGCCGCCCCGCGGGGCCGCCGCCATGGGCGCCGCCGCGCCGCGCTGAGTCTGCACCCAGCGCCCACGGGGGCCGGAGCCCCGGCCGCGGCCGCCCCTCCGCCATGGAGCTGGGCAAGGTGGTAAGTACGCAGCCTCGGGGACCCCCGTACCGCCTCCCCCCCACACCCCGGGGACCCCTCCTCCGGGAGACCCCCGCAGCCGTTCGTCGTCCCCCCCAGCACCTCGGCAGGGCATGGCATCCAGGTTTATTCCTGGAATAAGGGTTTGCATCCAGCGAAACTCCTTCCCGGGGAAGTTTGTAAGCCCCCAGGTATTGGTGCCTCCGGGTGTAAAACCCGGGGGAACCCGAGGGTGGGTTTGGGGTGGCAGCGGGAGCCGCGCGCCCCCTCCTTCGGTTATCAGGGGGCTCGTCCTCGCGGTTAAAGCTGACACCCACCCCCCCGCCGTGCTGCTGCAGCCTGGGCCGGGGGTCGCTCCCACCCACACCTTTAACTTGCTTTCCCCCCGGGTCCTCGACTCGGCTGGTGGTGCCACGAGCACCCGCATCCCCATGTCCCTGCGTCCCCACACACGGTGCTGCTGTCACAGCCCCTTCGGTCCATGGGAGCAGCCCCTCACCCGGACGTTAGGGATGGAAACAAGTTTGGGGTGAAAAGTGGGGTTTTAGGGTCCATTCCCACAGGCAGGCATGGTCATCCCCTGCACTTCTCACCTGGGAAGAGGGATTTTGCTTTTCACAGTGTTCCAGCAGAGCTGGGTTAGGGACAGGGAAGGACCCTTGGGTGCAGCGGAGAGCCCATGTGGTGCTGGCTGTTCTCAGCTCCGTTGCAGGATCCAGACCTCCTGGAGGGATAATGGGCGAAGGACGCCCCGTCCTGCTCGCGGGAGCTGCTGCTCGCTCAGCGGTAGGCGTTGCTTGGAAGGATTTCCACGAAAGCTACCTTGGCACCATGGGGCTCCACATCCCTGGGGCTTCCCAGCTCCACAGAATTCGGGAGCATCCCGCTTGGGTGATACGCACCCCGGGTATTCCTGCTGGGGTAAAACTTCCCAAGGAAGGTCGGTCCTGGGATGGCAGCTGATCACTGAAATGCGTGTCCAGAAATGAGCACCTGGTGTCTGTTCTCTGCATCCTCCAGCCTCGCTCCTTTATTTCCTCCTGTTCCAAAAAATGCCCAAATATTTGCATTTACTGGGAAGCAAAAGACTGCAGTCGGGACCACTGGGGACGTTTTAGGAATACTTGAAAGTGGTGGAGGACCGTCCTGAACCACTGACCCTGGAGAACACGCTGTCCTCCCTCCCCAGATGGAAGTCACTGCTGCTGGAAGAGATTATCTTTGTGTAAAATCCCCACATAAAATTAAAAGCCTGGCTAACAGGGCTCTGGGCCGTGACCAAGCCAGCTGGGCAATGGGGGGCACGAGTGATGGAGTGCCCATATCAGTAATTAAGCGAAAAGAGTAACGAGTGTTTTTCATGGGGAGCAGCTGCGGAGGGGTGCAGGGGTCCTGGGGAGCCTCCTGGTTTTCTACCTCTGCTCGGATCCAGCCACCCATGATGGGGTCTGGTTGTGCTGTGGGGTCTCCGGCTGCGTGGTGGATCAGAAGTGCCTGGCAGCGGGAGCCAGGACCTGTGCTGGAGGTGACCAAAGCACTCCCCAAGCTCTTCTGCAGCCTAGGTTGACTTCTGTTTTGACTGTTATTTCAGCTGGAGGCTTCAAAGGGATCTGAGTTTTACAGTGTCAACTTCCCTGATGGTTGTTGGTGAGGTTTGGCTTCTTCTGTAACCTCACTTTTTGCCAGCTGTTCTGCCCAAAATCAGTTTTCTCCCTGTCTTGGTTTTTTTCCAAAGGTTTATCTGTGTATTGGAAAAGTCTGTATTCCTTAAACTGGACTTAAAAAGCACATGTCCAAGTAATTAATCTGCATAAATTGTTTATGGCACTGGAAAAATTCAGTGGCCCAACTCTTTGGGTGCTGGTCCCCTGATGGTGGGCAGTGATGTGTTCAACGTAGCAAGCTCTCATCCCTGGCGTTGGTGGAACCAAACCCTTCCAGCCAGTGGTGATCAGCCCAGCTCTCCCTTCCTGGCATCGGAGGTCTCACTTGAGTCCTTGGGACCCACCACAAGTCAGCTGGGTGGTTGTCTTCATTCTTACCCTTTGCTTGCCTCAAAGGTGGAGGAGCGATTGGATTGCACTGTCTCATCCTGCCCCAGCTCTCGTGATGGTTTTGAACTTGTTATTTTTGCTGGAGGCTCTGGAAAGGCCGGGAGGAGCAGTGGGTTAAGTTCTTGCACATGCAGCTCATGGGCACATCACCCTGTGGATCCCAACCTCTGCCTTGATGCCAACTTGCTGCCCTTGGAAGGAGCTGGGAGCTACTGGGGTGGTCTGTTCAGGTACGCTCAAAATGTGCATCCTTCAACTTATTTTCATTTTTCTACCATGATAATGGTACTACAGCTCACCAAGGCAAAGGCCTTGGTGGGGATCGGACAGCAGCTGCCATCCTCTTGTGTCTCCTTGTGGTGCAGAGACCTCTGAACATCACATCAGCCCTCCCTGGCCTGGCCCAGGTGGTTTCTCCCCTGGAAGCACCACCCATGCTGGAAGAGTTTCCCCATAACACTCATATCGGGCTTCACCGTGCGCTGGAGAGTGCTGATGGTGGGTAGACCAAGTGTGACATCCATCTGAAGTCATCATCCTCCCAATCTCGGGAGAGCGGACCTGGAGGTGGCGATGCCAGGGCAGGTCTCTGCCAAGAAAAGCCTCGTGGCAATGCCATCGGCTTCCAACATGGCTCGCAGAGCCTGTGGCTGTCTTCCTGGTGACTCCAGTTTGGGGTGTCCCTTGTGGCAGGGCAGGGTGCAGGGCAAGGTGTCCCCAAACACCCCCCTGAAGCCCCCATGGTGGTGTCCCTTGGGGTTCAGGGCTGTCTCTGGTACACCTTGGTCCTCCTTCTCCTGCTGACGTCCGAGCTGGTGGTGTCAGCATCTCCTCCTAGAGAGGAACATCTTGAGCCACCACCACTGGGAGCAAACCCCGGTGGATGCAGTGAGGTTTTGGGGTCTCTAACACCGAAGGCCAACATTGCTTTGGGGAAAATGTGGTTGTTTTTATGGCCCAAGCAAAGGGAAATCTGAGACTTGAGTCATTTTGGGGATTATTTCTCATCTGGTGGAAGCAGGAGGCGAGAAGGGCAGCAGCACCTTCGGGAAGATGCTCACACAGCCCTGGTCAAGGTGCGTCGTCCCTGGAGTGGCTCTGGCGTGTAGCTGACTGGGCAAGGAGCCCTTTTTTTTTTAAAGTCATGGATCCAGCAGTGGATGCAGCCAAATAGCCTGGATTAAATGCTGGGATGGTATGTCTGATGTCTCCTCTCACTCCCTGCTCAAAGGAAGCATTTAGGACTGAGCGGGAAGACTGGTTTGTGCTGAGCATCCTCTTATCCTATATGTAGACATACATCCATGCATGTACGAGGCACGCGGCACCTGGCCCCGCGCGGCCAGCCAACCCTGCCGGCACTGCCTTTCTGCCTCCCTTTCCCTCCGGCTGCCGGCGGCCACAAAGCCGGGCTTGTTCCCTGCTCCTGCCACTGCTGTCAAAGGCCATGGGTGCCCGGTGGAGGGGGGACCGCGGCCACCCCAGTTCTCCCCAGGAGCTCTCTCCAGTCCCCAGCAGGGCATTGAGCACCCCCCAGCGTTATCCAGCTGGCTTTGCTTTGGGATTTTGCCAGAGAAAAACCTTTTCTGAGCCCCGGCAAGGCTGTGATTTGCCTTTAGCTGCTGGTGGTGAGTGATGTTTAGACAGATGTGTGCCCTCTGAAAAGCTTACCCTCACACCCATGTCCTGCACACCTCCAGGGCCAGAGTAAAGCTTTGCTACACTGGGATTTGCGTTTTAATTAAGCTCACGTTTTTTTTTCCAGGCTCATTGTAGTCAGGTCTCCCTGCTTGCTCACTTCCCCCAGAGTCCGTGCATCTGCAGGGCTTGCTTGTGAGCAGTTTTCCGGAGGTATGCTCTGTCCCAGCTCTCCATTTATAGAAAGGCATTAAGGAGAAATGAGGGAGCATTACTAAGAGGATTTGCACTGCGACTTACTCAGTTTCTCCAAATAATTTGCAATAGCATTGCATTCTTTAATCAACGCTCATTTCCTTTTGGAAATGAAAGGAGAAGCAGGGAGGCGCCTCCTGTGCAGAGCTCGGCTCTTTGCTGCTGAATGGGAGATTTGCAATTCAGAGGAGAT
This sequence comes from Aquila chrysaetos chrysaetos, assembly GCF_900496995.4. Lineage (NCBI taxonomy): Eukaryota > Metazoa > Chordata > Aves > Accipitriformes > Accipitridae > Aquila > Aquila chrysaetos. Next base: position 31,073,511 of record NC_044013.1, on the reverse strand, counting down.
GGAGTGTAATTTGGGGATATCTCACAGGGGAATGAGGGTGTGCATGTGAAAGAGAGAAGTGTTTCTCAGTGTTCAGAAAGCCTCTGTCACTGTCCTGGGTCCCTCTGTGCAGTTCTGGGCTCCTCTGTCCCTGTCTGGAGCCTGCGGTTGCACGCCTGGAGAACTGTTGTAGCTGACATGAGCCACGGTCCGGAGGAGGAGGTCACCCTGGTGCGGAGCTGTCAGTTGCTCTGTTCTGCTGTGGCATCTCCTTGTGAGAGGAGCTGGGCTGAGTCAGGGTCATGGGGGTCCCACAGGACGTGGTCCAGCTCACCCCAAGGGCCAGCAGTGGGATTCCTGGAGTTCCGCAGGAACAGCGCTAAATTCCGCCGGGGCAGGGCCATGGTAGCGTATCAAGCCATGGGCAAGAGACCTTGCTCGGGTTGCTGGGGACCGCCTGGGTGCTGCAGAGGGAGGAAAAGGTGCTTGGGCAGGTTCCACTGCTCCAGGGGAGGATAGTCCCTAGTCTGTATTACCTGACTCTGCTTCTCCCCGAAACGGCCTGAGCCTTTCAGTGCTCATGGCTGTGGGGTTTCCTTGCCCCACTCAAGAGGCGCTTGAAAGGCTGACGGTGCTTGCATCATTCCCAGTGCTTGCAGGGGTAACGGTGCTGCTCGCCCAGCCTTGGAAGAACACCCACGGCCTAGCCCTACCCCGGGTGCTGCTCCGCTGCGGTCTGCCCCACACCCCAGCCCCATGGCCCTGCCAGGGGGAGGCCAGAGTGGTAGTGTCACCCCCTTGCAGCTCTCGTTGTGCAAACGGGGCCCCGCCGGCCTCTCCTCTTGCTTCCCTCCCGGCCCCGCTGCCTCTGCAGTGTTGCACAAGAGGAAACACCAGGGTTTCCTTTCCTGGCAGCGTGGGGCTGGAGGAAGGGCCCGGCTGCCCCACACCCGCCACAGTCCCCTGCCCCACTCCCAGCACTGGCGGGGGGCAGCAGTGGGAGAGGAGCCCTTTTGGCACCTGCCTGGGTACAGGGACCAGGGGCTGATGTCCCTCCATTGGCAAGAAAGAAACCGGAGCTGGGCTGGCAACGCTGCCAAGGACGTGCTAATGGCCTGGCAGGTTAGAAACAGTCCTTGTGGTGTAGAAGCTCATAATTAAATTAAAATTAAAATACCATCAGCTGTAGGTGCCAGATGGTGTTGGGAAGCAGCACCTGTGGGTCGGGGTGAAAGACCCTCTCTGTGGCAAAGTCGTCTGAGCTTTTTTTCTAGGCAGCCCCAAATTTACCTCCTTCTTGACCCAGTTTTGCAGCCAAAACTCATGGACAGGAGCGTATGCCGCCGTCACCCTCTCTGACCCCAACCGTGTCTCCCCACTCCGGGGTGGGGGGGGGTCACTGGGGGCCTCTTCCGTTGGAAAAACATGTCCTTGCTTTACCAGGAAAAGCTGGCAGGAAACAGCACTTAAACTGGGAGCTCCATTTCCAGCTTTCCTGGGGATGCAGCAGCCCCCAGCACTACTTCCCTCCGGAGACCACCCCGTCCGGTCTTTCAAGGACAGGGGAGCGCACACGTGCCACAGTGAAGCCACTGGCTTGGGGAGAGTGGTACCCCCATCTTGCCTCCGGCTACGAGCTTCCACTTGCCAGCTCTGGCTTTGTTATTTGTGATCCAGGACTCCCATTTCAAGGCAGGATGTGTTTTTAAACGCCTGTCCTGGTGCTCCTCACTGTGCCAGGTTGCTTGTCGTGACCGTCCTGCCTGCCTGAGCCTTCGTGGCTGCAGACTGGGATTTTGGACACGGACAAGCTGCACCTGGAGCCAGATCCATGGCATGTGTCACCGATGGCTGTTGGGACAAGGGCATCACCCTCCAGGCTGCCACCGCTGGCAGAGGGGTGGCTTCCTGAGGATTTTGTTGGGATTTTTGTAATGTTGAATTTTATTTTATGTTTTTCTTAAATGACAAGGGGCTGCGGCCGCAGGGCTGGGCAGAGCTGCAGAGGTGGCTCCCACCCTTGGTCCTCCTGTGTTGGGAACCTGCTCGCCTCCATCCAGCCCCTCAGGAAGGGATGTCTGATGGGGTCAGGTTTCTCCACCCACGGTGTTTCTTTCAGCTCTCCTTAAAACCAAGATGCAGGTTCTGGTCCGTGTCCAGCCTGCTGCTGGACCGGGATGCTCGTGCCTTGCAGCTGGCGATCCAGGTCCCCTGCCACCCCGAAATGAGCCTCCTGCATCTTAGTGATGACCTCCATGGTCCTTACTGGTCACCTCCATGACCTCCATGGTCACCAGTAAGCAGGGATGTGGTGGTGAGCACGGTGAGCAGCTCGGTGCAGCTGGAGACCCGCTGTGGTCCCTGGCAGAGCCAGTGCCGTAGGGATGGGGCTGCAAGCACCACAGAGCTGCATGGACTGGCCCTGCTCGAGAACAGCCAGTGCAGCTGGAGCGAGCAGCACCGTCCCCACAGCAGAACTGGTTCATATTGGGACATCAGGACCCAGACTCCGTGTTTCAGCTACAGGGGTGCTCGGCCCTGGGATGGGGGTGCAGTTGGCAGCTGTGGGTGAGATCAGAAGCTGTCTCAGCCCTTCAGGATGTTGTGCCCTCACCAGCTGGTGGATGCTTTGGTGGCAGAGGGACTTTCTCGGGGGTTTGGGCTGTACCCAGCCATTCGTGGGTGCCCATGGCTGGTGCCTGTGGGCCCCCCCCAGCCCAGCTCAGCACATAGTCACCGGGGTCGGTCGTGATGAAGCCGTAGCGGTGCCGCCTCGAAGAGGGTGAGCAAGCAGGGATGCAAGAAGGATTGCAATGAGCAAGGCGCTGGGATTAATCCCGCTGCTTTAATTGGTTTGTATCAGTAATTAGCTACTTCTGGCAGTGCTGAGCCAGATGGTTTCTTCCCTCAGCAGCGGGATCCTCACAGAGCAGGTGCCAGGCAAGCGCTCAGTGCTGCCGCCAGCACCACAGGAGCTTGGGGAGAGGGCGGTCCCGTGCCGGTAGGTAGGATCAGCCGCAGTGTCCCCCCACTGCTGGCACAGCTCCCCGCGGGGCAGAAATGGGGTAGGGTTAAAAATCCTGCCCGGCAAACACTTCCAGCGGCTGCCGCTGCCTCTCCAGAGGCTAAATGGAGCTCTGGCTCTGCCCAGGCTCCTCAGCGTGGGCTTCCCGAGGTCCCTGACATCTGCATTGCAAGTCTTGCTTTTCCTGGTAGAGGGTAAAAGGGCAGCTTGTGGGCAGGGTTGTGCTAGGGAGAGGCTGCCTGCAGCGCTGCCTGCCCCAAGGGAGGCTTGTGCCGGCTCCTGACTGGGGAGTTCCGGGCGATGGGGACCAGTTGTGCCATGTCTGGATGCGCCTGTTGGCGATGGGGTGAGGAGGTGGCAGTGGGTGCCAGCCACGGCAGCTGCCTGCACTGTGGGCAGCAGGTCTGTCTCTTGCCCCTCAAATCCCACAGCCAGGGCCGTGTCCTTTGCTGCCAGACAGTGCAGGCAGCCCCGCTCCTGCTCCACTCTGCAGTGCATGGTGATCTCGCTGTCCTGCTGCCAGATTCCCCATGCCTCCCCAAAACGCCCTCTCCACTCAGCCCCCCCCCCCCCCCCCCAAAAGTGGAGTAGGAACTGCAGGCAGCTGCCCTGGTCCAAGGGCAGGGGAGGGATTTGCCTTCCCTCTGCGCCCCGAGGGCAGGACAGGGTCCTTTGTGGTCGCTGTTTTAATTGCATCGTTATTATGCTGAGTAAATGAGTCCTGGGAGCAGCTGAACCTGGTGGATGCCAACCACATCCCAGAAAGGCATCCGGCAACGGGCAGCATCCAGCTGGCACGAGCAGGGGCCGGGGACCTGGATGGGACCCAGCCACCGACAGGTGCCGGCAGCTGGGGGATCATCAGCGGGTGAGGGAAGACTTGGCGGGGGGGAGCCTGAACCCTTCCCATCTCACCCCCCTCCCACCCTGCTTCTCTTTTTCAGACTGTCAGCATCAATAAGGCTATTAATGCGCAGGAAGTGGCTGTCAAGGAGAAACACGCCAGAAATATCCTTCCCAAAGTTGGCCGTGGGACAAGTGAGCATGGGAGCGGGGCCGGGGCCACCCAGAAAAGGGGCAGCAGCAAGGTGGCACGTGGGGAGAGGTGCCGGTGCAGCCAGGCCAGCGCCGCAAGCTGGCTGCTGGGGTGCTGAGGGTGGCTGAATGGGACCCTGGGGGGCTCTCAGTGATGGTTGGGGTTTTTCCGGCACAGCATGGGGTCCCTGCTCCTGCTGCTGCAGCCTTGCTTGTCAGTGGGTGCCCAGCCTTGTGCTCCTGGCACTGCCAGCCCATGGGAGGGCAGGAGGGGCAGATGCCCACAGCAGGATGTCTGCCTGGGGCAAGGATGCTTAATCCCAAAGGTGCTTGTGAGCGTGCTGCCACTAAAAGTGGATCCCCAGCATCCCGGCAGGGCAGCTGGGAAGGCTTGGCAGAGGCACAGCCCCAGCCTCGAGTGTGCCACGGTGCTCCTGGAGCGGTGGTGAGGGGCTGGAGAAGAGGGGATGGTGTGTGCCACCCTTGGAGACAGCGTGTGTCTGGGCTTGGCAACTTCTCAGCTCCCCGTGGTGGCCTGGCTCTCCTCGGCTCTGCGGGTACCAGCCGGCCTTGGGGTGGCTGCCCTCCATCACTGCCGAAGGGGAGAGAAGCGTTTCCTTGACCGGCCGCCACCATGCATCCTGGGCACGCATCATGAGAAGGGGGCGCAGACCTTCTGGTCGGTGGTGAACCGGCTGCCGCTGTCAGGCAACGCTGTGCTCTGCTGGAAGTTCTGCCATGTCTTCCACAAACTCCTCCGAGATGGCCACTCAAATGTGAGTGCCACAAGCTCGGCTCAGCAGCTGTCCCGGGGCCAAATCCTTTCCCCCGCGGGGCTGCACGGGGCAGTGGGAGATGCTGGTGGGTTGATGCCCTCCCGGGGGATCAGTCCTGGGTGGGGACCGGTGCAGGGACCCCTCCCTGCTCTCTTTGCCAGAGCCTTCCCAGCGCTGCTCTGCCCACATCCCCCCGCGCTACAGACCCCAGTGCTGACCACAGCGCTGGTGCTGGAGGAAACCACTCGGCATGGGGCATCGGCATCGGTGCAGGAGCCATCAGCAAGGATCCTCCTGCCCCGTGTGCGGATGGGGAAACAGAGGCACCCTGGGGCTGGCGGTAGTGACACCACCGGCAAGCTGCAGGGTCGGAAACACATCAAGACCTCCCATTCCGTACCCCAGTTGCCAGCTCCAAGTATGGCATGCCTTGCCCTGGTGCTCTGCCTGCTGCCCGCGCTGCCTGCTTATTTTCATCGTTATTCCTCCAGGTCCTGAAAGACTCCGTGAGATACAAGAACGAGCTGAGCGACATGAGTAGAATGTGGGTAAGTGACCAATCCTGCAGCTGCCATGGTGGGGACACCCCGGGGGTCCCTCGGCAGAACCCGACTCCCCAGCCAGCCTAGGGAGTGGTGTTGGCTTGGATAGTGGTCTCGCCCAGGAGGAGCCAGGCTCTGAGGTCTGAGCAGATGCTCAGCCATGGCTGACCCACGGCTACATGACCTCCCTGGCCTGGGTTTGCTGGATGTGCTCGATATCCCCTTCCACCAAAATCAAATGGCTTCTTCCTGTTTTATGGCAAAACCCAGTAAAACTCAGCTCTGGTGGTGAAACAGAGCGTTGAAACCTGCAGAGAAGGTGACGAGAAGGTCCTGACCAAATCCTTTTGGCACGTTTGCTGCAAGCCAGCCTGCAGCCCATGTGTCAGCGAGGAGGGTTTTGGCTGTGATTTTGGGGGAGATAAGGGAGGGGTCACTTGTGCTGCAAGGGGAGAAGGCTTTTTCACAGCCTGCCCCAGGTCTCAACAGCTTTTTGGTGTCCCCAGGGCCACCTGAGCGAGGGCTACGGACAGCTCTGCAGCATCTACCTCAAACTGCTGAGAACCAAGATGGAGTTTCACACCAAGGTGAGCATCGTCCCATCCCCACAGCCACAGCAAGGGGTGGGTGATGGGATGCTGGGGCAAAAGTGGTGGCAACACTATGGTGCAGGACAGGGGCTGGAAGAGCCGTCCTGGTGATGTCACCCCTGAGGGTCCTCTCCTCTGTCATGGCTGTTGTGCTGCCTCCATGAAACATGTCCCAGGCCGCTAGGGTCCATCCTTAGCCTGAATAAGAAGTGGCCCAAGGAGCAATGCGTCAGGGATAGACAGTTTCATGCTGGATCAGGGCTCCTTGGAGGCACCTGGGCTGGGAGTTGGGGGGCTACAAGAAACAGTAAGAGACCCCTGGTTTTGGGGTGCATGTCCCCTCCCAGGTATCCCTGATGGGCAGAGGTGGAAGAGGCCATGGGATTCTGGAGTGGGGAGGGCTTGTGGGGGCTGGGCTGTGCCACACCATGCCATGCCACACTGTAGGAGCAGCTCCTAACCATCCCGAGCACTGCCCTGGCAAGATCTGCAAGGGCTAAAGCAAGCCCAGGCAGCAGGAACAGGCAGGAGGCAGCACAGGCAGGGCAGGGGCCAGTGCCGAGGTGTAAATCCCCTGGAAAACCCTGTGACGGAGCCTGGCTTTTCTGCATCACCGCAAATGCAGAGAAGGATGCCAGGGATTTTGGCTAGTCAGGTGTCCCTGTTGGTGCATGAAGGAGAATGAGCAGCAGTGCCTGCTCCGACTGGTGTGCGAGCATGGAGGATTATTTGCCACAGTCAGCAAAGGAGAAATTAAATAGATGTGTATAGAAACCTCCCTTTGCTTGGGACCAAAGTTTGCATGTAAGGCACTCTAGTGTTTTCTAAAATAGGGTTTTTATATGGGCAGGAAAAGTGGAATGGGAGCAACAAGACAGCCTGGAAATTCAAAAATAATTGAGAAATAATGATTAACTTAATCTGAGCACCACTGAGCGTGCACAACTTAGTTCTTCTCAGCAGAACTTCAACAGAGTCACAGGTTTAAGGTTTCTTTATGAGCACCCAGTTCATTGCAGACCATAAATCTCACCACAGATGTATCAGGAAAATGAGGAAATAAGGACAAGGTAGCACAGAACAAACCTCTCGGTCCCCAGCAGCCTCGGTGCTCCCACAGCTTCTGCCCTCCATTGCCTGCCCCACCTGGTAAACAGCACTACACATGGGATGCTGCAGGATCGGTCCCAGCCAGAGTCAGCGTGGTGTCCCATCCTGTCCCACCCAGTGCTGTCCTCAGCTTGAAATAATCAGTGCCAGTTACCAAAACCCATTTTTTCTCTCTCCCCTTTGGGCTTTTGGGCCATGTGTGTTCCTGGGCACAGAAGCATCCCGGGGGAATCCCAGGGGATCATCCCAGATGGGTTTTTTCTCCATCATCAGGAGTTTGTTTCCAGCCTCTGAAGCAGCGCTGCTGGGCAGGTTCCTTCTTTGGGCTGGACTTCAGAGAGGATGCACCAGGTCCGGGTCTGTTCCACACCTGCCATGCCGGCTGCCAGGGGTGATGGGGAATGTGTTTATAGCAAGGGATGCAGCATGCCCCGTCACACCTCAGGAAGCCACGCTCACATCGATGGACCTTATTATTTAGGCAGATGCTTTCTTATAGAATAAACTAGAATATGCTTGTGGTGTTAAAATAACAGCATGCTGTCAAGAGCAGGATGGAACGTCATGGTGGGCTTGTGCACAAAGTACATCCCTGTGTGGCTTCAAGCGCCCTCATCCTTACAGTAACCATCTGTGGTAGGTTTGGTACCCATGATGTTTCCTTCCTTTCCGAGCTCTGCTGGAAAGAGGTGTTTTCTGAAGCCAGGCTGTACCCATCCCCCCGATTTGGTTTGGAGCTGTGATGTGGCCTTCCCTGAAACACCTGGGCAGCATGAAGAGGCTTTGCCCCCCAGAGCAGATAATAGCTCCTTCCCCTCCAGCTCTCGGCGGTGCAGTGCACGAGCTGGCAGTCCCATCTCCTCCGTACTCAGCAGGTTTCTAAGCCCAGGGAGAACTGGTTTTTCTTGCTGGAATGAATATGGGCACCATGGATTGGGGATGCTGCAGTCACCTGGGGCTCAGCAGACTTCATGTCAGCCCCCTTTCACCCCTGCATCACTCCCTTGGAGCACCCGAAGAGCTGTCCCAGTCTCTTGCACTGAGGCTGCCGGCCGGGTTGGTGACCCAGAGCTGTGGCCAGAGCAGGAAATCATCAAAACCCTTTCCTGACTCCTGTTTCCCCATGCAGAATCCCCGCTTCCCTGGCAATCTCCAGATGTCTGACCGGCAGCTTGACGAGGCAGGGGAGAATGACGTCAATAATTTGTGAGCATGGGGCAGGGGCAGGAAGCAAGGGAGGGGGGTGGATGCAGGCAAGGTGGCACGGCGCTGCCCAGCCTCACCGGCAGCACAACCGAGCCAGGGGCTGGACCTTGCACCTTCTCCCCAGCCCTGCCACGGGTGCTGGGCGTGGGCAGAGCCCCTGGGCAAGGCTGGTGCATCCACACCGGAGCACCTGCTCGTCCCTGTGGGGTGGCATCTGGCAATGGGTTGAGGCCCATGGGTGGCTGCAGGGATGCTCCCCAACCATTCGCATCCTTTTTTCTTAGTTTTCAGCTGACGGTGGAGATGTTTGACTACCTGGAGTGTGAGCTGAACCTCTTCCAGACGGGTAAGCCCCTGTGCTGTCCTGCCAAAGGTTAGGGTGAGGGGTCTGGAGGGGCTGAGCTGCATTTGGGGGAGGCTCTGGGAATGATGCTGTCTGAGAGCATCGCAGCTCATCTCTTTTCTGGGCACTTCACCCAAATTATTATTAGTTGAAGTCTCTGCATGCTGTGCTGCCTTGTGGCAGCCCTGCGGCAGTGCCATGGGGCTGGCTGCATCACCCCACCCCTCTCCTCACCACATGCATCACTTCCACTGCCCAGACTTTGGGCTCTCCCACTTTGGCAGCCTCCTTGGGCTGAATTTCTTCTTGTCTTATTCATGGGCTTGCAACAGGTTTTGGTTTTTATTAGTGGTGAACACAAGCTGCCGTGGGTGTTTGCGGCAGTGCTGGAGCTGGGGGAGGCGTGGGTGCACCCTGCCTTTCTCCTGCCCTCCCGCGCAAGCAAGCAGAGGGGTAAAAACAAGCCAGTCTCAACCCTCAGGACTGTCATGCACCTCTGCACGCTCACGCAGGATCAGGTTTGGGGTAAATTAAAGCAATTGTGGGGCAAACCTTCATCTACTGCATGCACCAGGCTGTGAGTGCTGGCGGGACAGGGCTGTGTTTCAATGGAACTGGAGCAACACCCTCGTCTCCTGGCCACACGCTGGCACAGTGGGTCAGTGCCAGAGCCCTCATATGTGCAGCGCAGCCCCATCCCCGGAGCACTCCCAGGAGTTCTTGCTGCTCTGCCCCTTGGAGGGGAGTTGCTGCATGGAGGGAGATGAAGCTGCCACCTTCTCCAACCACCCTGCTAGCCTGCCTGCTGCACCAGCACGCTTTGAGGGCAGGTGTCCCACAACTCATGGGAGACCTGCAAGGCTGGACCATGAAGATGGTCACTGGACACATTTCCAGCAGCCTCGCACCCCGTGCCCCAGGCTGGTCCCAGCCCTGCCAGAAATACCTTCGTGCCCTGGTGTTGGGGGGTACATCCTGCAACCCTGGCACAAGATGCAATTTGATGCGACGTGGACAGAGGATTGTGGACATGAGGTGCTGCCAGCTGCTCACAGGTGGTTTTGGAGAATCTCCTCACCGGCATGCATGGCACACTGGAATGCCAGTGGGATGGCACTGATGGGCAGAGCACAGGGGCTGCATGTCCTCGGGGGGCTGGGAGGTCTGCCTGGGGACCCGACTGGGGCTCACGACTGGGCACCTCCAGCCCACGGTGCCAGGCTGAAGTGTTCCCAGGCCTGCATGAGAGTCCTGGGTGGGAATTTCCACTCCCGCTGAGCTTGCAAACAGCTCCAGAGTGGTGGGCTGGGTCCCCAAGGGCCAGCAGGTGTCTTGCTGTGGGTGATGGTCTCTTGCTCCAGGTGATGTTTGTGGATGCGGCCAACGCGGTGTGGCACCTGCTGGAGCCTGATCCCGTGCTTCTTCCCCGCAGTGTTCAGTTCCCTGGACATGTCACGCTCGGTGTCAGTGACGGCCACAGGGCAGTGCCGCCTGGCCCCACTCATCCAGGTGATCCTGGACTGCAGCCACCTCTACGACTACACCGTCAAGCTGCTCTTCAAGCTCCACTCCTGTGAGTGTCCCCAGCGGCAGCGCCTTGGGCAGAGGGAGGACACAGAGGGGGACACCGGGGGTCACCACCCTGCTCAGGCTGGGCTCTTTGCCCCCCCATCTCCTTCCCAGCCTTTTTCAGAGGGTGAAGGGAGTCACCAGGGCAAGGGACAAGGGGGTGCAAGCGCTAGGGGACCAAGCTGCCCCAGGAGCCTGCCCTGCTGGACACCCCTCAGCCATTGGGACAGTGCCCACCAGGAGCTGTCCCAGGTTTGGGCAGGCACTGGTGCAAAACCCACATCCCCCAGGACCTCGAATTGTGGTGGCAGCTGCCTGAACACCAGCTTGCTGCCTTTCCTTGCCCTGGGAGTGTCTGGCAGGGGGATGTGATCCCCTCCTGCAGCGGGATGCTGAGCCCAGAGCATTCAGACCCTGGGAGGAGGGTGACCATCTCTGGGAAAGACCCATCCCCACATGGCTGTGCCGATGTGTTGTCCCCTGATCCATGCTCCTTCCCAGCATGGGGACGCCCGGTGACATTTCTGCTTGCTGCTTCTTCCAGGTCTGCCGGCAGATACACTGCAGGGCCACCGGGATCGCTTCCTGGAGCAGTTCAGAAAGTAAGTGCCCAGACCCAGGGTGCTGGCTCTCCCCGCTGCCAGCAATGCTCCAGGGTGTTCCCAGGGCAGAGAGATGCCGGAGCCCCTATGCCAGGGCTCAGCAGCTGAGCGATGGATATGGAGGAAGGGCAGGAGTGGGTCTTGCTTCGGGCTCTGAAATCCAGCCCGCTTTGACCTCTCGGCTTTCCCTGGAGCTTACTCCAGGACAAACGCTCCACTTGGCTAATCCACAGCTACTGAATTACCAGATAACAGCATTATTAATTCTAATGAGGTGTTCAGCTGCTGACGGCATGTCCGATGATTTAAAACCCTCAAACCCTTTAATTGCAGTTTTAAATGCAATTTGCAGTTGGCGTGCTGAGATGAAAGTCTGGGCTCAGGCCAAGAAGCCAAGCAGGGGGGGTTGCTGGTGAAGACACCCCAGGGATGCCTTGGGCTGGGTATTGGATGAGCAGGGTGCTCAGCACCCTTAGCAGCGTTTTCTGCTTGCGATGGGTCCATCAGCTCTGTCGGGAGAGGGATGCGTTGGTAGGAGCCTTGGGGTAGGAGCATTTGAGCAGCGTGTGGAGGCAGTTTGAGATGCTGCCGCAGAAGGGTCTGCACAAGCCCTGGCGGGGGGGGAATCGCAGTCATGGTGCTGGGGGCATGGGACAGGGAAAAGAGATTTTCCCTCCAATTCTGTTGAATTTCAAAAAAAATGCCAGTTGCACAAATCTGAGGGAGCTTGTTGAAAGGGGCAGCCAAAAGATGAAACCTTTGGGTGTTGCAAAGCTGAGGAGGAGTCCATGAAGAGCCTTGCAGAGAGCCTGGGTGCCAGGGATGCTGCTGGGTGCTGCAGTGGAGCTTTTGGGTGGGAAAAGCCATCCCTGCAGGGACACAGATAGAAAAAGAAAGGATAAAGCTCGTGGCACCTGTCAGAGCAGCGGATAAAAGGTGTAGGAGGAGAGAACCAGAACCAAGTCATGGTCACCCAATTACCCGAGACCTAGGACATGAGGGTGGCTGTGGTGCTGCTGGAGTATTGCCCAGGGGCTGAGAAGTGTTATGGTGCTGGTTGATAAAAAGGGCTCCAGGGAAAGGGGAGGGAGGCAAGCAGAGGGGCTGACCCAGCGCTTGGCACAGCAGGGAAACAAGGAGTGGGGGAGGGTCTTCATGAAAAAGACAGCATAGGATGGGGTGGGTGCTGCTGCGTGCAGGAGGTGGGTGTTGGGTTCGTGAGAGACCATGAGCTGCTGCAGGGTGATGTGCAGTGGGAGCGAACATATTTATTTCCAAAAGTTCTGGGAAAAAATGGATCTACCATGAGAAATGCAGATGACACACAGCTGAGTGGTGCAGTCGATACGCTGGAGGGAAGGGGTGGCATCCAGAGGGACCTGGACAGGCTGGAGGAGTGGGTCCATGTAAACCTCATGAAGTTCAACCAGGCCAAGTGCAAGGTCCTGCACCTGGGTCAGGGCAATCCACAGACTGGGAGATGGATGGATGGGTGGATGGAGAGCACCCTGTGGAAAAGGACTGAGGGATACTGGTGGGCGGAAAATGGGACATGAGCTGGCAATGTGGGCTTGCAGCCCAGAAAGCCAAGTGGCTCCTGAGCTGCATCACCAGCAGCATGGCAAGCAGGTCGAGGGAGGGGATGCTCCCCCTCTGCTCCGCTCTCCTCAGATCCCCCTGGAGCACTGCGACCAGCTCTGGGGTCCCCAGCACAAGACACACATGGACCTGCTAGAGCGGGTCCAGAGGAGGTCACCAAAATGGTCCAAGGGATGGGACACCTCTGCTATGGAGAAAGGCTGAGGGAGTTGGGGCTGTGCAGTCTGGAGAAGAGACGGCTCCGGGGAGACCTTACTGCGGCCGCTCAGTACTTAAAGGGGGCTTATAGGAAAGAGGAAGAGAGACTTTTGAACAGGGCCTGCACCAACAGGACAAGGGGCAATGATTTTAAACTGAACAAGGGTGGGGTTAGCTTGGACATAGGGAAGAAATGTTGTATGATGAAGGTGGTGAGACACTGGCAGAGGTTGTCCTGAGAAGCTGTGGCTGCCCCATCCCTGGAAGTATTTGAGGTCAGGTTGGATGGGGCTTTGAGCAACTTGATCTACTGGCAGATGTCCCTGCCCATGGCAGGGGGGTTGGACTGGATCATCTTTGAAGGTCCCTTCCAACCCAAACCACTCTGTGAGTCCATGATCCTATGAGATGTGAGGACAGGTCCCCCCTGGACTAATAACTGCACAAGGGAGAGGAGACAAATGGTCAGGTTTTATACCAGGAAGTGTCTCAGGGTGATCCCCAGTGACAGTGCTGGAACCAGTCCTCTTGCTGTATTTTAAATGAGATCGAAAAAGAGTGAGCAGTGAAGTGCCATGGCCTCTAGTATCTGATTATTATAGGGTAGTCAAAACAAAAACTGGCTGCTGAGAGCAGGGGGAGGATGTCATCATGCTGAGGGACAGCTCAATTCAAGATCACAAACTGCAAACCAGCACCCATGGGAAGAACACCAGGCACGGACATCAGCAGATAGCGGGGCTGTCCATGGGCTCTGACCACCCAGGGCAGAGACCTTGGGGTGGGTATCAACAGTGCTGAAGTACTGACTGGGAAACTGGGGAGGCTGGAAGGGAAGGGAGTCATGAGTGGCACGGCCGGGCACTGCTGCTCCTCCCCAAAATTGGAAATCCTGCAGGGAGGTAGCCCTGCTCCTGGGGGAGATGCTCCTGCAGGGACCTGAAGGTGATGGTGCAGATGTGGCCTCCAGGCAGGAAGCCCCCAAACTGTTCATGGCTGGGGGCATAGTGGGAGCAATGGTGATGTTTCTCAGCTGTCCCTTCAAGCTTTGGCCATAGTGAGGACAGCACAGAGAGGTGGCTGTACCTCAGGGTGACCTGGTGCAACCATTCTGCTGCGGTTCATGGTTTCACAGACTCACAGAGTGGTTTGAGTTGGAAGGGACCTTCAAAGATCATCCAGTCCAGCCACCCTGCCATTGGCAGGGACATCTCCCAGTAGATCAGGTTGCTCGAGTTTCAGGTCCTTCTCTCTCAGGTCCTGGGTTTATGGGAGAAAGCCTCCAGCAGTCAGTTTTTGCCACAGGTGGGAGGCTGGCGATGGGGTCTTCCCAGGACCTGCCGTGGGTTTGGTGGCAGCACACACCACTGTCCCTTCCAGCGCAGTGCGGTGGCCCGGTGACACCTTCCTGGAGCCAGGCGAGGGGTTGGAGCTACCCACGTTTGGGGTGGGGAGTCTGGGTTGGGCAAGAGCCATCCCTAACAATTCCCTGCCCCTTGCAGGCTGAAGGAGCTCTTCTACCGCTCCAGCAACCTGCAGTACTTCAAGCGGCTGATTCAGATCCCGCAGCTGCCAGAGGTGAGACCCCATGGTCCCGGGTCCCCACACTCGCTGTCCCCATGGCCAGGAGCAGCAATGGGTCCAGTGGCACTGGAAGAGTGCCCAAAAAGGGTTGCCTGCTGCCTTGCCTGGCTTCCCTGGGGCCGGTGGCAATGTGGGGGTTGTGGGACCTGAGGCTCATCCTTGCATCCCTCCCTGGGTGGGATCCTGCGGGATGGAGCTGCCCCTCTGTCCAGGGGCTGGGATACCCTCTCGCACCGACCCTCAGCCCTTGTCAGGATCTGTCGCCATGGGTCCTGGCTCCATCCCTACGGGTCCTGGCTCTGTTCCCGTGGGTCTGGGCACGGCCAGCTCAGCACTGGGGCAAGATTTCAACCAACTGTGCCCAAAGCCCTGCGGCAGTGCCAGTCCTCCCCCACCCAGCCACACTCTGCTCCTTCCCCAGAACCCTCCCAATTTCCTGCGTGCCTCAGCGCTGTCGGAGCACATTAGCCCCGTGGTGGTCATCCCCGCTGAGGCATCCTCACCTGACAGTGAGCCCATCACAGACCTGGTGGAGATGGACACGGCCTCACAGGTGAGCCACTGCTGCCACTGTGCTGCCCATGCCCCTTGAGCTGCAGAGAGGAGAGTGGGTGTCCTTCAGCTCTGAGACCAGGGTTATTTCTCCAAAACCATGCCATGGTTGGGGCTGAGACAGTGGGGATGGCCTCAAGCACTGGGGAGCATCACTGCAGGGGGCCGTGTGGGTGCTGGGTGTCGCGTGTGTGTGCTGCTAGGTCTGAGCCAGGCTGAGTTCATCTTGTGGTGCTTCTCTTAGAGGCTTGGTGCCCTCCAGTGATGGCTGGCTGGAGGTGTTTGGCTTCCCAACATCGCTCCTCAGCTCTGTGTGCTTGCATTAGGTCTTCACATCCCTCTCCACCAAGCGTTGTCCCCAGGCGCTGAGCGTTTTGGGAGGGGAAGGGGCTTGCAGCAACATGGCTTTGGGGATCTTCTCCCTCCCCAGGAGTCAGGTGGGGACAGACCAGAGATGCTCCATGTTCAATGGGTTCAACGTGTTCAACGCCCTGGGAGCAGCAGGGCGGATCCAGCCCTGGTGTACAGGCAGCACAAGCAGGCAGCAGGCCTGCCGGCATGTGGGCTGGCTCAGCGATGCCACCAGGGACGTGGAGGGGACGAGGGCTCCAGAGTGGTGGTGGGTTCGCTCCAGGTCCATGCTGCTCTTCTCCCCGCAGAGCCTTTTTGACAACAAGTTTGACGACATCTTCGGCAGCTCTTTCAGCAGCGACCCCTTCAACTTCAACAGCCAGAACGGGATGAACAAGGATGACAAGTGAGCAGTCCCAGTGATGCCATGGAGGTGGCCAGGATTGGACTGAGAGCTCCCTTTCCATCATGGCACTGTAGCCGCCTGCCAGGCTGCTGCAACACAGCAGCTGCAGTGGCACAGGGGATGCCTCCCCTCCCAGGATGCATCCCCATGGTACTGGTGCGGCTGGTGGCACTGAGGACGTACCCGGTGTCTCTCCTTCCCAGGGACCGGTTAATCGAGCAGCTTTATGGAGAGATCGCAGCCCTGAAGGAGGAGCTGGAGAACTTCAAGGCTGAGGTGGGTGACAACCATCCGGTGGTGTCACGTAGTGAGCACCTATGTGGCAGTCCTGTGGCAGGATGAGACCCAGCAGCTCACACTGGGAATGGGGCTGGTGGGGTGGTGGCTGTGTCCCTGGGTGGGCAAGGCGGTGACCCTGTCTGTCTGTCCTGCCCTGTCCACGATGGCTTCTGCATCCTCGGCACAGCCTTCACTGCCCATATGGGGGTCCCCAGGCGTGCCGGGAGGGGCTGCGTCCCTGCCGGGGGGGCCAGGCTCACCCCCACCGCCCAGCATCCTCAATGCTTCACCCTGCTACCTTTGGGACTCTACGGGATGCTACCCAGGGGGTGGCCACCGGATGGTACCGGTGGGCATCGGACAGTGCCGGCAGCCACCGAATGGTGCTGGGAGCTGCCCACCTGCTGTCCCCGCAGAGCGCACGGGGCGCGGTGCAGCTGCGTGGTCGTGCCAGCGAGCTGGAGGCCGAGCTGGCCGAGCAGCAGCACCTGAAGCAGCAGGCACAGGACGAGAGCGAGTTCCTGCGTGCAGAGCTGGAGGAGCTGAAGAAGCAGCGGGAAGACACCGAGAAGGCGCAGAGGAGCCTGACAGAGATCGAAAGTGAGCAGGGAGAGCCAGCACCTGGCTTGGGGTGGAGGTGAGCCACGGGGCGGGGGTCCACGGTGCTCACCTTGGCGTCCCTGCATGTGTGGCAGGGCGGGCACAGGCCAACGAGCAGCGCTACAGCAAGCTGAAGGAGAAGTACAGCGAGCTGGTGCAGAACCACGCTGACCTGCTGCGGAAGGTGGGCTCCCTGAAACCCCTCTGGGCATCCCCTTTCCTAGCCATGCCCCCCCAACTCCAGGGATTGCTGAGCTCCCTCTCTTCCATCACCAGAACGCAGAGGTGACCAAGCAGGTGACGGCAGCCAGGCAGGCCCAGGGGGACGTGGAGCGGGAGAAGAAGGAGCTGGAGGACTCCTTCCAGCGGGTGAGCGAGCAGGCTCAGAGGAAGGTGAGTGGGGACGAGGGGACATGCCAGGGTGTCAGGGGGGACTCCCCCATTGGGCACCGGCGCCAGCAATTTCTCTTCTTGCCCGCAGTCTCAGGAGCAGGCAGAGGTGCTGGACACACTGAAGCGGGAGCTGGCAGCCAGCAGACAGGAGCTGCAGGTCCTCCAGGGCACCCTGGAGTCCAGCACACAGGTGAGAGCCCATGGGTGGCCCCTGCTACCCCAGGAGAGGCATTCCGGGTGAAGGGGAGGTCTGCCTGCTGTTGCGGTGCTTGGGTGAGATGTTACCCATCCAGGCATTACCCACTGTTGGCCTGATAACCAGCTCCCTGTCTTCTTCCTCCCCACATCTAAATGGGTTCAGCGATTGTACCAGGGGGTTTAACACTCCTGGGTGCAAGAGTGTGCCGAGCGACGGCCTCCAGCAGCAGGGATCATTGAACAAAATCCCTGTAAGAGCAGGGTCAGGCAGGGCGGCTCTGCCCACTGTAAAACCCAGGCAGGGAGCTTGCTGTCACATCGCAAGCGTTTCCACGGGCTTGCTGCCATGCCAGAGGGTATTTCATGCCTATGGAGCTGTGGAGGACAGCAGGGGTTTCCAGGCTCATTGTAGAAGGCAGAAGCTGGCAGGAAAATGGAGCTGCCCATCTCCAGGGTGGGCAGATACACTGCAGCAGGACGGGGATAGGGCAGAACAAGCTCCAGGGCTAGCAGCCAGCACCCTTCATCTGCTCCTCCATCAGGATGCTGACTAGTCATAATAAAAGTGAATTTTCACTGATAGAAGTGAAAGGGCTCCCCAGGGAGCCTCAGCCAGCCCCAGGCGAGGCCATCAGTGCTGCAAGGGTGCTGCCAGGCAGCAGGTGATGCAGGGATGATCGAGGTGGCCCAAGCCTGGACCATGAACAAGTCCCCAAATCAGAGGGTCGCTCTCGGCACAGCCCCGACCGCTGTTTCATGCCCACCCAGGCGGGAGCGGAACAGAGCACCCGGATCGCCAGCCTGGAGCAGGAGAGGGACAGCCTGAGCTGGGCAGCGGAGCAGCACGGGGAGGAGATGGCCGCCTTGCGGGCTGAGCTGCAGCAGCTGCGGGACACACTCAGCCGCGAGCAGGAGAGCAGCAAGATGGAGCTGGAGACATTGCAGACCCAGCTGAGAGACAAGGTACCCCAGGGGCACTGCGGGCACGGGGCATCCCCCTCCATGCCGAGCTGCAGGAGTTCGGCAGTGCTGGAGGCAGTGGTGGGGTGTGAGGGTGATTCCCAGCCGGTGCGGCGGGAGCCGTGACACCCACGCCGGCTCGGCAGGAGAGCAGGGAGCAGGCACTGCAGTGGTGCCTGGCCGAGGAGCAGTTTGCCCTGCTGCAGGGCACCGCGCGGGAGGCGGAGCGGATGGTGCAGGATGCCCTCGGTCGCCTGGAGGATCCCGCTCACATCGGCTGCACCGGCTCGGCAGGTGAGTTCCCTGGTGCTCGCCAAACCAGGCGTTATCCCAAGCCAGAGCGCAAAGCCCCCCTCCCTGCTGTCCTCTGGGCCGTGCCAGCGGCAGAGAGCAGCCGTGCCACACACAGGGACACCCAGCATTTGAGCCCTGCCTGTTGTCTGCCTGCAGATTACCTCCTGTCCAGAACGCTGGCAGCCTCCGAGTGTGTGGAGCAGCTGCAGGATGCACACAGCAAATACCTTTGCAATCACGCAGGTGAGAGCCGGCAGCCCCGGGCAGGGGCTGGACTAGGGGAGAGGGGCAGCTCCGGCACTCATGGGCTGGGCGGGCAGTGCCCACTGGGGCTGAGGCGTGTGCCCGCTCTCCCACCGCAGCCTTGGGCTCCCTGCTGCCCTGCCTGGCCCTCTTTGCCCACCTCGTCAGCGACACCCTCCTGCAGGGCAGCGCTACCTCCCACGTGGCCCCCATGGAGCCTGCCGACCGTGAGTGCTGCGCGACCGACGGGGCGGGCAGGGGCTGGGGTGGGCAGGGTGCTGGGTTGGACACGGACTAGGGTGGGCAGGGGCCACAGCAGGCAGGGGACTGGGTGGGCAGGAAGCTGGGGCAAGTGGGATGCTGAGCTGGGCAGGATTCTGGGGCAGGCAGGGGCTGGGGTGGGCAGGATGCTGGGGCAGGCAGGGGCTGGGCTGGGCAGAATTCTGGGGCAGGCAGGGGCTGGGGATCTCAGTCGCTACATGCGGTACCCTCAGCCTGTCGTGCTGCCCATGCAGGTCTGCTGGAGATGTGCAAGCAGTGTGGCACCGAGGCCGTGAGCTACCTCAGCGCCCTGCAAGACCCAGGGACAGTGGAAGGCGCCGACTGCAGCCTCGTGACAACTTGCCTGGGCCGGATCAGCGCCATTGGGGAGGTGGGTGCCCCAGGAGGGCTGGTGGGATGGGGTCAGGCCGTGGCAGGCACTGCCGCAGGGGCTGTGCCACCCCTGGACGGTCCCTTTTGTCCCATCACATCCCTAGGAGCTGCGGCCCAGAGGGCTGGACGTTAAGCAGGAGGAGCTGGGTGACCTGGTGGACAAGGAGATGGCAGCAACAGCGGCGGCCATCGAAACAGCGGCTGCCCGCATAGAGGTGAGGGTTGCCACTTGCTGAGAGACACCCATGGGCGCTGTGCCTGCCGGGACCACCGGCACAAGGCCAGGACAGCGCATGGGGTTCAGTGCTGCCTCTCCCGCCTCTACCAGGAGATGCTGAGCAAGGCACGGGCTGGTGACACTGGGGTCAAACTGGAAGTGAATGAGAGGTGCGTGGTGGCTGGCGTGCTGGAGAGAGATGGGCAGGCAGGATGGGGCCTGCTGACGCAGACAGAGCGGCTGCACCACGGCCCTGGGGTCTCCCTCCCCCACAAGTGAGGCTCAGTGGGGTTTGTCTCGCAGGATCCTGGGCTCCTGCACGGGCCTCATGCAGGCCATCCACGTCCTGGTCCTGGCCTCCAAGGACCTCCAGAGAGAGATCGTGGAGAGTGGACGGGTGAGCCTGGAACTGGGATGCAGGCAGGGGTGCGGGCAGGGCATAGGGCAGCAGGTGCTTGGCCAGCTAAGGGTCACCACACACTTGCTGGGGACGTGCTGCTCCGAGCCTTGGCCTGTTGGGGCATCAACGCCAGCTGCTGGGAGCTCCTGCCCCAGTCCCAGCGTCTCACCCCCGCTGCAGTCCCCAGGGTGTCACGGAGGTCCCTGATCTCCCTTCCCACGTTGGGCACTCCTTCACCCCCCCAAGTTCAGTGTCTCCCCAGCTCCCACACACATCCTAAATGAAACCCTGACTTACTTAGTTCCCCCGAGAGCCAGGGTTTTGGGGTCCCAGGCCCTGCCACCCCGCTGTCCCCAACATGTGACCATGCCTTTCTCAACGGCAGGGTGCTGCATCCCCCAAGGAGTTTTACGCTAAGAATTCCCGCTGGACCGAGGGTCTCATCTCTGCCTCCAAGGCTGTGGGCTGGGGTGCCACTGTCATGGTGTAAGTGCCACTGTCACTGGAGGGGGGAGAGGATGGCAGGGTCCTGCTGTCCCCACAGGGAGGGGACGGGGGTGGTGGGAGGATGCCCCAGCCCCTCTCTGCCCTCCCACAGCGATGCTGCTGACCTGGTGGTGCAAGGCAAGGGGACATTCGAGGAGCTGATGGTCTGTTCCCGGGAGATCGCGGCTAGCACTGCCCAGCTGGTAGCAGCCTCCAAGGTAGGAGCGTGGCACCTTGGGAGGCTCCTCTGCCGCTGCCTGCATCACCTGGCAGCTCCCCCCACCACTGCCTGCACTTGGCTCTGGGAGAGATGCTCTGTCCCCGAGCAGGAAGCAGCAGGGCTGCTCCCCTGGCCGTGGTTTGGGGTGACCCTGGCGCACCACGTGGTCACCCCAAACCATAGGGGTGGTCTGCTCGCCCAGCAGGGCCTAAGCGCACCCCTCCTCGCTGCCCCGGCAGGTGAAGGCAGACAAAGACAGTGCTAACCTTTGCAAGCTCCAACAAGCCTCCCGGAGCGTCAACCAGGCCACGGCTGGCGTGGTGGCCTCCACCAAGGCTGGGAAGTCGCAGGTGGAGGAGAAAGGTAAGCGTGGGGCTGCAGGAGCATAGACCTGCCCTGAAACCTCTGCTCTTCACGCTCGCTGTCTTCAGTTGGCTGTGCCCCGGTGGTCTCTGCCTGTGGCTGCCCCTTGCTCGCTGTCTGCGTATCCCACGGTGGCAGACCCTGCCAGCGGCATGGGAGCTGCCAGGGTTCTGAGCAGGGGAGTGGAGCTGGAGGGGGGCTGGTGGTGTCTTTCTCCACAGACAGCATGGACTTCTCCAGCATGACACTCACCCAGATCAAGCGGCAGGAGATGGACTCACAGGTAGGAGATTCTTCCATGTTTTGGGAAACACATCTGCTGGTGCCTCGCTTGGGCTAACGAGAGGCTGCCTAGGCTGGGGGAGAGATGGGTGGGGGCACCCTGCCTGGCTGCCCGACCCCAGGCAGCACCAGCTCGTGGGGAAAGCCCAAGATATGAAGGCAACAGATGGGTTTGCCCAGGAGCTGCGTTGCAGTTGGTCCTCGAGCCTTCCCTGACACTGTCCCCATCACAGCACAACAGCCCATGACCTCCCCCTGCTCCTGCGTGTCTGCCGGGCTGCCCCACAGCACCCACCTCCAGCTGGCACGGGGCATCCCCGGGGAATTCCTCTTCCCTGGGTGTCCACATGGGTCGCTCTGTCTTCACCTGCCTGCACAGGCAGCGCCCACCTGAGCTTGATCCCCTCCACAGGATCACTTGCCATCAGAGCACTTGTGGGATGTACCTTGGTGGTCTTTGAGCTCGATAGCAGGGAGATAGCGGGTTTGAGAGGGGGGTGGCCAGCCCAGCATGGCTCTGTGCCAGCTGGAGAACCTGGGTGCTGTGCCAGGGCGCAGGGTGACCATGGTGTGCATGATGTCATTCAGGTGCGGGTGCTGGAGCTGGAAAACCAGCTGCAGAAGGAGCGGCAGAAGCTGGGGGAGCTGCGCAAGAAGCACTATGAGCTGGCAGGAGTGGCAGAGGGCTGGGAGGAGGATGGTGAGTGGATCCCAGTCCTGCTCCCGCTGGGAAGCTGCACCAGGAAGGAGTGGGGCAGGATGGGGAAACCCTGCCTGCAATCCAGGCAGTGAGCAGGCGTGGGTTCTGCTCCGGCTGGCGTAAGTGGAACCCAGGGATAGTTGGCACATGTGGGCAAAGCCACAGGGCCCCTGATCTGTGCAGGAGCCTGTGGGACCCGCATCGCCCCTGGGCAGTGTGCTCGGGTGCTACTGGGGCTCTGCTGCCCTGCAAAGCTCTGGGATGCCAAAGGGATGGGGCAGAGGGATGCTGGGGGGGGCACCGTGTTGCTCCACACCTCCTTACCCTCTCTCCCTCCTCCAGCTGCAGATTAACACCCGTGGTGGAGGCAGCCCCATGGCGGGACACCCCCATGGCGGGCTGCAACCCAGCTTGGTGCAGCCTTTTGGGAAGATCCACAATAAACCGGTGCAAAAGCCACCCCGAAGCACACGTCCTCCACGTCCCCTCTGCCAAGAGCCGCCTCCAGCGCCGGAGCACCAAGAGCCACCTGGCGAGACCCCGGGGCCGGGAGCAAGGGCTCGCCGGCCTGACGCCAGCTGCAAACCGCACGTGTATTTATTAGAGCTGCTTGGGATTGGGGGGGGGGGGTGTCTCCAGGGGGGTCTTTAACCCTTTAATTTTGTTTTTGCACAGATTTTTTGAACTCTTTGAGCCGGCTCTGGCTGAGCGAGAGCATTCAGGTTTCTTTTGCCTCTCGCTGCTTCTCCAGCCTTAACCCGGTCCCTGGCTCGGTGCAAACATCCCCCCCTGCAAAGGAGCCTGCCATGGTGCCAGGGGCCCCAGGGGTGCTGCTGGGTCGGAGCCAGCTTTTGGGGTGCTGCTGGGCTTGGTGCTAGGTGTGCTCCCCCCTCCGGCAGGGGCACCGTGTGCCTTTGGCCACTTCAGGGTGGGGGGGAGTGTTCCCATGGGACAGCCCGGCTGGTGAGACCAGGGTGCCGGCAGCAGAACTGAGAGCAGCCAGCGGTGAGGAGGGAGTGGGTCGGACAGTGGGAGGGGTGCTGCCTTGAGGTCCTGTCCCACCATCCTGGGTCCCAAAAATGCCCCCCTAGCCCTGGAGCTGGGCTGCCCTGCCCCGACAGATCACTGTGTTCATGCCAGCAATAAACCCTCCGCAAGGTGCTGGGCACGGGTTTGGGCAACTGTGGTGCCACCACACAAGCCACCAGCTCCTGGGGATGGGGGGTGGCTCTAGGGCAGCAGCACAGAGTCTTTGGGGGGCAGTTGGGGTGCCCCAACACCAGAGCATGCTGAAGCCAGAGCGAGCAGCTCCCCATGCCCGCTCGCTCTGGGCTGGTGCCACTCCTGTGTCCTCGCCACCCTCTTTGTTGCATGGGGGATCGGTGCTGGCGGTGCCATGGGCAGGGGCAGCTGTGGGGCTGGCTCTGGCCGGGGAACCTTTGTGCCTTGGAGCAGGGGGCTGGGAGGGCAGGGGGGTGTCTGCCAGCTCCGGCCCCCCACCTCATCTTGCTGCAGCGGGGACAGTGACATCAGCCTGCGCAGCAATGTCCCCATCCCCCATGGCCACTCCCATGGTCCTGCTGGTGCCCCTTGCAGGGCCAGGGTGTCCTTGCCAGCCTGGCAGCATCGCTGCCTGCACCCTGCCTTCAGGCAGGTGCCGATTCCTGAGCGGGGAGACAGCCAGACCACCCCCGTCACGGTGCTGGGGGTGCAGGATTTGGCCTTTCTCCCTTTAGGAAGTGATGGCATTGCCCAGAGTGGCTGGGCTATCACTGCGTGCTTTCCCAGTGATATCCGTCAGCCTTTGGCTGGCAGTCGGAGCAGTGGGACCCTCCTGCACTCCCATGCCATCACCATGGCCTCAGGGCTGCCACCCGCTATGCGCAGGAGAGCGCAACCATCCACCATGCAGGGACCTGGTGTCCCCGCATCCCCCAGCCAGCCCTGCTGCCAACACACCCACTCTGTGCCCCCAGCCTGCTGCGCGCCCCTTGGGGACCTTGGGGCTCCCCCTGACTCCCCACACCCTGCCATGGCCGTACCCTGACCTGCACCAGCTCCCCTCTGGATGCAATACGAACCATCCCGTTCCTGCAGGACATGAGGAACCCCCAAACCCACCCTGCTCTTTTGGGTGGGGGTGGTCTCACCTGTGCGGGGTACCCCCAACTACCTCAGGCCTCCAGGCTGGGTCAATGCCAGGGGGCAGCAAGGGTGTCGCGGTGGCGGCAGGGGCTCGGGGACAGCGGCACCGCTCTCAGCTGAAACCACTTCTTTTTGTATCTCGGTCGGGTGCTGGCAGGGGGCAAGTGTCCCCCACACCATCCCCGGTGCTGGCGGCTGGCAATGGGGATGGCAGGGGTTTCCCTCCACTGCAGGTTGGGTTGGTTGTTTTTTTTCATTGTATGATAATAATTACTACATTGTGTGTTTTCGATTTTTCAATAAAGCCTTCAGCCCAGCCCTGCCGGCTCCAGGGTGGTTGGCAGCTGGGCTGAGTCACCGTGGGTGTCCCATGGCTGTGCTCAGCCCCCTGCAAAAAATAGCTTGGGGAGGTGCTGTTGAGGTGACCCAGGTGATGTACTGGTGATGATGTCCCCTTCCTGGCTCTGTCCCCAGGGCCACCCTGCACATCATCTGTTGCTCCTTGGGAGGGGAGCAGGACCTGGTCCCTGCTCAGCCCTGAGGAGCAGGGGTGGCTTTAGCCTCCCCACCACCCCGGTCCCTTTGGTGACGCTGCAGTGGGGGGGTTTGGGGGGGGGTGGTGTGTAGAGCACCCTGCCCTTCCCAGCTGTGCTGCAGGGTCACCCTGGCAGGGCCATCTCATGGGGGTCCTGCTGCTGGATGGCCCATGGGGGCCACGGACAGGGAGATGCTCAGGGGAATGTCCCCTCTCAGGTGTGACACTGCAGCAGGACGTCATGCTCCCTGGGTGCCCTCCCACCCTGGGCTGCAGGAGGCCCTGTGACAGCCTGTCCCTGCAGCTGTGGTCTGTCCCCACAGCCATGTTCTGCAGGGTCCCTGCCATGGTCCCCTGCTCTGCAGGACACAGCAGGGCTGCAGAAGCTGCAGGCAGCTGGCAGGCAGCAGGGTGGGCAGCACTCCCCTGGATAGCCGTGTCCCCTGGGGACCCAGTGGCGCAGCCAGCCAGAATGTCCTTCCCACGATCCCCAGCACGGCGTGGGGTGGCTCATCCTCAGCCCTTGCCTTGCAGAGCAGGCTGCTGGTGGTGGCACCCTTCAGCCGAGGCGGGGGGGACAGGGGCTGGCCACGCAGGGAGCTGCCCCTGCACCCGCTGGGGACCGGGGACAGGCAGGTGCTGGACTGAGGCCCCGGGCCCACGAGTGCCTGCGGCGTTGGGTCAGGGATGGGGACGTGCAGGGACACGCGGGTGACTGTAGGGGCTGGGACAAGGGGGACACAGAGGCTGGAACGGTGCAGGGGGGCTGTAGGGGACAAGACGGGGATATGGAGATGGGGGGGGGGACGCGGGGATCTGGATGGCAACGAGGACGCTGGTTTTGGAGTGGGGATGGGGAAAGGGGAATCTGGGTGGGGGGAGACATGGTCGTCAGGGTGGGACCGGGGGGACTGTGGACAGGAGGACACGGTGGTCGGGGCCACGAGGGTCAGGGTGGGGGGCGGGCACGCGGGCTGGGACGGGGGCTATGGGGGCGGAGGTGGGGGACACAGCGGTCGGGCTGGGGGGATGGGAGGACACGGGGGTCCGGACGGGGTCACACGCGGGTCGGGAGCGGGAAGGGGGAGGGGCCACCGCGGCGGGGACAGGGACCTGGGGGCGGGGCGCCGAGAGGGTCTGGCCCCGCCCGCCCCGGGCAAAACCCGCCCCAGCGCCCGCCCCGCCCCGCGCAGTGCATGCCGGGCGGCCGCGGCTGGCGGGCGGCTCGGCGCGGCGCGGCTCGGCTCGGCGGCGATGGCGGGGGGCGGGCCGGGCGCGGCGCGCTGGGGGCGGCGGGGCGCGGCGACGGCGCTGGCCCCGGCGCTGGCGCTGGCGCTGGCCCTGGCCCTGGCCATGGCCATGGCCTGCCTGCTGCTGCTCCGGGGCGCGCTGCTGGGCGCGGCGGCGCTGGGCGCGGCGGGGGCCTGGTGCGCGATGCGGCCCGGCCCGCCCGCGCCGCGCCCGCCCGGCAAAGCTGCCGCCAATGGGGGCCCGGCCGCCCCCTCGGGCCGGCCCGCGAGGGCCCCGCCGCGCCGCCTCGGGTAAGCGGGGCGTGGGAGTGGGGGTGGAGGGCCGGCCGGGCGAAGCCCCGGCGGCGCTGACCCTTCTGTCCCCCCAGGGCCCCGCCGGCCGCCCCGCACTGCCCGCCGCAGGCTCCGCGCCGCCGGTACCCGCTGCCGCAGACCCGAAGCGCCGTACCGGTCGGCCTGCCCGCCGCCCGCTGGGAGGGCTGCTCGCCCAGGAGCGCGCCCTGGGCTCGTCGGGCCGGCCCGCTCCGCAGCCCCGTCACCGTGAGGATTGCCCGGCCGGATGCCGGCCTGACCCGCTCCCCAGCGTGAGTACGGCAGTGGGGACCGGGCCCCGCTTCGGCCTTGCCTCACGGGCGGGCAGCGCCCGAGGAACTAACCCTTGACCGGGCTGACCCGGGGGAAACCGGTTACCTGGCCCTCAGCTGGTCCCGCTGCCCAGAGCAGTCCCCTGGGGACAGCACACTGCTCCCGGCCTGGCTCCATCCCCATCCCAAGCCTTGCTGCCTTGTGGGGAGGATTGGGTGATCCGAACCTTCGGGAGAGGCTGTGCAGGAGAGCCCTCTCCCCACTTCCGTGGAAGCAGCCAGGGCACCGGGTGGGGGGATCCCACTCTGGGGATCCCAGCTTGCCTAACACCTTGCCTTGCTTTGCCTCACAGCCTGGAGCAGCTGGTCTCACGCATGGCCTTCCCGGCCAACAGCAGCCTGGACCCATGTGCAAAAGAGACTGTGCTGAATGCCATCAAGGAGAGCAGGAAGAGGGCTGTGGAGCAGGAGGAGGAGGAGGACCAGGCTTTTGGGAACGATCAGGAGAGCAAGAGAAGGTAATAAGCCAGCAGTCCAGGTCACTGCCCACGTGTTGGGAAGGTTGTAAGTGACACTGGCGCTTCAGTGGTGACAATGGGATGTGTCCCAGAGCGTGCTGGGCCTGGTGTGACCAGGAGTCTGGGTTGGAAAAGTCCTGTGGGAATTGAACCGCGGAGAGGAAGCACACCCCATCATCCAGCCTTCTGGGCTGTGTTGGAAAGTCCTCCGAGAGTTCTTTTTGTCCTTGAGATCAAAGGGATGTGGTTTAGGTTTTTGTCTGGGCAAGCTTGTGGGTCAAGCATGTTCCCCGGCATTGCTGGTGTTGTTAGAGGCTGGGGTGTGGATTGGGGAAGCCTGGCAGGGCTCCCTGGCAGGGAGGGTGGCCTCTGTCATCACAGGGGTTTGCAGACCAGGGAAACTTGGTGTGAAATGCTGGTATCTGCCATAGGCTTATCATCTCTATTCTTCAGTCAGCCCCAGGCTCACAGGAGAGACAGGATCCCCAAGTTGTACAGCCCCAACTGGAAGCATTGCGCTTTAAAAGATCTGCATGCTTCCGTTGTGCACTCTAGCTAGCAAAAGGAGGTAAAAACACAAGGGTAAACGAGAGACTATCTTCTGCTTTTGTTAGTCAAGGTCAGCGATTTCCAGCTCCAAGAAATGAGGGTGCGGTGTCTTTGCCAGTGCTCTGAGAAGGACAAGGCATAAATCCTGGGTGCCAAGGTCTGCCAGAACCTTTCTAACTACCTGGGCACAGCACTGCCTCGCTGTTCTTCTTTCTCCTCCTCTTTTTCATCCTTCCACTTGTGTATGTGGAGGCCATTTGCCTCGTGCCCCTCTGCCCCTCGCATGCCCGGGCTGCCTGCCTGGGCTTAAGCAGGGGAGCTGAGAGACAACAGAAGAGCGGCTTGGGCAGTGCCCAGGCGCATTGTCCTGTGTGCTGTGCTGAGGCTGCTGCTAGAGTGGCTCTGAGAGTGCAGCGGGATGAGTGGCAGTTTGCAGGAAGCCACCAGCTGCCTTCCTGCTGCAGCAGGGCATGCCCTCCTCTCCTCCATCACTGGATTTCCCTCTACCCTTCAACTTTTACCTCAGCTTGGTGAGTCTGAGCCCCACTAGCTGAGCAGGATGACAACAGGATGGGTGCACAGACAGGATCGGCTTGGTTTTTTTCTTAATTCTGTTTTTTTTAACATGCCAATACCCAGCTCTGCCGTGACAGCCAATTTTGAGGGCATTAAATCCTGGCAAGCACGAAGAATGCTTGTAGGCAGAAAATCACGTGACCTTTGAGGGCAGAAAGGAGCCTGTGTCAGCTGGAGAGCGCTGGATCGCCTGTGCAACGGGGTCAGCGTGCTTGAGCTCGGGGGAAGCGCTTGGGCTAAGTGACAGGGCTGATCGTACACCTCCAGCTCTGCTTCACAGCAGGGTTTGCTTTAAGACTTTTAGACTTCGGGTCTTCACCATATCATTGTGGGAAGGGGTATTCAGTTTCTGACTCAAACAGTCTGGGGCACTGACTAGGAAGAGGTAGGAGATCTGAGTTTTGGAGCTCGGATCCATTCCAGAAACGACCTGCTGAGACTCTCTGAAATGTATTGGCTTAGAATAATGGATTTGAGCAAAGATTTCATTACATCAAAACTACTCTGCCCAGCAGGCATCTAGAGGAGCTGCTGGTGCTTGGGAGGAGGCAGCTCGAGGTGAGGGTCAGTGAGGACAGGACCAGGTGGAGAGAAAATCTGCAGCAGGATAGGGAAAACCTCTGTCCTTAGGTGTTGGGTGACAAGAAAAAAGCAAGGTTTGTGCTTTCGCAGTGCCGAGCCTGCCTGGAAGGGGTCTTTTCCCAAAGCTGGGAGGGCAGCCCCCTCTCTGTTGCCTCCACACTACCTCAGGCTTCTGCCCTCTCTCCTGCAGGCGCCACGATAGCAGTGGAAGTGGACAGTCAGCGTTTGAGCCACTGGTAGCCAACGGTGCCCCTGCCTCTCTCATACCCAAGTAAGTGTCCAGCGGGCCTAAAGCACCTGCTGTGAGCTGGGAGGGGGGGGTCTGAAAGCCTGTGGGCTCTGGAAGAGGTGCTTGACTTTTGCTTCGCGGGAGAGCAAGAGAGGCTGTGGCCGTGCCTTCAGTCTGTCACCCTGAGCACAGGCCAGTGGCCATAAGGGCAGTGCTGCTGTTGAGGCCTCTTTCCAAGCCCTGCACTGTGAGAGAGCGGGGTTGCTTTCCTCCACCCACCCTGCATTTAAAGTACCTGTAGACAGAGTGGTGTGGAGCTCACAAAATCTTTAACCTCCTTTAGGCCTGGCTCTCTGAAGAGGGGCCTTGTCTCGTACTGCCTGGATGACTGCTCAAACAAGAGGTCACGCACCTCTTCCATGAGTTCCCTCAACAATACATATGCTGGCGGGATCCCCAGCTCCATCCGCAATGCCATCGCCAGCTCCTACAGCTCCAGCCGGGGCCTCTCACAGGTAGGAAACAGCGTGCCGAAGGCAGCGCCAGAGCCCAGTGCAGTGGCTCAACCCTCCTCTGGGATCGCCCCATGTAACTCACACCCTGGGCTCATAAGAAGAGAGCAGTGTTGCTGGGTGCCTGGCAGTAAGCACTGCAGGGAGTCTCCAGCGCAGCTCAGCCAGGCAGTTTCACCTCCTCATGGGTTAGGCAGGCTGGCAGCAGCAGGCAGCGATGTTACTTGTCCTTCAGTGCACAAAGCTGGGGGAGTCCCCAGGCTGAGCTGTCCTGCTTTAGTGCTTGTTCTACATCAACGCAAGAAGGAGGCTTTTTTTCCCCTCCCTACTCAGCCTTAGCCAGTCTGCTAGGGTAGATAGATCCAGGTGAAAGGAAAAAAAAAAAAGTCACTTTGCTGCCACCTTTTCAGCTGTGGTCAGGATGTATTGGAGCTGTGCACTCCCACTTTGACCCAGGTCCCCCCAGCCACTGCTGACCTTTAATAAAACACTGCTTACATCCTGAGTCAGGCTTGCAGATGTGACGGTGGGCCGTAGCCATGCCTAACAGAACTCTGCGGTCTGGGTGGGGAAAGGTTTCCTGCAGGATATATTGGTAGGGAAAGGTTTCCTCCAGCTGGGGCTAGTCTAAAATCCTTGAGGTGGGATCCATCCGCTCTGAGCTCCTGGTGAGGAGGTGGCCTGTACCTGCCAGAGCAGCGCCGCGCATGTGAGGGTGTTTGCAGCAGCCAGGCAGCCTCTGCCTGTGCTGTACAAAGGTTAGAGCTGGCATCTGACCATCAGCGTCCTCCTTCCCCATCCTCTCAACCAGGCTGTAACAAGCCTGGAGGCTGCTTGCTCCCAGAGCAGATTCGGTTTGGGCTGGCCAGACTGCATTCCACGGAACGTGGAAGGGAGTTAAGCGGTGTTGAAGCAAAAGAGGTTCTGGACTCGTTAGCCACGGCCCTGGGAGATGGAATTTAATCTGTGGGCAAGCAGGAGGACTGGAGGCTGTGCTCCCTGCCAGCCCCCGTATTGAGTTACTGCTGGTCTCTGTGTTCCAGCTGTGGAAGAGAAGTGGTATGAGCGTGTCCCCACTGTCCAGCCCAGCGTCCTCCCGCTCCCAGACACCAGAGTGGCCTCTCAAGAAAGCCAGGTAACTAGCCACTCACTCAGCGAGCACCTGCTCGTCGATGCCAGCCAGGAAGAGAGCAGTTGCTTCCACTGGAGCCAGGACAGTCCAGGCCCCTTTCTGAGACGTGGCTGCTGCGTCACCTACCGGTGTGGAAACCCCCTCATGTCAATTGGCATCCCTGCCGCCTTGTTACACTGTGGTCCTGGCAGCAGCGCTGAGCTGCACCATCCCTGCCCTGCTCCCAGGCCAGGTTAGAGATTTAAGGGCTCAGGTTGCTGCAGAGGTGACATTGCCTTGTGGCATTGGCATGGCCTGGGTTGCTGTTTGCCAAAATGTTGGGAAGAGACAGGCCTTGATTTTTGCCATCTCCTCAAAATCAATTAACGGGAGCTGCAGTAGGGGTTGTATTTTAGCGCCTGCCTTGGAGCACAGGCCCTTGTTCTCCTCTCTCCTGGCTCAGAGAAGGACCTGAGCTTATGTCAGAACTAAAACTGACATAACCACCTGCCCTGGCGATAGGGTGGGTCCAAGCCAGGGACTTGCAAGGGGCAGCAGCTTCCATCTGGGACCCCCAGCTGCCACCCTGAGGCTGACTTGTCCTGTGGAGGGTGCGCAGGCTCAGCAGCCAACCAACCTGGGGTGCTGGAGAGGGGAGCAGCTCCTCTGACTGGAGCTGCTTTCAGGCTGGTGTGGTGAGGGCAAGGCTGTTGTCCTGACGTCTGTTGTTTGGCGGAGGCAAAGAAACACACCAGGGGTGCTGCTGGGAGTCCTTAGTGCCTTTGGTCTTGTCCTGCTCCCTGGGGACAGGGCCAAGCCTGGGGTTAACCCTAACTGGCACTCTCCCACTTGTGCAGGGAAGAGGAGTTGCATCGCTCCAACACTTCCACTCCAGTGAAATCGGACAAGGAGCTGCAGACAGAGAAAGGTGAGCGTAGGTGGGCCCCAGCTCTGTGCCCGGGTTGGATGGGCCACCAGTGCGAGCAAGCAGCAGGACAGGAGGTAGCTGAGGTCTGCAGGTGGGATTGGCTTGAGCTGTCACCTGGAGACTAGGAACATGCTGGTCCCAAGGCGGTGGCACTTCTGCTGGCCTCAGCAACTGCCTTAAAGGATTTCCAGGTGATAAGCAAGGGGTGCTGACAGTGTTGGTGTGCTAGCAGATGCCTGGGAGCTGGCTTGCAAGGGGGAACACCAGCCCCCAAGCCAGCATGGGTCCAGGTGTCAGCCTTGGGGCAAGATCTGCTGTGGTACAAGTAGCACCCTGATCAAATTCCAGGCTGAGCTTATTCCAATGCTTCCTCAGCTAAAATGGAGAGGAAATCCTTTGTGCCCATCTCAGATAGGGTCCTGTGGCATAGCGCTAGATGTGGCTCATGCAATTTGCGTGGTTTGTAGTTTGGGTAGGCAGTGTGCCAGGGACCATCTGTGGAGGTGGGAAGGGGCCACTGCCCCAGCGGGCTCTTGTAACAGACTGCCCTGGGATGTGTTGCAGCCAGCTGCTTTTCCAGGGCATCGCAGCATTGTTCTCAGCTTGAAGCCGTGCCCCTGTCTCTGCCCTCTGAGATGGGTCATCCAGAGAGGAGTCAGAAGGGACAGCCCTGTTGGTACAAGCCAAACGCCTCCTCTGCCTGGAGCTGGTCCTGACTTGTCTCCTTCTGTAGTGGTAGAGACGCCAGTGCGGAAGAAGCAGAATTCCCTGAGCCCACCATCCATGTCGGGGAGCAGCGGGAAGCGCAAGCGAAAGATCCAGTTGCTGTCGTCTCGCCGGGGAGACCAGCTGGCGCTGGTACGTCGCTGTCTCACAGCCCCTTTTGCCCTCCTCTGGCGATAGAATGTGCTCACTGCAATTTCTGCAGGGCTGGGGGGAGACTGACCTGCCTGCCCTCAGGAAGGAGGCCCCGTCCTTGGCCGAGTGGGAAGTGACGCTATCCCCAGCCCCAGTGTCTGGTGGGCTGTGCGTGATTGTGCTGCCTGCTGCCGGACCAGGTAATGGCCTGGGGAAGGCCTGCCGTGCCCTCAGCGCCAAGCCGGGGGCCAAAATGAATGGGGATCGGAGCTCCGCGGTAGCGTGCTGTGGCAGAACTACCTGCTTCACGGGTCTTGCGACGGCCAGCCTTCACCACACATTCAGAGAGGCTCTGCTGGCTTCCCTGAGAAGGAGCTAAGCTGCTGCTCTCTCTTGGCAGCCCCCACCACCTCAGCTGGGCTACTCCATCACGTCGGAGGACCTGGATGCGGAGAAGGCGGCAGCGTTGCAGTGGTTCAACAAAGTCTTGGAGGATAAGGCTGGTAAGGACAGCCTGGGAACATGGAGGGGACAGCAAGGAGAAGAAACCCAGGGCCAGGGCTGGCAGGGCAGTGGGGTGTCTGCATAGCACAGCCTGGGGAAGCTCCTGGGCCAGTCCTGCCTGGTACTCGGGTCTGGGAATGCTCTTGGTGCCTTCAGACTCAGGAGAGCTTGTGCCCTAGAGTCCCCAGAGTGATGGGTGAGGTTCCCCAGGGCCAGAGCTGCGGGATGTTCATGCAGTTTCCCTACCCACTGGGAAAGCTCTGCTAAGGAGTAGTCCCCTACAGTGAGTTGTGGGTCCTGATTTCTTGCTCCTTCCCAGTAGATGTGGACCCCAGCACCACTGCAGAGACTACGCCTGTGTCCAGGCCACTGGCGTTCACCATGACGTCCCCGGGGCCTGCGCCTGCCTCAACAGCTCCTGCCCCGGCCAGCACCAACTCACTCCTGGACAGCCTGAAGAAGATGCAGAGCAGCCAGGCTGCGCCCTCGCCAGCAGGTGAGGAGGAGGGCTGGCAGAGTGGGACTTCGGCAGAGCAAGGCAGGCATGGAGGGAGTTCTATGTTGCCTCTGTGGGAGGCAGGTGGCAAAACTCCCTGTTCAAATGCTCTGCTGGCAGCGGAGCTGGCAGGCATGTCTTGGGGTGGAGGGGGTGGCAAGTTTGGGGATGCTGAGCCTGTGGTCCTGTTGGGAGCTGCAGTAAGTGTGGAGGGCTGGGTCTGTCTGGTAGGGCAGGTGCTGCTCCACAAGCCTTTGCAGCAGTGGGGTGGGTGCCTGGCAGAAGGGCTGTCTAGCTGTAAGTGACCCCCTGTTGCTAAATAAGCACTCTCCCCCTTTCCAGACTCCACTGGAGCTGCGGTAGCATCCCAGCCGCCTTCATCAGCTGCACAGCTGCCTGCTCCTGCTGTATCGCTGGAGTCGAGTTCTCTGCCTGCCACCTCTGCTGACACCAAGCCTGTGCCCGTGTTGAGCACGCCTGCCCCTACTGCCCCCGCTGCCTTAGGGGTGCAGGCCCCCAGCAGTCTGGCACCTCCTGCGTTGACAGAGCTGGGCCAGACCCCCAGCAAACCTCCTTCTTTCCCGAAGCCAAGCATCCTTTTTGGGATGCTGTACACCCCACCTGCCAGCCAGGCAGCAATGACTGCAGCTGCTGCTGTGCCCACCACGACCACTGCTGTGCCCACCACGACCCCTGTCTTCAAACCCATCTTTGGCACTTTGCCAAAAAGCGAGAGCACAGCACCCTGTACGGCTGTTATCTCCACCACAGTCACCGTGTCTGCGAACTCAGGCCCTTCCTCAACATCCTCCACCACCACCATGTTCAAGCCTATCTTCGGCAGTGTCACCACAGCTTCATCTCCAGCGCAGGCCTCTCCCTTTGCCTTCAAACCAACGTCACAGCCGGCCTCGGCCGCAGATCTGCCAGCAGCCTCCATGACTACCGTGGCAGGATTCACAGGTCTCCCTAACGTCATCTTCACCACCGCAGCTACGACTGCCACTATGCAGAGTTCCTCCAC
The DNA here is from genome assembly GCF_900496995.4 of Aquila chrysaetos chrysaetos. Lineage (NCBI taxonomy): Eukaryota > Metazoa > Chordata > Aves > Accipitriformes > Accipitridae > Aquila > Aquila chrysaetos. The sequence goes on along the minus strand of NC_044013.1, from coordinate 31,039,354 downwards.
AGATGCCACTATTAAACCTGTCTTCAGCTTTGGACTCAACCCCCCTGCCTCCACCGGCCCCACTGCCAGCCTGACCGTCTCCGCTGCCACATCCACCAGCACATCTCAGCCCTTCCTGTTCGGGGGCCTGGCCAGCTCAGCTCCCGGCACAGAAACCAGCTTTGCCACCCCAGGGCCTGTGTTCCAGTTCGGAAAGCCACCTCCAGCCACGGTCACTGCCACCACCAGTGTCCCAGGAGGCCCTGCCTTTGGCCAAGCACCTTCAAACTCAACAGCTCCTACCACCACTGTGGGCTTTAGCATATTTGGGGGCACCACGCTGACCTCTTCTACCCCAGCCACCACAGATCAAGCAACGTTGACGTTCGGCTCATCTGTTTCAGCTTTTGGCAGTTCCTTCAGCACAAATGCGAAGCCGCCACCACTGTATCCCGGCGCAGCGAGTCAGCCCACCTTCAGTGCTGGTGCTGCGGAGAGCCAGCCGCCTGCCAGCAAGCCTGCTGCTGGCCCCGTCACCTTTGGCCCCCCATTCAGTTTTGGAACCCCTGCGGCCCAGTCCACTGCTCAGCCGGCATTTGGCAGCGGTGCTCAGCCAGCCTTTGGCACAACCAGTGCCCAGGGTTCCTTCGGCACCAGCAGCACTCAGGTGGCGTTTGGAGCCACCACGTCGGTCTTCTCTTTTGGAACAGCCACCTCCACCACCGCCAGCTTCGGTTCCACCACACAGACCACGAGCAGCAGCACCGGCACTGCCGTCTTTGGCACCACCCCTTCTCCTTTCACCTTTGGGGCGACTGCCCAGCCGGGCCCCTCCGCCAGCGCCTTTGGGATCAGCACGCCCACCCTGAGCAGCGGCTCCCCCACCGTGGGGTTCAGCTTCGGGGCTGGGCAGAGCGGGGCAGCCCCGGTGGCAACACCGTTCAGCTCTTCCCTGACGCAGAGCGCGCTGGGTGCGCAGAATCAGAGCACGCCCTTCGCCTTCACTGTGCCCAGCACGCCCAACAACAAGCCCGTGTTCGGAGGTGAGTCAGGGCAGATGGGTTTTCTCCGGGGGTGAAGGGCAGGGCTAGATTTAGGCAGCAGCTTTCCTGCTTGGACCTTGCTGAGCTCCCCAGGCTCAGCAGCCCTAGAGGGGCTGGTGCTCCTGCTGTGCGGAGCCTTGCCATGTGAAGGGAAGGCGCTTCTGTCACTCGTCCAGGTCCCCAGCCCTCGGTGATGGAGGGGAATCCTTAAATTCTGCTCCTCGGCCCCTCTGAATGCACCCTGGCTTCGCCTGAGTGCTGAGCCCAGCCAGGTGCCTGGCAGAAGCCAAGGTCTCGCCAATGCTTAAAAACAATCTGGAGCTTCTTGGCGAGTAGAAACGCTGCCAGCCAGTGATTGCAATCGCTTCTTGCTTGCTCTCTGAGGTTTTCCCTACTGCTTTGCACCCTCACTGGGCTGTCTCACCTCCCACAGAGCTGAAACCCACAGGCTGAGCAACCACTTGATCTAGAAAGACAGAGGCCCTTGTTCCTCCCTGGCCTGCAAATCCTCCTGTGCTGCCCTGCTGGCAGGAGAGCCCAGGGATTACCATGAGAGCACAACTTCTTGCATTAAAAGGGCTTCTCGGGTGAAGAGGCTGGTCCTGGGGAACTGTGGTGCTTCAGCCCCTGGAGGGAGATCTGTGCCTACTGTGGGTGCTACCAGCTTCCAAAGGCCAGGCTCTTCCTCCTTTGCCGACCCCGGCTCACAGTGGCATATTGCTTTCCAGGAACTCCTGCACCCACCTTCGGGCAAAGCACGCCCGTGCCAGGAGCAGTGGGGAGTGGAAGCAGTAGCCTTTCCTTCGGGACGCCCAGCGCTCCTGCCTCGGGCTTCGGGGGAGTCGGCGCTTCCTTTGGTAAGGAAGGAGTTGGTGCTTTGGCCTTGCAGAGCTGATGGGTCATGTTGTCCCCTTGGGCTGGGGATGGTGGAAGGGCCAGGCTGTGCTCTGGGAGACATCATGGGTGGTACCTGCTGGGCTCTGGGGGTTGCAAAACCTTCCATTCCCCTCGGGGCCAGGGATTATGATACACCCCGTGCCAGCTCTGAGTGAGGCTGCAGAGACCTGAGCAACCTTTCTGCTTCCAGGTTCATCCACCCCAGCCTTTTCCATCGGAGCAGGATCCAAGACAGGCGCTCGCCAGCGGCTGCAGGCACGGAGACAGCATACCCGCAAAAAGTAACCTCTGGTGCTGCTGGGCCCCCGCTGCCAGCCTGCAGGAGGAGCCCCTGCACTTGCATGGGGGGCTCCGGTCTAGAGTGGTCCCTGTGGCGAGACCAGTGGCGATGGGGCCAGGCTCCCCATCTCTGATGCCAGTCAGAGACCATGCTGGGTGGCTGTGCCTGGGGTGGGACAGGATAAACCAAACTCTTCTTACTTGAACAGTTTCACAGCCAAGGCTGGATGAACCTCTGTACATATCTGCAGCGTTTCCTCCCTCACTTTATTTTGCCATGTTTCATAACGTGTAAATTTTTCCCCATTTGCTTCTTCTAGCTGTTCCCATGCTTTCCTCCCCAGCCCCCTGACAGTCAGCCCCCTCCCCTGTGGCATAGCAGCCGGCAGAGCTGCATGTCTCCGCTTGCAGCCTGGCTGGAGACATGCTGCGTTCCTGCTGGCTGCCGTTCCAGGCTGCTGAGGGATGCCGTCTTCACCAGGTCCTGAAATCTTTCCCCATTGTTTCATCCCATGGACTGGTGAACACACTCCCTCTGGCTGCATTGCCATCCCTGCAGAACACGAGCCGGGGTTAGTGCCAGCCAGGCCTGGGCGTCTGAGTGCCACGGGCAACTGACCCGGCTGCAGCTGGGTGACGACCCCCTTGCTGTGACTTACATCTCCCATCAGCCTGGGACCTCGGCTGGAGGCATGGGTTGGGGATGGGTGTCCCTCCACCTGTCTCCCGGCTGCCAAGCAGCCCCACCAGGCTGCGGACTCCCCCCACCCTGCTCGTGTAAAGCCCCCTCTCTTTTGCTTTATTCGTGCTCCCGTTTCAAGGCGCTCGTTGAATCGAGTTTGGAGGAAGAACTGAACCGTGTGTGTGGCGGCATGTTGGTTATGCCGGATTTGCTGTTTGGAGTTTCTTTTTTTTGTGGGGCACCTGTCCCTTTGTGGGGGACACGCCCTAGCTAATTGGGTGTTGACAGTAGCATCACTGCGTGGCTGCTCGTGCTGGGGGAGTTGTCCCTTCGTTGTCGTGACTGAAAGGCAGGCAGCAGGGGTGGCGGGATGGGGCCTGGACCCCCAGGCATGGGGGCCCCAGCCCTGGCAGTCTCTCCCCTCCCTTCCCCTCTCTCTTGGTGCCCCTTCCCCACCTTGGGGTGCTCTGGAGCCGCTAATGGAAGGAGTCCAGAGCAGATGGGTTTCCACCCCCCTCCCCAAATCCAAATTGTTTTTCATTTTTAGCTCATACCCCTCCTTTTGGGTTTTACCAGCTCCTAGGAGCTACGGTGCTGCCTCCCTTGTTCCCATCAAGCCAGGAGCAGGGCCCTTCCCCTGCCTGGGAGCTCCTATGGGAAGAGACTGCCAGAGTCAGGGGTCACCCAAGAGCTGCCCCGCACTCTATCCCGGGCGAGGGATGGGCACCCCTGCCCATGGGCTCCGCACCACTTCCAGGAGTACTTTGCTGCCGGGTTTTTTACTCTCCGAGCCGTGTGAGTGTGTGTGTCTGCTGAAGTCTAAATTAAAAAAAGAAAAAAGAAAAAAAAAAATTGCAAACAAATATTTAAACGTTTTTTAACAAAATAAAAATTTATTTTTATATTTAAGCTGAATTGCCTTTGAATTCCTTCAAGCTTGGTTCAGTGAGGTTGCCAGACCCCCGCAGTGCTGTTGGTAGTGTTTAGCTGTGCCGTCGCAGCCTGGTGAGGAGCTGGCCCATGCCCTGGCTCTGCCCACAGGAGCTAGCTGTGCCGGGGAAAGGCAGCTATATCCCGTGGGCTCTGCCGCTGTGCGCTCCTCCTGGCCTGTAACAACATCTCCTTAATTTTAAAATGTGATGTATGTGGATGTGACTAAACTTTTTTTTTTTTTTTTTGTTATTTCTTGGAGGATGAGGAGCAGGAGCTCTTACAGTGACGAGTGGTTTTCTTGTCTGCCAGGAACAAGGTGTCTCTCCCAGCAGGTGGAAGGAGGGCAGGTGACTGGGTTGTGTGCGGTGCAGAGGGGACATGGCCCCTTAGCGAGTCGGGGCAGAGGATGTGCCAGCAGGCACCTGCTGCCAGTGCTGTCAGGGTGTTTCTAGCCTTCCCCTACCAGCACAGCTGAGGGGGTGCAGCAGGCTGTTAGAGCAGGGCAGACCTGTGAAGGAACCAGCCTGGGCAAACGTGTCCTTGGGGTTTGAGAAAAGGGTTGAAAAGGGGTTAGTGCACGAGGGCTGCCCCTGGCGATTCCTCCCTCTGCCCCAGGCAGGGTGCTGAGCCAGGAGGGTGCTTGCTACCCAGCCGTCAGGGCTGGCAGTGGCCTGAGGCAGGACAGTGGCTCCAGGGTGAGGGAGCTGGGAGCCTGGGGCTGGGGTTTGCTGAGATCAACTCCAGCAAGACCTGTGTGGCAGAGGGAGGTGTGGGATGAGCAGGGTACAAGGTGAGGGCACCCTGGGTAGCACTGGCTGTTGGTGCTGCCCCCCAAGTAGCTGCCCTATTTAGGTCCCAAGAGCCCAGCCAGGCAAGGAGCCAGGCTGTGTCCCTTCCCCACCGCACAGACGCTGCTGGGAGAGACCCATGTGACTGGGCTGCTGTATGTGGCCAGGTGGAGGCTGGGTTTTAACTCAAACTGAAGACTTGGATCATTCCTGGTGTGGCTGATGAGGATTTTAGTGTGAATGTGCAATTTTTTTCCTTGCTTCTTATGTCCCTGGTTTAAAATAAAAAGACTGTGTTCACATCTGCCTTGCCTGTGTTTGATTCCTGGGCCTGAGCAGGGCCAGGCATTGCTTGTGATCATTACCATTTCACTTTTTTCCCCCCACTTTGCCTCCATTCTGAGCAGTGGCAATTTCAGGGCAAGACTGCACAAACATGCTGGGAAACACAATGAGGAGAGAGAAACTTTAATCTATTTCATCCCTACAGTTAAAGGCTTTTCTGAAACCCTCCATCAGGCTGGGGTATTTTTAGGAGGGGGGAACATGGTAAACTAACACACCAGCTGGAGCACTCCAGCCCTGCAGGGTGCAGAAATGGGGGTGTTGCTGGACACTGGTACTGCCTGCAGACTTCCCAAGGCTGTCCCAGCCCTGGTCTGGCTTTGGGGGCAAACCTTCTGCTGGGGGCTGGTGCCAAGGGCCAGGTCCAGTTCCCCCTCCCTGGCAATAGGGTGGCCCTGGGGGTTGGCACTTGGTCCCAGGGGAGCAGGGCCTTACAGAATGCCACCAGAGCTGCAGCTGACACAAAGCTTTACTTGTGTTCAGTGGCCCCACTGTTGTTCAGGCAGCAGTGGCAGCGTGTTCCCTGCCAGCCCCAGCTGGGCACTGTGCAGTCCTAAAAATGTTGTTTCACTCCTTCACCCACTGCTTTTTCCTCTTCCTCTTCTTAGGAGCTGCTCTTGGCTCCGTTCCCTCTCCATGCTGTGGGTTGTCCTCAGCTGCCGCAGGCAGGGAGCTGCAGACAAGAGCAAACAGCCTGAACCATGCACACCAGGCCCCGCTCACCACAGTGCCATTGCTCCTACCCTCACCTCCCACACCTGCTACAGCCAGGCCCCTCCATCTTCTCTCCTCCTGAACCATGGTGTCCCCCCCAGAAGCTGCTGGAGGCAGGCAGAGCCCCCCAGGCCCTCCTCTCACCTGGGGGCAGCAGTCCCTTCCCCGTGCCGCTCCAGGACAGCCACAAAGAAGCCATGGGTGAGTGTATCTGCAGGAGAGGCGCGGAGGCAGCTCTCTGCCCCGGAGAAGGCAGCGAGTCCTCGCCAGGGCCAGGAAGGGAAGGCGTTCACCAGCCTGTATCATGGGAAAAGGGTCAGGGCCAAGCCCTGCAGCACCCTGTGCTGTCCCCGCCCCCACCAAGGCAGACACACCTGAAGGTTGAGCCCCACTCCTGTAGCACAGCCTGCACCACATCCTCGTTCTCCTCCCGGTGCAGCGAACAGGTGGAATAGACCAACCGCTGGAGAGCCGGGAAGCTCAGGGCATGGCTCAAAACCTTGCGCTGGAAGCCGGCCAGTGCCTGCAGCCGCTCAGCACTCGGGGCAGCCTCCTCCCTTGGCACCCGGTTCACCATCCCTGTGGGGACAGCAACTGTCACCCACGGGTCCTCACACCCAGAGCCCAGCTCCAGGTGGGGCAGCTGGAGACCTGTGTGTTACCTGAGCCACTGCAGGATGGGTCAAGGAGGATATAGGTCACCTTGCTGTACTTGGCGTCTCCGGGATCCACAGTCAGGAAGTCCTGCTGGGCCAGCTGGAAGCCGGTGACCCCAGCCCGCATCAGCATGGTGTTCATGGTGGCCAGGCGCTTGGTGTCCACGTCAAAGGCAAAGATCTGGCTGAAGGTAGAGCCCGGCACCCAAAAGAGGCATGAACATCCCACCCGGCCCCAGGAACCGCACTGACAGCGACAGGCTGCCCCAGCAGCCCCAAACACTAGCCATCAGCCGGGCGGGCAGAGCTCAGGAGCTGCTCCCCCAGGCAGGAATACTGAGCAGGGCCGGGGTCAGGCAGGGGCTGGGAAGTGAACCCCTCCATGACTTCACATCCCTTCAGGCCCTTCCAGTGGCCCAGCACTATCAGAGCCTCCAGCCCACCTAGGGAGAAGTGGGCATCTGCCCGAGTCAGCATTGCAGGGTGACAGGTTGCAGCTCTTCCTGCCACCTTCTCCCTGTGCTCTCTGTGGGTTCGGGGGGACCAGGGCCACCTGCATCCCTTCCCTCCGTGCCAGCACACAAACCTGCCCTCACCCCTTGTTCTTCAGGATGGCAGCCAGGTGGCTGGTCTTGTTCCCAGGAGCAGCGCAGGCATCAATGATGTGGGAGCCAGCAGCAGGGCTGAGGAGGAAGGCAGGGAGGCAGCTGGCCTGCAAGAGGGCAAAGCCCCGTGAGAGGTACAGGCAGCAAGCACCCCTGGCCCCTCCTCAGGGCATGGCTGATGCTGCGGGGTCACAGACAACCACAGACAACACCAGGCCAAGTCCACCACTACCATCCACTGCTGGAAGCCTCTGCCCGGCTCCCAGCCCCGCACTCCTCCCAGCTGCTGGTCCCCAGTTCCCTATGGGGCGTTTTTACAGCCCAGTTCAGAGCAATTCATCCTGTACCTACAGGCTACAGAAGCAAAACCGCTGGGGAACCCCATAGCTGCAGGCTGCATTCACAGTTTCCACTCAGACTTCAAGTGCTGCAGCAAAGCTGGCCCAAACCCAGCCCTTGGCATGGAGGAAGGGGCCGACCCTCCACCCATGTCAGTGGTTTCCCCCCCGCCCACTGCAGCCTCCTGCTCTCCAGCTCCCCCACCTTGTCCTGCAGAATTATGTGTCCTGAAGTGTACAGGAGGTTGTCATGGAAGTCCGTCTCCGGAGGGAAAACCAGCAGCTCCGGGAGATGAAGATCCAACAAAAATTTCTTCCCGGAGAGGGCCCTCAGTTCCTCCACACTGCCCACGAGGCACAGGGAGGATGAACACACAGTCGCACTTCACCATGCCCACGCTAGAGCCCAGGCTGAGAACCCCCTTCGCCCCACACCTCCTCTCCACTTTGGCACCAGGCAGCACCCAGAGGGGCAGACAGTAAGAGCGGGGAGTGACAGAGACCCCAATCTGGACACCGTGAGCACCAAGACCAGCAACCCTTCAGCCCACAGGACCTCGTCCCAAGCCCCTGCCGCTCACTCATGTCCCAGATAAGGTGGGATGGCAGAAAGAAACGCTCACCTGGCTGCCTTGCCCAGGTAGGAGTAGCCCTGGCGCTTGAAGAAGTCAATCGCATCGTCGACACAAGTCTTCAGGGTGTTGACTCGGACATAGCGTGGCACCTGGCAGGCTGGGGGAGCTGGCCGGGTCAGACACAACCCACCACTGCCACCAGCACAGGGAGACCACCCTACCCCAAGGCCCACTCACCTCCGGGACACGCTGCCTGCACCGGGGCCAGGAGGTCCTCGTTGCGGCTCACCTTCTGCTGCACCTTCAGGCGGGCCAGCTCAGCCTCCAGCCGGGCCCGGTGCCGCCGAGCCAGTGCCTTCCAGCGGCCCCCGCACTTCAGGCCCTTGCCGAAGAGCAGGTCGTACACCAGCACCTGCGGGGACGTGGGTGAGCCCGGCCCCACCAGCCCGGGCCCCGCCGCCAAGGGGCCGCCCCTCCGGACCCCCTTACCTTCGCCAGCGGCAGCGGCAGCTTCTTCTCGGCCCGCAGCAGCGCGGCGCCGGCCAGCAGCTTCTCAAGCACCGAGGAGTAGCGGAGTGTCTCGGACACCAGGGCGTACAGCTGCCGGACGTGCTGTGGGGCGGTCAGGGGCTGCCCGGGGACGGGGCCCGAGCCCGCCGCCGACCCCTCCTGGCCTCCCCGCCTCGCGCCTAGACCCACCACCCCCCCCCGGGTCTAGTCCCCCCCGAGCCTAACTCCCACCGGGCCTCCCCACCTCGGGCCTAAACCCCCGCCCCGGGCCTAACTCTCACCGAGCCTCCCCGCCTCGGGCCTAATCCCCACCGGGCCTACCGCTTCCGGCCTAACCCCCCCCGGGCCGCCCCCCGCCCCGCACCGGGAAGCGGCTGTTGTACACCAGGGTCTTAATCCCGCCGTCGCCGCGCTCCAGCCCCTCCAGGACGGCGGCGGCCGCGCTGTAGAGCGCCATGTCCCCGCCGGGCCGCGTGCGACCGCCGCCACTTCCGGCGGTATGACCTCCCGGCCGGTAGGGGGCGAGCGGCGGAGCCGGGGCCTGGCGGGGCCCCTCGGCAGCCGCCGGGGAAGGGGGCGGGCCCGGGCCCGGGCCCCCTGGGCCGCACGGCCGGCGGGAGGAGGCCGTGGACGGGCAGCGGCTGTGAGGGCAGCGCGGGTGGCCTGCTGTGGAGAGACGTGCCGTCCCACCGGTGGGTCTCTCTGGCGCACTGACCGTCGTTAGCGCGTGTGGGCCCCGGTGAGGCCCTGCGGCGGGACGGGGTGCTGGAGTAAGATACACGAAGGGACAGCCCGGCCCTGGAGAGAAGGATTGTGCTTCTGGGAAGGATAAAGGATAGCAGGGGCGACCCTGGTAACACCACGTCCCGGCCCCCCCGACACGTCTTCAAAACCCTCCCAGCCTCGCCTGGCATCATAGACCAGTAACGTGGGCAAGACTCACTCCAGGGACGCCCGGATCCACCGACCCGCAGCGAGAATGCTGCAAAACTGAAGTTGTGTTGCACAGTTGGGCCACGATTAGTAATCAGTGGCATGGGTGCTGGTGGTAGTCAAGTCGTCTCAGACCTGAAGGATTGAGGGGTACGAGAACCCCGTGTAAAGGCACATTCGGGTGCCCCAATTTGCTCTGGACACCTCATGCATGGGGATAAATATTTGCCCCAGTAACAGTATATTCTGTGTCCTGGCCTCTCTCAGTCGGCATGGGCTGGTTGTGAATTTTGGTGACGAGCCTGAGGAACGGGTCCCGGGTGACTCTTTGTGGTTAGCCAGAACAACTCGCCAAGGAGCGGCTGGAGAGCTGCTGTCGGGCTGTGTGCAGGGTGGCCGAGCTGGTCAGGCCAAGCTCCTGGCTGTGTCCAGATGTCCAGCCCTGCTCTCCTCACACTGTCTCAGCCCACGGCCCCAGGCACAGTGTCCCACCCGGGCAGGCTCTGCATGTGGTTCCCCATGCCAGCTCACATCCCGGAGGAGCTGGAAGAGGCACTGCCCCAGGCAGGCTGCCGTCCTCCCGCCAGGGACTGACCTCTGCTGCCTGGCAAAGGGCTCTCTGCAGCTGCTTCTTCAGCTCCTGTTTTCCCCTCCCAGCAGCCCCTCATGCCTCCGCAGAGCACTGCGGCTGCCCGCTCAGCTCCAGCTACGGTTGGTTCCTCAGACACAGTACCAGTGTTAGCCAGCAACCAGCTCACCTAACACAAACTCTATTTATTCAGAAGAAGGACATGCCAACAAAGACCCCGGACGCTCACGGCTCACGCTTTTCAGGCAGGCGCTCCTTTCCATAGAGAGATCTTCACAGGCCAGATGTGTTTTAGGCTTTTGGGTCAGCCTGCCAGACTGGGGATGGGGATTCAGAGATCAAAGCTGGCATTTTATGCTCTTAAGAGGAGAGGGGAAGGACCCTGCTCTGCTGCTGAAGCTTACTCTGCAGTACCACAGCTTCCGCCTCAGGACAACCCTGCAAGCAGCGTGACTCCCCTCTGCTGCGGGCCACTGGGACTTGGCCACAGCCCTCCCTGGCCACAGCCTCATCCCGCTGGCCAGGCTATGGCTTCATGGGTTCCTCCGGGGCAGGATAGTTGTACGGTGCCCGGGAGTGCTGCCTCATGGCAGGTGCAGGCAGGATGATGGGAGGGGAGTAGGGCCCTCGCTCCGGCCAGCACAGGTCCACAATGGGGTAGAGCTGGCCCTGGAACTCCGCCTGGAAGGTGTAGATGGGGCTGAGTTCATCAGGGTTGTCAGCATTGTAGAAGGTCAGCTCGCCCTTCTCGTAGTGCAGGTAGATGCCAACGCGCTGGGGCCGGGTGGTCAGCGGCAGGGTGGCCCGCGGGGTGCTGAAGGCCTCGTAGACCTTCCCTTCCTTCAGGCCGATGAGCCACACGCCGTTCTCAGGAGACTTGCTCAGCTTTCCTTTGCGGCTGACTGTGCCCTTGATGATGCCCACACGCCAGTGGTTCCTGGTGCCCACAATCACCTCCCAGTAGTGCTGGCCGCAGGAGAAGCCCTTGCAGGTGAGGATGCAGTTGCTGGAGTTGAAACGCTTGGGGTTGCTGTCCCGGCGCTGGTAGAGCCCACACTGCACCACCGTGTCGCCCTTGAAGAGCTCCAGGAGGGGATGCGCTGTCACCGGGTCCAGTTTCAGCGTCTCCGGAGCTAGAAGGAAAGCATGCATGCTCCAGGCACGCTAGCAGGCAGCAGTCTGGCAGACCCCAGCTCAGCCCTGAGGGCTGGCACTGCTTAACTTCAAGCAGCTGGACTGTTATGCCAGAGCAGGCTGCTACCAGCACGAGACACAGCCAGCCACTGCTCCAGGAGCTCTCCTGGGGATGAGGAGCGCACAAGCAGAGAGCAAGACAGAGACTGGGGCAGTGTGATGCTGGCTGGGCAGCCTGTCCCACGCGCCAGTGAGCCAGGGCACCTGGCATGCTGCCAGCAGGGCAGGTCAATACCTGGCAGGACGCGGCGGTGCAGGCGCTTCCACACAGTCATCTTGATGTCGTCTTGGTGGAAACACGGCTTGAAGGACACAGGGCTAAAGATGCCATCACTGGGGTGCAGGCTGGGGAGCTCTGACCTGGAAAGATGTGGGCAGCTGTGACACAGCTGACGGGGACGGTGTGTGACCTGTTCTTACCTGGCTGCCATGTATGATGGAGCCACCAGTGTCTCACCAGCTGCTCTTGCCCTCTTCTAGGGCTGCAAGCGTGGCTCTGGCCATGGCTATCCATCACAACAGCAGTGTCCATGTGAGGCTGCACCAGCGATGCTGAGATGCCCACTGGCCTGGGACCTCTAGCCCTGGTGCGGAGGCACTGCCATCCCCATTGATGCTGTTTGCTGCTGGGTCCCACCACTCACCTGAACTGGGAGGAGCCGTATTTCTGGAAAACAAGAGAAAGAGAAAGTCAGTGGTGGGAGACTGATGGAACGGCAGCTCCTCTGCGTGGTCACAGCTGTACACATCTATGCCCTGGGCTGGAGAGGCCAGAGCTCTCCTCTCCTGGGAGAGCTAAGGGCATTGCCCCTCATGGAGGGCAGGGCTCTCCCATCGGGCAAAGCCCTGGCTGGACAGAGGGCACCTACATCTCACTTCTTGTGGTGTCCCAGCTATGCTTGGTGAGGTACCCACTGCCCAGAGCAGGGCTCAGGGCTATGAGCAGTGGGCTGAAGGCTGGAAAGCCTGCCTGACTGTCACTGCCTTCACTAGCGAGCACGCTCACCCGGATGAAATCAAGCTGGCTTTCGTTGCTGAGCACCTCCAGAGAGCTTTGCATCTCCTTAAGCCTCTGCAGGGCGTCTGATGTCTGCTTGACCTGGGACTCAATGGAAGTGATGAGCTGGGCTGCCTTCCCCTCAATGCTCTCCAGGAAGGTGGCCTTCTCCTCATCAATGTACCTGTGCAGCTCCTGGAACTCCTTCCGGATCACCCACTTGAAGACATCTGCCTCGTTCTGCAGGGAGACAGCAAGCAGCTCTGCAGGGCTGCCATGCTCCATCCCCTTCACCTGCTTTTTTGTTTCAGAGATGCCAACAGCAATGTCAACATGTCCCACCAAGCCGCCGTCCACTGGCTTTCCAAATAAAGACCAGCTCTTCACAGCAGGCTAGATGTTGTTTCATCCTGCTGTTCTCAGCTGCTCACCACCATGGCACCCCTGCCTTACGCCTCTTCTCCCCCAGATTTTGGTTTCCTGATGTCACAAGCAGCTTCATCAGAGCCTTGAAAGAGCTCTTGGCTCCCTCCGCTCCCAGGGAACAAACTGTGTCCTGGGCTAAGTGGGAGAAGAGTACAGCTCCACTTTCATTTGGGTTGAGCCTTTCTGAGGAGCCCCACTGGGAAGCTTTAGCCTCAGAAGGAATGCCAGGAGGTCCCTTGGAGACATCTACTGTGTGGGAAAAGGACACGCAGCTAAACCAGGCATAAACCCATTGTGAAACCAATGGCATTGCTCTGACTAGGAAGCCTGCTCCAAGGGGGGGTCCTTTTCACCTGTTATCTCCCCACCTCCAAGGACATTTGGTCAAACCAGCTCTGACTGCTGATCCTGCCAGGACGCTCGGTGAGGGTTACGTCACCCCTTCTGAAAACAGGGCTGTGCCACCAGAGAGGGCTACATCACCCTTCCCAAAACCAGGTCTATGTTTAATCCGAGAGAACACGCACTTCAGGGAACAGGGTGGAAGATAAGCCCTGTCTGCTATCCCAGGGAAGGGGGAAGAGGAGAGCAGTAGAGGAGGTGAGCTGGGGAGACCCAGGAGCAGAGGTTGCTCCAGGGGCTGCTTGGGACACAAAGGACTCAGGGACAGAGGCTCCCTTGGCACATGGCACTCACCGCGATGCGACTTTTGTTGTTGATGAGCTTGTTGAAGTGTTCATCCACGTTCTTCTTGTACTGGTGGACATCGGTCAGCAGTACAGACAGCTCCTCCTGAAAAGACAGCACCTCTGTGGGAGGGACCTCTCTGGCAGCCTCCTTGATCACAGGCAGTGCTTGTCAGCCCCCTGAGGAACAAATGGCCCTCAGGAGCCATGTTCTCCTAAGCTTTCTCGGGCCCTGCACATCCTGCTGATCTTCACTGTCTTGATCTAGAGGATTTGGGGTTGCCAGAGGCAGGAGAGCACTCAGAGCATGGCCCTGATCTGGATGCTGCTGACCAAGTACTCTTGCCAGGAGCATCAGGACTCTGCTCCCATTCCTGACCTCGATATCTCACACCCCGTGATGGCTCTGCACCAGGCAAGCAGGTGGCAAGCAGGTGGCAAGCCAGCACCAGGCCAGCGGCACCCTCCTAGCACCAGTGCCGGGAGCCTTGCTGGGGCAGGAGCACTTCTGGTGCCTCCTGCTTTTATCTCCCCGGTGCCAGGAGCAGAGGGGCCGGGCCGCCCTGTGCTTTTCCATTCCTGGGGCTTTCATGTGATGCTGGGCAGGGGATGCCAGCTGTTTACTCTCCCTGGCTGGGGCTCCTGTTTCCCTGCCTCCCTGCTCTCTTGCGGCACCTCACCTCAGCCTTATCTCCAGACTCTTTTTGATGGTATTTGGAAATAGTCTTGAAAGGCCACGCCGACACTCCCTGACCCCCGGCTCTCCCCATCGTGGTGCAGCCAGCGAAACTGTGAGTCCTCTCAGCCAGGGACACACTCAGCCTGAGAAACAGCTGCCCCCCAGCTCCAGGGACCTTGCCCCACATCTGGCTGTGCCATGGGACTGTGCTTCCCACCCTGGCATCATTTTCAGCCTGTCCCTTGAAGGAAAGGGGACATTTGGCCAGCAAGCACTGCAGGTGGCCTAACGCCCACCCCAGGAGCCCCGCCTGGCTCTGCCTGCCAACCTTCATCCGGCAGTATGCGGTAGAGATGGGGGTTATCTTGTGCTGGCGGTGGTTGCCAATGGTGCCGCACAGCCCGCAGATCACCTCTTGGTCGGCCTCACAGAAGAGGCTGAGGGGGTTGTGGTGCATTGGGCAGGACTCCGGGGTGGGCTCTGCCTCGCCCCGGCTCTGCAGTGCCTCGATGACGCGGGCTAGTGTGACGTTGGGTGGCGAGGCGCTGCAGTCCACGGTTTGTCGGCACACGGGGCACAGGAACTGCCCATCCAGCTCTCCGGAGAGTGACACCACACAGGACTTGCAGTACGAATGCCCACACTGCAGCATCAGGGGATCCTTGAAGACCTCCAAGCAGATGGGACAGAGGAGCTGGTCCTCCAGCTCGTCGATGCTCATCCTCCGAGCCATCCTGCCAGCTTCCCACACAGCAGCACAGACCTGGCCTGGGACACACAGGTGGGAGATCAGTCCTGTTCCAAGAGCAAGATAGAGATGAGCGAAGACGGAGAGGGGGTGAAACGGAGAAACACCTCCACTCCCCGGCAGCAGTGCAGACAGTTGCAAACTCATCATTAGGCTCCACGCAAAATCTGAGATGGTTATTTTAACCTGCAATGGGTTTGGGCTCTGGAGACGGGAGACCACACCTGGCCATGGATCTGCCTAAGGTGTCAGAAGTGACCACCAAGCTGTTCCCATCTGGGGCCTTTGCCTGGCAGGGGTGTCAGACTGCAGCCCACCTCAGAGGAGACCTGCCTATGTGCCAGGGCTGGAGTCAGAGCCAAGAGGGATTTTCAGCTGAAAATTCCATTATTGACCCTGGCCTGTATGAATTCCTACAGATCTCTTTGGGCTTATTGTCTTAGTCATGGACATCCTCAGAAAGATTGGCATTAACTCAATTGATGCATCTAAGCAAAAGCAGAAAGAAATCATAAAAAGCACATTTATCTAGGAGACAGGGACAACCACCACACGGTAAACACCTGTGAGGCCCTACTTGACCGATAAGACAGTGGGGAAGTTGAGGCACAGTGTGCAGGGCTGCGAGTGCAGCTCACCCCCTTGAAACACAGTGCAGTCTCTGGTCCCTGCAGCACTCCATGCTCTGGGCCAGCACGCCCAAGAGACACGAGCCCAAATCCCAGCCTCTCCCGCCAGTCCTGGGGCTGCAGGTGGCCAGCCTATTTAACAGCTATAAGGTTCATGCAGCATTGCCTCCCATGCTGTTCCCAGCACTGGGGGATATAACCAAGATCCTGGGCAAGTCAAAGACACGACCTGAAGTTGAAGAAAATAAACCTGAGGTCAAAGACTTGGTAATTTCCCCGGGGAAAGGGGAAGCTGTGACCTTGAGCTCAACTTTTATCATACGTTGCTATAGGAGCTTAGTGAATCAAGGAAAGCTCGACTGTCAGCCTGTGACCCATCAGACACCACAGGACCCCATATGGGGGAACCAGCTTCAGCTGCTCCCTCTGCTCACACAGAAACACCTCCCGGGGATCCGAATAACAGCCTCCCGCTTACCACAGCACTCACGCACCCTGCACAGCTTCCTCCCGGCCCCGGCTCAGGCTCCTCCGCTCATCCCAGTGCACCGAGCCCGACGGACGTCACTCGGCTTCTCCTGATTGAACTGAAGATTTTGACCTGGTCAGAGGGGCAGACGAGGCAGGTGGTGGGACCGGCAGCCCCTCGGCGGGACAGGGAGCTGAGCCGCTCCCCTCCTGCAGCCTCAGCCCTGCCAGGGATGTCTCTGCTCACCAGGGAGAGGCCAGGCAGCCTCTTGTCCCCCTCTCCTGCTCCGAGGACAGCGTCACACCCCTGTGAAGGGCTGCCCACCACCCCACCACACAGGTACTGGCACACACATCATATGACTGTGTGGGCAGGAGCCTTGATAAGAGCCGGTGGTGTTTGCTTCCCTGAGCAGCCAGTCTCCCTGAGTCCTGCTGGGGTTTCACTCATCCGCGCTGCTTGGGACATTGGAAACATTTTCACCAGAAGACTTCCTTACCAACTAAAACTCTTTTTTGGTTGAAACAGTATTTTTTTGTTGTTTGAAAACCTTTCATTCTTTTGGAAAAGACCAGAAGGAACCGAAAGTGTCACTCCTTCAGTGTGGGGTGAGGCACGTGTGTTTTTGCCTGACTATGCAAAAAATGGTTTCTCGTATAATTATCCTTGGTTCACAGATGCGTTTGGCTTATGGCCACCCTGGTGGCTTCCCTCTTGGCATTGCCCAGGAGAAGCTGCGGATGAGGGAGGCTTCTCAGCCAGAGGGTCCAGCTTTGGGCAACCCTCCAGAGGCCGTGGGGTGGGGGAAGCGGAAACAGAGGCTAAGGGATTAGCCCGGGGCTCCCACCTCAGCCTCATGCTGAAGGTATTGGGTCTTTGGGCTGCAGTAAACCAGGAGGGTGCAGTACCCGCTCCCTGAGGGGGGCTGGCAGGTGAGGACAGGCCGTGGGGATGTCCCTCCCTCCTTCGAAGGGGCCTTTCCTGCAGCCACAGCAGCACCCAAGCCAAGGTACCCCAGTCGACAGGCCCAGCTCAGGGGAGCGGGCCTGGGGCCCGTGGCTGCAGCACTAGGGCTGCTGCGGGCGCCCCGGGGCGGGGGCAGCGCAGCCCCGGACTGCGAGCAGACACGGCCCAGCGGGACCATCCGGGTTTCCCTGAGGGAAACAATGCTCGGAAGAGGCTGCTTTCCCCCGCAGGCCCGGTAGGAACAGCGGGGAGCCGGCGCAAGGCAGCTGCAGAGGCACCCGTGCCCGTGGGCAGGGAACGAGGCGGCTGCGCAGGCCCCAAGGCCCCGACGGGCGAGGGCGGACTACATCCCCCTGGGTGCACCGCGGCGCCCCGTGACCCCTCCCTCGCCCATTAGCCGATAGCTGCGCAGAGGCGTGTCCCTCCCCGAGAGGCGCCGGCGCATGGCTCTTAAGCAGCGCGTCGGGATGAGGTCGTTCCTCGGAGCGTGATTGGCTGAAGGCGCAGGGTGTGGTGGGCGGTGATTGGTGAAGAGGGCGGGGGCGAAGCGAGACGAGACGCTGCGGGTGATGGTGGGCCGCCGCGGGGCTGCGAGCGAGGCGAGGCTCGGGCCCCAGGGGAGGTCGCACCCGGCGGGGCAGGCCCCGGCTGCGTCCTCCTTCTGGTGCCTGGCGCAGACCCGGGGCCTGCGGGACCTCAGCGGCGATGGAGGCGTGCTCAAGGAGGAGCTGCGCCCCGGCAGTGGGCAGGCCGTGCCCCCGGCCGCCTCCGTGGCAGGTACTGCCGGGGCTCCAGGGCCTGAGGTGCTGAGCAGGCCAAGGTGCCCGTGCTCCTCCCGTGGGCCGCGGGAGGCCGTGTGGCAGCGGCTGGGCAACCCCCTGTCATGGGGCCCGGCCCAGTTCTCACGCCTTCTCCCGGGCTGTGTGTCCTCTGCTCCATGCTGCCAGCCAGGCATCCTGCAACAAGTGCTGTGTGACCTGGCAGCCTGGCTCCCTAGAGGTTTTGGCGCACTTTGTGGTAACATTGTGCCCTTCTTCGTGGGTACAAACCTGCAGGGTCCACTGACCATCTCCGGAGCAGCTTTCTTTGTAAATGGCAATTGTTAAATTTAATCTGTTGTTAGCAGAACTAAGAAAACCAAAAATCCCTGGAAGCATAGAGTGAAGTCAGGGTCTCGTGCTCATCTATGTCATTCACATCTCGGTGCAAGGTCCTTGCTTTGATCTGTGTGGCTGGGCCTGAAGCATGTGCTGGAGGAAGTGGAGAGGGCAGAACCTGTTGTAAAAGATCCCCTGAGCCTCTAATGTTGAGGTGCTTGTGGGTGGCAGATCTGAGTGCTTTGGACTTTAGCATGAGATCAGAACAAGAACTTAAAAGTGCTTATACAGTAGTATGTCTTTCTGTTTCAGAGACTGTCTGCTCTCCTTATCAGTATTTTAGCACTTGGAATACTCTGTTTAACTTCTTGTGGCTGACAGATTAAATGAAAGGGCATCTTGACCTTGAGAAAAGCAGGCTTTCCAGGTCCCACCTGTGCTCACAGTACAGAGAAGAAGTTTGAAGCTGAAAGTGGTTCCTGAAGTGCAAGGGCCTGGTTCCGTGTCAAGGGAAGCCCATTATACTGAGTTTTCTAACTAAGTGAGAACTGGAGTTACGCATACAGTGCCCAGGAGAGTGGCAGAGCTTGGAAGGATTCATTTTCCTCTTTGTTTCTCTTTGCAGGGCTCCAGCTTTGGTTAGGAAAGGCTTTGTTACATATTTCTGCAGACAATTGGGGCATTGTAATTGCTACAGCTGAAGTTTCCAATTCTTAAAAACATGAAATCACATCCCTTAATTAGATAGGGATCAGGACTGTGAAGCAGCTGCATTTTCTGGTGATGATGTTAAAACACAGTCAACACCACTTGGCTGCTGGGATGTGATCAGGTTTTTGGTACAAAACACAGGGTGGTTTGTGCTGCTTCTGCTGTTCTACAGCAGAAGGAAAGAAGAAAAGCAGGATAAAAGGGTGACATTGCAAAACCAACTCCCAGTGTGCTCCTGATGGTACTGTTACTGGATATGATATCAAACTCTTGCTTTTTTCTTCTGACTCCTTGCTTTGGACCCCACAGTGAAGTACTCTGGATACCTGGAACACTGGGATGAGCCCTTCTGCACAAACTACTACAGCAAGTTTCCTGGGCTGATGAAACTTGGAAAAGGTAAGTTTGAGCCAAAAAGTTTGTCCTGGGACTCAGGGTTGTAAAGACCAGCCCATTAGGACATGTCAATTTAAATGCTGTTTAGTATCTTTAGGTTATTTGAAACCTTTAAAACTTGTTAATGGAGTCCAAAATCCTTCTGCTTCACACGGGGGATGGTCAGTCTGGAACTGACCACTCTCTGCCCCTCTTGACTGTTAGTGGCAGTGGGGGTGCTTGTCTTGGTGTTTTTAGATCACCAGAGAGGAGATGTTGCTGTTCACTGTGTGCTTGGTCCCACAGTAGACTGCCTTGATAATCCATAACAGGGGGCAGCTGACCATTGTAGCTGCTGAGATATGAACTACCAAGGATTTTTTCCTCCAGGCTTTAGGACAGATTGTTGTTTGGTGTCTAAGGGGGTTTCCGTATGTGTGATTCTTATGACCTTCCAAATCTTGTTGTGACAGACATTACGCTGGGGGGCCTGGAAATTGGCCTGCTGACAATGAAGAAGGGAGAGGTGGCAAGATTTGTCTTCACACCGGATTATGCCTATGGGCGTCAGGGCTGTCCTCCTCTCATTCCCCCGAATGCCACGGTCATGTTCGAAGTGGAGGTGCTGGACTTCCTAGACTCGGATGAATCTGACACATTCTTTCAGTTGACTGCTGTGAGTTGCCTTAATAAGGTTTGAGACCTAAATCTGGAGGCTAAACCTCTGTTGTCTTTCCTTCCAGTTGCTGTGGCTCATGCATTACATATGTTTAGCTTAATGCAGGTGCAGTTATCCAGACCCTGGGCTGCTAGCTCTGCTCTGATACAAACACATGCCCTTTAATGCTGCCCCTGCATGCCTTGCTCTGTTTGCAGTCCCATGCAGAGGGAGAAGCTGGGAGCTGCCTTTGTTTGCTCCTGTGTGCTGGAGTCAGTGGAATGACTTCCATTTATTTTTAGCTTTATAAGAAACCTCATGGTTTCACTAGAGGGCACCAGCTTCCAGGAATTTTTCTGAAGGAACAGTAATGAGCTGTCTGTAAAAATGCTGTTCAGGCTGCAGTGTCCAAGTGCCTCCCCCAGCCCCCACCCTTTGTCTCTGCTTCTTGGCTGCTCTCCCAAGTGCTCTTTCACTGTTGGCTTTCCTCCCTGGTGAGTTACAGTGTTATTGTTAATTCCCCCTTTTCATGTAAAGGGCTTTGGACTGTGGTTGTGGGTCAGCAAGTGGGGCACAGGCAGCAGCACTGCTAGGGGAGGCCCTCCTCATTCCCTCCTGCTGCTGCACAGGCCATTTTTTCCCACACATAGCCCTGTGAGCAAACCACACTTGTTGCAAGAGCTTACTCCCCTTGCTAGTTGCCTACCCTTTCTGACTAACTGACCTCTCTCTGTGAGCTGGTTCAAACTAGCAAACCCAGGAGAAAACCTGTCCCTCGTTTTTTTGGTTTTTTTTAAATCTTTTTTTATTATTGTTGGGGTTTTTTGTTTTGCTGGTTGGTGTCTTGTGTGGGTGTCGGGCTGGCCCCGGAGCTGGCCTGAGGCAGCCATGCTGGGTGATGCTGAGCCATTAGAGCAATGAAGCCTTTTGATCAGCTTCACCTTTTGTGCCAGCAATAGCATTTGTGTTAACTCTCTGCTCTGTGCTAAGCAGATGAGAGAGTTGGGCAGGATTTAAGAACAAATTCCTGCTTTTTTTTCCCTCCTCTGGAGTCCTCTTGGTCCTGGTGAGCTTCCTAACCTGGTTGGTAGCACTCTTCACCAGGAGTTACCAGCACAAGAACAGTGGCATGTTTCAGCCTGGCAAAGGGAAATGCTGCATGGTGGTGTCCTGGCTGGACGCTGCAGGGGCCTTGACAACGGCCTGGCTCCTGCTCTGTGAATAGAAGGGGACTGACTGTGCAGGACTCTCCTGTCTGAGCTGTCTGCTTGTTTTCTTTTGTTTGAGCTGAAATTCAGGTATTTCTTTATACAGGAACAGCAGGATACATTTCCGCTACAAAAGGTGTTGAAAGTGGCAGACACGGAGAGAGAGTTTGGCAACTACCTCTACCGTAAGCGGCACTTCGAGGGTGCCAAAGACAGATACAAAAGGGTATGACACCAGAAAAAATGTCTTCCATTGTGTAAAAGCTGTGAAAGCAGTGATTATTTAGCTCACCATACCAAGTACAATTTAGAGATCAAATAACTTCGTTATATTTTCCAGGCATAGTTTGTTATTTAAGAACAGATCTTAGACACCTGCTTTTGTGTGAGCAACAGTGGTAAACGAAGGAGAGGGTTGGCAGAAATAGGCAGAATGCTTTTCCTTCAGGCTTGCTCTCTGTGGGCTCTAGCCGAGACAGAAGAGTACATCTCAGCAGCTGTGTGAGCCCTGAGCAGTTTGCGTGGCTGACTGCTGAACCAGAGCCTTTCAGGTCAGTTTTTGCTGGGTGATGTTATAATATAGCATGGCCTTGTATTGCAGCAGTGTGCTGATTAATGCTTTGAGAAGGAATTTAGAATCCCTTTGGTCTGGAAACAGGTATCACTGGCACACTGGGCACTCTAACATTTTTAGCCTTCCAGCTGGGAATCACAGAGTAGTTGAGGTTGGTGGGAACCTCTGGAGGTTGTCTAGTCCAGCCCCCTGCTGCAGGAGGTTGCCCTGGACTGTGTCAATTCAGGTTTTGAACATCTCCAAGGATGGAGATTCCACAACCTCTCCAGGCAGGGAAATACTCAGTTATTCCCAAACTGGAATGATGTGCCTTTGTTCCAGAGATAGTGAGGTTTTGTGATATTTTTTTCTTCCCTCCATTCAGTTGCTTTTTCTTGGTATTTTTGTAACAAAAATAATTTAAATTGCCTTTCTCCCCGTAAGATTTCTCTTCCATCTTTGTCCTTAAAATCTGAGTCCTGTGTGTAAATTTTTCTTATTCTGCCACTTTCAAGTTCTTCGATAGGTTCCTAAACCTGTAGTCTTATGGCTGAGCTGGCTAGTCGTACTGATAATGCCATGCAGTATATTTAGAGTTTTGATTATTACTATTTTTTAACTGACCTAAGTAAGCAGAAACATGGTTGTAGCTGTCTGATGAGATGAATTTCTCACTTGCCGTAACAGATTTGTTGTGCACTAGTTCTTTTTCCCTGTCTCCTCAGGCGGTCTCCATCCTTGGTCGCAGCCCTTCCAGTGAGGCAGAGCAGTGTCAGATCAATGCTTCCAAGTTGCTGGTGCTCCTGAATCTCTCTCTCACTTACCTGAAACTGGAACGTCCTGCCCAAGCTTTGGCATATGGGGAGAAGGCCTTGGAGATTGACCAAAGAAATGCCAAAGCGCTGTTCAGGTGTGGCCAGGTGGGCAAAAATAAATTCCTCTGGTAGCTACATCAAGGAATACCCTGGCCTGACTGACTGAGAGAACCTTGAATGAACCGAGGAGAACCACTAAATTCTGGGCCAGGCCTCCTAAGCTGCTGCAGCAGTTGAGGTGGTTTGTCTGCATCTGACCTCTTAGAAAATCTGGCCCTGTAAATCTGTCATGCAGATCTTTTCATGGGGGATTCCTGAGCTACCTGGATCTGTCTCAGAAGTGTTTGTGGTTGCACATGTTTGAGTCCTGAAGAATGGCAGTGAGTCTATATTTATCCTGTGATGCCTCTGTCTTCTTTCAATGGCAGGCTTGTCTCTGCATGACAGAATACGAAAAAGCCCGGGATTTCCTGGTCAGAGCTCAGCATATACAGCCGTTTAACCACGATATTAACAATGAGCTGAAAAAGTTGGCGAGGTGAGAGAACTCCTTTCCATCCCTGTGGAAGAGAGAGTGCTTAGACAGGCTGGAACACCCACTCAAAGATATTTAAAGTGTTTAAAAAAAAAAAAAAAAAACAGCACAGAACTATTGGGTTAGTAAGTGACTTGGGAAAATGCAGAAGGTTTCTCTTAGTGTGGAGACAGCTGATGCAAACATTTTGCAGACACAGCGGTTACAGGTAATGGGTAAGAAGCTGAGAGCACCCGCTCTTTCTGCACAGTTTCTCTGGGGGGATGTGTGTGTTACGCTTCTTGTGAGTAGGTAGGTCCGGGTGATGACAGGGAGATGGGGGCTGCTGAGATGCCTCAAAACCAATGAAATGCAGTAGGCTAGTGCTCAAGCTGATATTGTTCTGGATTAGTAAGTATGATTTTTCATCCCCTTTAAGATGTGTTGGTTAGTTACAGCAGCTCTTTTGCACTGCAAGTGCTTCAGTGTACAATGTTACAAATATAATGTTTGTTAAAAGTTAATTTCTTGCTGTCTTGGAGGTAGTAAGTGAGCAATCCTGAAGGAAAACTTTCCCTTCGCCCACAGGCTGAGTATAGCACAATCCTGCCAGCTTTAGTCATGCCCTAGCCCCACCAAAACATGACTAACGCTAGTCTCTCCCCTCATTCTGTTCCTCCCTTTGAAACTGGCAAAAGCACTAGCTGGTTCCCAAAAGTGTGTGCTGTACTTCTGGCACTGTTCACAGATGCAGGAGGTGATGCAGTCCCCAGCTTCAGAGATCACAAAGCAGCCCTTGAATACAAACCCTCTTTTGTGTGTTGCTGCTAGGCATTTGCAAAAAGGTTTGTAGGCAGCAGTAACATCTTCTATTAGAGTGGTTGGTGCAGCTGGAAAAGCCAGTCTTGTGGGCTGAGTGCCTTCACCAGGTAATGTTTTGGTAGAGGGCTGTCCTTGCAGATCAGTGTCCTATGTATCCACATCATCTTCAATAGTCTGTGATAACACCAAGTCTTCAAACTTGTTCTGTTGCTTCTGAAGTACAAAGAACTTGAAGGTAGTATTAACTGCTGGTCTGGAAATCTGAAATAAACCACTGCTATTCATCCTGATCTGCCTCTGGGTATGTAGCTACCAAATTGCTAGGTGAGCGCAAGCAGTTATAAAATAGATCTGGATGGCTGGCTAGCTACTCTTGGAGGCTTGGTATGTGAGTAGTGTCAAAGACCTGTGGTACAGTGCTAGAAGTCCTGATTCTAGAAGCCTCATGTGTTCCCTTAGATTTGTTCGAAATAAGTTGGCAGGTAAAAGAGCAATCTTGCTAATAATGTTGAAGTTGTGCTGCCAGGAAGCAACAAGGCATTCTACCTTCAGGGAAGCAGTGGGCAGGCTTGTCGGCTCTGACTGGAGATAGCAGCACATACAGCTAATGCTTGCGTCAGTAAGCTGAGTATGCGTTAAACCACTCAGAGCTGTGTTGTCTGGGGAGTTAATGCTTCAGTGCCAGCTAAAATTGGTGTATTTTTTGCTTTTACTATGACAAAGAGTGGAATTAGTATAAAATAGATGAAGACAATGTTATCAGGTGTTGTTAATTATGCCATACCTCAGTCTAGATCCTGTAACATTGCCAAACTGCCTTGCCTGAGAACTCATAATGTGATCTGGCAAATGCTTCAGAAATGGAATATGAATCAAAATCTTGTTCTTGGAGGCTTTTCACTTCCTTACCGAGTACATTTACACTTTGCAAAAAGGAATATTGTGTGTTAATCAACAGCTACCTTTTGCTGTCGAAAACAAAACTTTGAAAAGCATCTGTTTAACAGCTGAACCAGGTTCTTGGCAAAATTCACTTCACTGGAGAAAAAAAGGGTGAAGGTTTTGTGGAATGTGTGACTGGTACCAGCTGCAGTGGTCTTGATGATGCAAATTCTGCTGCTGGATTTGGCAGTTCTATTGGAAGGCTTGCATTGCATCAAATCCAGAACAAAATGGGGTTGTTCTGATACCTGCCATGAATCTATGCCTCCGAATGAGGGGCTCTTGGATTTCCTGCTGTGGCAGGCATGTGAGCGTGCCATCCACAGTCTATGTGGGCATCCCTCATCTACTCAGTGTGGACAGTTGTGGCAACATCTGTCTGAGACTTAACAGAAGAGACTTGCTGTGCTGGGATTTCATTGAATGAAACACTTGGAGATTTTGGACACAGGTGCTGATGGTAGGGGGCTGAGAGAACATTAGCCAATGTCACACTTGTGCTGTTGCTGGTGTGTTGCAACAAAAACCTTTGCTTTTGACCTTATATGGCAGCAGATGCAGGAAGGCTGACCATGTGGGCAGCCATTGATCCCTGGGATGGTGCCCAAACTGAGTCACCCTCTGGCTCAGGGATTCCTCACCAGTGAGACCTTGTTGCTGGTGAGGTGAGAGCACAGGGTACAGAGGACACTGTTCTTGGAGAAGCAGTGATTAGAATGGAGCAGTCTGGGAAGCTTTTGCCATGCTAATGTGGTGCTGGCAGGGAAGTGAGAATGGAGGAGGAAGCATCTGCCCTGTCATCCGCTTAGTCCGGACACAAATCCCTGCTGTCTCCTACCCATCCTCTGCCCAGATTCAGTGTCAATGGTAGATACCCTGGAGTAGGGTGCTTGGATGATGTCTCCTGCTAGGTGCTGAAGGAGCTCGCACAAAGAGTGGCACAAATGAGGAGACATGAAACTAGACCACAGGACACAGGTGGGGGTTCCTCTGCATTGTCACATCCTTGCCAAGCTGGTGTAGAAAGCATCTGGCCACCAAAAGTCAAATGATCTACTTAGCTAATAGTCACCAGCAAAGCAGAGACCCAAGGTCTGGGGATGTTTCCAGCTCTCCTTCCCTGACATGGCAGAAAGAAGGGCTTGGAGGAGCTCTGTCTTTGCTACCAGCACACTCTTATATTAGGCTAATTTATTTATATAGAAAAAAAACCCATATTTTCTGGTTGTGGCACTGACAGTTGGGTAGGCAGTCCACAGCCCATGATGCCATGCTGTGCTCTACTTTGCAGCTGCTATAAGGACTACATGGAAAAGGAGAAAGAAATGTGCTGCCGAATGTTTGCCCCTCTCAACTCTTCTTCTGGCTGACCAGAAATAAAGGTAATTAAGTTGTGAAAAAGGGTGAGGTCTCCCAAAACCTCTGTTGTGTCTGAACCATTTTCAGGTGGGGAACCTGCTTCTCTTCTGCGTGGGAGCATTCTGGAGGCAAAATGTAAGGTAATGGGACTGTGTGGAGGAGGAAGGGCAGGATGTTGAGGTGAAACACTGCTACATATTCGGGTTGGGGAATCTCTCTTCTGAGGCAAGCTGGCATGGGACAGGAACCTGAAACTAGCAGCACTTGAGTAAGTTTGGTTTTGTTGTTTCCTGTGCTGCTCATTCCAGCTATTCCTTGTCAGAGCCAGGGGGAGAAATAGCTGTGTAGTCTTGTTTCTCTGCCAATTAAAAGAAACAAAAAAAATTGTTCCTGTCAAACTTAAGAATTGGATTTCCTCCTCCTCTCCAGCACTCCTGTCTGGAGCTGTTGGAATGCCTTACTTCAGAAAAATCTAAATATTTTATTTCTGTTTTTTTTAAATATTAAAAAACCTGTTTGTATAGAAAATTTCAGATAGTTGTTTTGGACTCTTTAAAGCCTTAAATCTTCTAGCAAAATTGACAGGTTTATAAATGCACAAAGGCTCTTTGATCATTCTTTTTTTGTGAAAAACCTTTGGGGGGGTGCAAGGGGGAGTGGAAATCTTCACTGGCCTCTTGCCTCGGGGTAAACCCTAGGGAGAGAGTTGCGGAAAATGACAGCAGCCTTCTGTCAGAAAGCATCAGCAGCTCAGGGCTGTCAGAGTTTGCTGCCATTCTCTCATGCAATACAGGCAGTACCTCTTTTACTTGTAGAAAATGAGTATTGGCAGCCTTTCCATCAGTAGCAGTGCAAGTGCAGGGTGCAGGTCTGGTATTTTAAGGTTGGCTCTTTTGTCTGTGCTTGTGAGGAAGCTTGGTATTTGAGGAAGAGGTTTGACTGAATGTCTGCTTCCTAAAGCAACACAACCCTCTTCTGGCTGTATGTGCCTCCCTACTGTAGTCTTCACGCCTCCTGCCACCCCTGAGCCCAGGTCTGAGCTGGGCATGTTGCTAAACTGCCTCGGAGCATGAATTCTTCTGCCTTGGGTTCAGGATGAGACTGATAGCATCTGTTAGCAGGTACCTACACCCAGGCAAGTAGCTGTGAAAGGGGATTTAAGACTGACTAGCAGTCTTGCCAGCCTGTGCAGGACATCTGTGGCTCTGGACTTGGCAAGGAGGCTCTGATTCTCCACTTGCTGAATTTCAGAGACTTGCAGTTTAGAAGCCTGTAGGACTTGGGTCTCGTATCTGACGGTAATATGAAGCAGTGCCTGACCTGGGAAGCTTCTTGTGTCGATCTGTGCATCAGCTGGCCCTGCTTCATGGTGGAAACTCTGAATGAATGTGGTGGTCTGCTGGGTCACCAGACAGGTCCTCCATGGGTAAGGTGGTGTGGCCTCTTGTTTCCCAGAAAGCAGCTTGCAAAGATAACTGATTTCCACACAGTTGGTGTAATGGCGCATCGCTATTGTTCTAAGTAAAACAGTGTCTTTAGTTAGTGGAGACTGAGAAGTGCAAAGGGGAAGGGAAAAAGAGAAACCTCTGCTGGAGGCAAGCTTAAGGATTGGGCTGAACTCTTCATCAGCCAGTTTCTCCACTGACTCCTACTGATGCACATGTACAGCACTTTCCTGGAGTTCTCCTGCCTTACACAGCTGATGGACAGCTGTCAGATAAAAAGACTTCTAGCCTTCTTTGAAGTTGATTTTTAGTTACAGTATTAAGAATATACTAAGTCTTCCAGACAAACATAAATGACTGAGACCTACACAAGAATCTACTGTTAATTCATTGCAAGAAAAATCCCTTGCTGGAGGAGGTTCTTGCAGGGCAGGGCCTTGTGCTAGCTGGAGGTTGGTTTGCTGCTGCATCTTGCTTAAAAACTTCATTACTTATTCAAAGCAGTTCCAACTGGAGCTCCTGCTCTCTATCAGAGGCACTGCTAATTAGTCAGGCTTGAGGCAGAACATTCTTTGGTGTTTTCTGACAACTTTGTACAAGTTCAGTTTAGGGTACAAGCTGTACTCTGTGAGTCTGGCAGGCCTGCTTCATCCTTTCTCTCTTAGGCATTGAGTGAGTAGATGGCCTGTGAATGCTGCCTGTAGCTCATGTTTAACGATCCAGTGGAATCGTAACAGCTATGGAAAACTTTCCTATATACCAGCTGGCAGGTGCTTGTTAAGTGTTGACCTGACCCGTTGTCTAGCTTACCAGCTAAATGACTCAGAGCTGTAGTTGTGGCATTTTCTCCCTCCTGAAACACCACTACATCCATTCCTCTGCTTCAGAGTTCCTTCCCAGGTGGGTTTGCTATACATTTTGGTGAGTTCTGCAGTGGTTGCCCTGTTACAGGGACAAATGCTTCACTTTTCTGTACTGAATAATCCAGGGCTGTGTTGTATGTCAAACCCAGACATACTTGAGTATCTTCATTCTGCCTGGTATTTCTGTATCTCTCTGACTATAGAGTCCAGTTCCTTTAATTGCCACAAACATCTTGCTCAGAGCACATTTTCTGCCTTTTTAACAGTGTTTCAGGTCAGAATAAATCTTCTCGTTGGTGAAATGCAAGGCCACTTGTGATACTTCCTGGAGGAATTCAGAAATACTCAGAGGGAGAAATAGAAGCACAAACACTTTCTTAAATCCATCCTGCTGCAGTTCCTTCCAAACGCAGTGGCTTGGGTCTCATGCTTGCCCCTCTTTGGGTTTGGGTTATTTTCCTGCCTCTGTACACTTTGTGTGGTGCAGACGTGTTGAGCCAGGTTACCTGGGATGTGTGTAGCTCAAAGTCGTCCTCAGTGTCCCCTAAATTGCAGGATGGATGGGATGAGGACAGCTAGCTTATTGGAGCTTTTTGTTCTTCCTTGTTTGAAAGACCCAGCAGGGAAAAAAGTAATTTCTTATTGTTGTATTGCTGTGGTCTTTCATGATAAGTTAATCATCAGGTGTGGGGACAAATTGCCTAGAAATGTCTGGATTCTAGTAGAGGGTCCTTGGTGATAGTTTCATCCCAGAAATATAAGTCTCTGAGCTTTAAAAAAAAAAAATATAAAATTTAAATTTTTAAAATTTAAAAAAATATTGTAGGTGGGCCAAAGTTGAAAGCTTGCCTCTAATGTGTATCTCAGCTCAGTACACAGGGGAAGTGGTCTCAGTAGTTGAGAGCACACAGGGAAGTATTCCAGTGAAAACAAACAATGCTGAAATTATGGCAGGAAACTATGACTCTGAGGTCAAACTTGAGATTGCTACAAATAGCAGAGTATAGCAGTCCTGAAGCCATTAATTGGTGAGAATTGGCTGCAGAACTGGGGCTGTGTCACCCAGTGGTAGACTACCTGGTAGTCACCAGGTAGAAGTGACTATAATTGGGCTTAAAATAAGCAGCATTTGCCAGTTAAACTGACCTAGTAAGCTGAAGAGACTTGCAAATAAACTGAGAAGTATGTGCATAACACAGTCAAAACTCCTGCCTTGGGAAGGCTCCAGACCTTGAGTAAGCAGCAGCTTGCTCCTTCCCCTCCTGCTCTCCCTTATGACTGAGCAGATCTAAAATGTGCCTCCTGCTGATACTGTCCCTACCCACTGCATAAAGCTGAACAACAGAGAACTGGCAATTTCACTTCTTTAGGATATGCAAATTATGGTACTACTGAGATGTCCTGTTCTGCGAAGGAAATTAGGTATCTGCTTTATGCTGAGCATTGCTGGAGCGAGTGGGAAGGCTTGAAGGATGACTTAATTAAGCATTCTCCTTGCTAAGCAGAGGAAGGAGAAAAGCTTTAATAAGGTTCTTGGGTTGGGTTTGTTTTGGTTTTTTTTGTTTTCCCCTCCAGCTCTTTCCTTTTCTAGCATCTTTTTCTTTTTCAGAGGAGTTGTGCAGTTCATGCCTGCGGTAGTACCTGTAATAATACCTCTCTGGAAGATTGGTGGGCTCTGTCAGTGGAGAGATGACATGCATGCTTCCCGGTCAGGTGTACTGGACATGGGTCCCTGGTTTGAATGCTCTAGGGGTGGCTTTCCTCAGATTGGGAGATCTGGCCTGGGCTTAGAAGTGAAAAGATGATATGAAATGGAAAGGAGGGAGACCCATGCAATATCTCGGTGCCTGTCCTCCAAGGCATTGGTGAAGTGATGGTTCTCCAGCCTCATCAGAGGACTGCCTTGGGGCCCAGCCCAGGGCCATCCTCTCTAAGACTTTGCAGGTGTCTAAAGCCCAGGGTTCCCCTTTGTGTACTCAAACATGAAGCTCCCACGTGAGGTAGGAGCAGGTTCCTGGCTGCGTTTCTTCTCAAGCTCCTGTCTGCCTGCCTGAGGCCACCCAGCACACTTGCCCTGGAAAGGACAGGCTAAGCCCCCAGTTAATACCCCTGTGCGGGCTTTTATTTCTCAGAGCTTTTGTCAGCAGCTGGAAGATAAAATATGCTGCTGTTACAAATAAGTAGAGAGTGAAAAAGATGCTGGGCTCTTCTTATTCCTGTGATAATACTTGGTTTATCATGCAGGTAGAGTTTAAAGAGAATGGTCTATGTGTAAGATGTGAATTTCTTTATGAAGAAAGTTTTAGGTTTGCAGAGCATTCAGAGTTATTGGCCTTCAGTTCCAGCAGCAAGGAGACTCATGGTTATTTTAAGGTTTTCTCTGAAGTATTATTTTTAAAGTCTCCTTTCTCCACCCCTTGTGTTTCAGTTGTGATAAGCTATATGAAGTATAAGTAAAAATATTTTGTTAACCTTGATTGGTAAAAAGGCAAATTGGATAAACCTACACCGAAGTAGGTAGTGACCAAACCGATTTTGGATGGGAGCCTGCTGCAGGTGCCTGTGGCTCATAGGCTTGGGATGCGGTTACAGCTTAGTTGTGCCGGTAGCTGAGGCACAGAAGTCCCCAGTGCTGCTTTTGGTCCTTGTGGCATTGCAGACAGTGGTAAGCAGCTCTCCCAAGACTCTTGCTAACCCAGGCAGAACTGGCATGCCTGACCACCAGTCCTGCTGAACTGGGGTGCTCCGGACTTTGCCTCTGAACTGGTGGAAGAAGTGTCTTTATCCTATCTATTTCTCTTAGTCTTAAATCTGGGGATTTTAAAAGATCATGCCTTACACAGCAAAACAAAGGGCCCTTTTCCATGCTTTACTGTTGTGTGCTTGTTCTTCTAGTCCAGTTTATTGGAGGAGTGCTGAGTGTAGAGAGCTGTAACTGTGCCCATATGAAGAATCATGTATCCTCTTGGACTTGGAGGATGTTGCCACCTCTAAAGAGCAAAGGATGTTTTTCACTGCCTGATTATTTCAGTGACATCTCATCCTGAGCAGACATGTTCAATGATGTGAATTGGTGCACATGGACATGGGCCAGCTGTGGCCTGGCTGTGCCCATGTATCCTACCTGCACTGGGGTCAGTGTCGCTAAATGTGGGTGTCCCTGTGTCTCACTGCTTGGGCATGGCACTGCACTGAGGACTCTGCTACCGAGACAAGGCATCAGAGCCTGTAGCAGCACTCAGAGCAGAGGGCAGCTAGAGAACAGCAGAAGATATCTTCAACACACAATTGGGAAGAAAAAAACCCTTGATGATGGTGGTACAAACCATGCCCTGGTGGCTGATGTTCTGGGGGGCCTCCCATGGGTTTGGTGTTTTTGGTTTTTGTTTTTGTTTTTTTTTTTGCTTATTCCACAGTCTCCACTTTGTTCAAATGAAACTGCAAACTTTTAATGACCTGATACCCAAGGCTTCAGGTGAGATGCTCTTCTGATTATGAGAGGATGCTGGTCAGGGTCTTGTGAGGCCTGCCAGCTTTCTGTTCCAGCAGAGTGAGCAGTGAAACACTGACAGACTTTAGAATAGTTTAAAATACTCTAACTGGGCATTGTAGTAGCTGTGATGATACAGAGACAGCTGAGGTTAACAAAGTAAGTGCTAAGTGCCCTCAAAAGTGTTCATTGTGGCTTTGGGAAATACTCCTCTGCTTGTGAGCTGTCAAGCATTGTTTACCAAGTGCAGCCCCATAATGGGGTGTCGTTTCCATCAGCAGCAACACAGAGTGGCTGATGGGATCGGGGGCTACATCACTACCTGAACAGCACCAGGGCAGGGATTGATGTGTCTGACACGGTGGCAACAGCACTTTGCAAAAAGACAATGTTTATGGTTGTTAGCACCAAGAGGCAGGAAATACTAACAAGGGCCTCAGATTTTGGGAATGCTGTTTTCAGAAAGCCTTTTTGCTTAAGATGCAGGGGGTGTCTTGGCACTGCAGTGAGTTGGTTTGCAGAACTGCAGAGTTATTTCCAGTAAGGGTAGACATGACCTTCATGTGTCTCTCCCACTACCCACCCTGCTTTATCAGGGACCTGTTGATTTGACAGAATGCTGAGTATTACGGACATGAAACTTATCTGAGCTCTTGAAGGACTGGGAGCTGTTATAAGGATCAGTTTCAGCCCAGACTTGCTGGATGAAGTCCTTTGTGAGTCAGAAGTGTGTGTTGAAGAGTTCATCCCTTCTTTCACCTTCCCATAATTGTCCCTCTTGTGAGACCTCTTGCTCTCTGAACAGTTGTTTTGTTGCTTTGTTTGGGTGCTGTTGTAAGGGGCTTTTTTTAGAAATGGTTGGGAAAGAGCTCCGCTTTCTGTTTTTCCTTTTTGCTTTAGGTATCCTTGTCCTATCACAGATCTGAGCAGACTTGACAGATTCTTCTTCCATCATCTCAGGTTCAGGATGGTAGTGCATGTCATCAGCATTCAGGGTCTTTGGAGTCGAGACTTGTTAAAGATCTCTGGAGAATTCATCCTGCCACTGAGCTGTCTGTCTAGCATACAGGCAGTGCTTGAAACTGGCTGTGGATCCTTTGCAGAGCTGAGTATCATGACAGATTGACTTGCAAAAAAAAAAAAAAATCCTGAGAAAAGTGTATAAACACGGATCTTCAGATGGCAATGGAAGTTCACATAGCTTGGTTATATAAATGAGGAGTAGCGCATCTGCTCCTTGCACCTTCATCTGTGAATTTGGACATTTGGTGCACCTGTGATGGGGTGGTCAGAGCCTGCTCAAGCCTTCAGATGTGGGGAGTCTCTGAGCATCTGCATGCTTGTGTGCTGCCACACTCTGAAGGTAGGCTTCACAGCCATCTTGGCCATAAAAGTGAGTCCACTTGAAGCACTAACAGCTGGACATCCCCAAACAACACATTAGAGAGAGAAACGAGGGTATGGCTGACTGCAGAATCACTTCTGTAGATAGCAGATATGTGGTACCCTAATTAGGTAATTTTCTGAAGGCATGTTGCATGCTCAGAGACAGGCTCCCTGGGATGGCGATACGTCGTGTTCTCTCTAATAATTGTCCAGATAAAACCACACTAGCCTGGCATTGTAAATTGCTATTTCTTCTCCTTGTATCAGGGTGGATTGCCCAGCACATCTTGTTATCGGCTAGCTGATAGCACCCTAGCTGTTGCTGGGCTTTCTTCTTGCCATTCAGGAGAGCTGCAGCCTGTCAGTAACCTCTCATGGGGTCCACGTGGTGCATTTCAGGAGGAGCTTTTTCACATGCCAGTAGCAGTGGTTTTCTGCAGGCTGATATTCCAGAGTAGCAGTTTCTTTTGTGCTTGTTGGGGTTTGAGTGAAGAGCACTCTTCAGGCAATTGCCGTTCAAGAAGGTTTTAGCTCCTTTGCTGATCTGTGCTCCAAATGTGTGCACATTAACATCTATTTTTCCAGCGTGCTCATGTGGAGCTGTGGTGTAAGATGTACTGTATCCTTCTGACTACCAAGTCAAAACTTTCCTTCCTTTCTTCTCCATGGTCAGTGAGAATCCTATTTAGATTTGAACAGAAGTGTTGAAAAGAAGGCATTCTGTCTCCCATAACAGACAAGTGGAGGCTACATTTCTCTGAACATCCATTAAAGGCACTTCTCTGGGATGTAAAAGCCAGGCCAGCCTTCCAGGCTGCCCTCCAGAAAGCTGATGACTTGATTACTTCTCTTGAGGAGCACTCTTCTCGCTGAGGGTTATCTCAGTGCAATGCTGTTGGGAGATGCTGCTTCAAAGTATGGGTGTAATGAGGGCTGAACTGGCAATAGCTACGGTTTAAGTGCATGCTTCTTACTTTCCAGTTTTGTCGTGCTTTGACAAAAATTTTACCTGCTGTATTTCATGCCTACATGACACTTCCCTGCAGCCCTGCTAGAGCTGGAGGTAGGAAAGGCGGAGCTAGGGAAAAGGCAGGAACAGTTCTTTATGCAAGAAAGCAGCTTAAATTTTAAAGCCTTAGTTAAACATTAACTGTTAATTATGGCTTTAATGCAGAGTAAAGGTGACTGTGAATTATAAATGACCTGTGACCTGGCATGTTGCTTACTGTAAATTGATGATCGACTGCCTTGTCTTTCTGAAGCATGAATTAAAATAGCTGGTACCAACAGATTTCTATCTGAACTTCAAAGTGAGCATGTGCTGTGCTGGTTTTTGTGGCAGAGTTGCTGCCAACCTGCTGTTAAGTGAAGGAAACAAATATTGGAGCAGAGTCCTGGTTGGAGGCCACTGTTCTATGTGCAGGAGCAGCAAATGCTTTGAATGTGATCCAACTCTCTGCATCTTCAGGGCCGTGTGTTTCCCCTCTACTTCTCTTTTGGTTGTGTAGCCATTAGGTAGAAATGAAAGAGGTGAACTGATCAAACACTTCTTGAAATGGCTTTAGGGTTTCAGTTTGAATATTTTTTTAATTAGCTCAATGTAAAGACTTTAGTACTTCAAATAACAGCCATGAAACCAGAAGACTCACAGTTTGATCCTTTGTTTTTATGGTGCACAAGAAGTCTCGGTAGCTGTCGGTTTTATACCCAGCTAGGCGCTCCAAACCACAACAGCCAGTGGAAACATCAAGTGATTATCTTTTTACATGTCCCTGATAGGCATACTTAAATGAAGTGCTGTGTGGAGATAGGATTAGACTGACAGAGTAGAAGTCAGTTGCATTCTAGCAGGAGCAAAGATGCTTTTTCTCTAATAACATGCAGAACACTATAGCACATCAAGTATAATGATTTTTTTCCACTACAGAAACCTTTCTTTCATTGTCCTAGTTGCTAGAATTTTGTACTGTCAACTGGAGAAATGATTTAAGCATTTCTATCTCTGATTCATTTTCAAAGATAACACATCAGCTGAAGTGTCCTCCAGTAGTTTTCCTTCTCTAGAAACTTCTCCCCCTTCTCCTGGTCAAGGGAGATACTAGAAAGCTCTGCCAGCCTGAAGCTGACTAAATATCTTGTGTTACAGTGAACCTCACTGATGCCTGGTTTTGGAAGGTTTGACAATAGAAGGTGGCCTGTTAAATGAGACTGTAACATGGGATTTTGTGAGTCTGGGTGAACTGGGACAGGGACTCTGCACTGACTTGTTACTGTGAATCCTAGTTTGTGCTAGGCCAGAAGTCTTTACTCTTGTGTTTCTGGCAATCTTGAGAGTTGCTCAACTGTTTTGTGCTTTTCGTATCCCAAACTTGAAATGGGGGGCAGCCCTTGAGAGAGGCACATTGTCCTGTTTCAGACTCATAGTTTTCTGGCAGGGTGGCATTTGAGTCATGGGTTTTGTGTGTCTCTGAGCATACAGACTGACTAAAACTCAGCTTCTTCAAGGTCATCGGAGGAAGATGAGTAATCTGGTCAACCTCATAGCTAACCCTGCTCTGAGCAGGGTGTTGGACTAGAGACCTACTGATGTTCCTTGCAGCCCTAATTATCCTGTGATCCTTTCAAGGCTATATATATAATGAATGAGGTGTGGATTTTGAGCATCATGTGATGCTTCATCTTCTCATCCTTTAGTCTGCAAAGCATCTGTTTTCCTCACAATTACTGCTGGTTTTTGCCTTCTGGTTAGCAGTCTGTAAGTCGATACCCTCTAAGGAGCAGGCTTCCCCATTTTGCTACTAGTAATTTGATTTACATTTGCAGAGATTGCCACTGCAGCTGAGCCAGCTGAGCAAGCCATCGTGGCTACGGCTGCTGAAGGAGTATGAAAAATTGGTTTGAGCTCCTGGTGTTCTTGAGCTGGGAGAAGGTAGTGCATCTTTTGAATGTACCTCCTTTGATCCTCAGAACTTCTGTAGGAGACAGATAATGGGTTATCTTCTAGAAAGGTTTCCAAGGATTTTTCTGTAACTTTTTTCCTTCTGCTATTCATCCTACGGATGACAGGGAGAAGGCTGACTTTTCAGCAGCATTTTGGTACCATCTGCACCCTGACAAATCAGGGAAATATCCTCTCTATCAATATTCCTCCGTATCTCAGAGGTGCCACCTCTAAGCAGCAACACCATGAGCTGTTCATGGATGTTGAAATACAGGCACATCAGAAAGCAGCGTAAATATGTGTGCTGAGTGTATTTTATCCCAGGTGCTTAATGGCTTTGGGGCCAAGAGGGAACTCTACATCATGCTTGTGTGCACCACAGCTCCACCACAGATCTTGCAGTGTTAGACCAGCACTTGAAATCTAGCTCAAATGGCTTGCAAGGGTCAGGGAGGAGAAGGTGCTGGCTCTGTCTGCAGGTGGAAAGGCAGAGGGAAAGCATGGCTGGGAGAGGTGCTGAAGGAGCAGGTAAGCTTTTGGCAGCAAGGTC
This sequence comes from Aquila chrysaetos chrysaetos, assembly GCF_900496995.4. NCBI lineage: Eukaryota > Metazoa > Chordata > Aves > Accipitriformes > Accipitridae > Aquila > Aquila chrysaetos. The sequence continues at coordinate 31,002,965 of NC_044013.1, read as the reverse complement.
AGTGTAGCCATGTAGAAGGTGAGGCAGGTGATCCAAGTCCTGATCAGTGACCCAAGAGGTTCCCCTTTGAAATAGAGGGGGGTTGGGAAATAATCACAGCTTAGAAACAGTTCTGGTTTATATCCAGACAAAACTGACCCTATGCCTAGATACTGGTTTCCTTCTAGTGAAGCTCTCATGACCCTAAAGAACAGGAGAGATGGGGGCTGCAGAGGGGAGAAGGAGGCTTTGGTGTCACCTTCTCGGTGTGTGCCAGGACTCCAAGAGGACCCTACCGCAAGTGAGGGTGATGGGGCAGTAGGAGCTAAGAAAGAACAAAATGCTGGGGCTGGGAGTACTTTGTGATCCATTGCTGGTGCCACAGTGGTGCGGCCAGGCCTCTTGGTGGTTGTGCCCTACAAATGGGAAGGGGGTGTGGGCAAGGGGGGAAGATGGGAGCAGGTAAATATGGTGAGAAGCAATAGAAATCTCAGATGAGGAGAATGGTGGATCTTCTAGGAGGCACGGGACTATCTGCCAAAGGCAAAGAGTAAGTATCCAGGCACTGGGTTTCCCAGAACAGGGTTGGAAAAGCACAAGTGATGGGTGGCATGGATGACCCTGTACAGGAAGGGAGGTGGTGTGTAGGGTGTTCTCAGGGTTTCTCTGAGGTGGACTTGCTAGTTTTGAGTTCTTGGAGGAAACTGAGTATTAAGTGACAAGTCCTATGTGAGGAAATTGAATGAATTTTATGGGGATTTCACTGTGCTTGTTTCACTTGTGCTAATCCATAAATTCTGGGTGTTTCTTTCAGGGCCACTGCAGATGTGTGCTAGTAACAATTGACCATTTAATACTAAAATGGAACAAAATGTACAGATAATCCCTGTGGGACACTGACTGTGGTATTTTGTTATCCTAGGACCTCGCCAGCTGACAAAAAGAGCTGTTCCTTGGACAGGAAGGAGACCTGCCTCTGGGCACATGGAGGTCTCAGCATCGCATCTGTGTTTTGGGAAAAGGGGCAAGAGCACTGTCTTGTTTTGAGAGTGTGAAGTGGAGGTTCTGTGTTTATACACAACCTGATTTTCCTGAAGTTGGTTTTGTTTGCCATATTCCGAGGCTATTTCCAGAAGAACCAAGTCCTGCTGTAGGAGAGAGAAAGGCGTTCCCTCTCTTCTCCTACACAGTCTTTGAAGAAAACTTGCCTGACATCCTACCTCTTGCAGGTGTTGGGCTGCTTTTAGGGAATCTGTAAATGGGAGTAGGATGCCATGAAGTTTTGTATTGTTTATACAGGTTGTTCTTTAAAAAATTGTTTGATATTTTTGTTCTGAGAAAATAAACCAACCTGAGAACTAATGCTGGCAGGACTTTTGCACAATAAACTGGCAAGAGTGATTAATGTCTCTTTCAGTGTAAGAAACTGGAATTTGGAAATAGGGTCTGGTTTGTTGCTGTATAGCTAGTTCCCTTCTTGGGCAACGGCATGTTATGCTCTTTGTTTTGGCTGAATGTTCCTGTGAATGTTGATACTAAATTTCAAATTACTTGAAAATACCAGCTTTATCCCCTACAAATATTGCTGACTCCTCTAGCTTTGATCAAGTCTGTTTCCTTTTGGAGCAAAATCCGCTGTGTACTCCCTGTGTCTCTCTGAACCTATGCATTTGTGGTGTGGCTGAGATTTAATAGATGCAAAATCAAATGTTTCTACGGTGGCAGGTAAATGCAAAACTAGTAAGAAGCCATGGAGGAGGAGGAACCTGGTGACATGAAACAATTTTTTCATGGTATTTGTGTCAAACCTGTGTTTGACTAGGTTGGATAATGTCTTCTAAACATGATTCAGTGCCTTGTTGTTGACTTGCTGGGCAGGGAGGGTTGCCTGTGGTCACTGTGCGATCCAAGGTGGCCTCTTGCCAGGAGAGAAATATCTGAAGTGTTCTTGTTCTGCCAGCATCTTTATGGCTTTTGGATTCCTTACCACCATGCTCTGTTGGTGTCTTAAAATAAAATGCTCTATTGGTAGGATGTTCCAAAGAAGAGGGGGGGGGGGGGGGGGGTTAGGAAAGCTTTGGGTTGGCAGCACCTTGCAAGCACACTTCTGGACCCTGCTGCTTGTCTACTTGTTCTGGTCCTCTGTGCTTTTGGAGAAAGAATGGCTTGGTCTCTGAGAGGAGGTCAAACCCTGCTGTGCTGCTTAGTTTGAAGAAGAGCGACCTAAATGGAGTGCAGGGTTTGGATTTTGTCATGTGTCCTGTAAGACCAATCCAGTGATTAGTTTTTTTCCCAGATCTGCTTTTTTCCAGAGCTTTCCTGATGGTCAGAAAGGAAGAAATGGAGTTACATGATATGAATTTTCTTAATCATACACTGTGATGCTTTGTCCTGATGAATAGCATGTAGTAATAATACACACCTGAAAAGCAAGTGTTGTGTGGAAGGCTGTTGGTGAGACTTTTAACTGAGCTGGGCTGGCTGCTGAAATTGCTTGCTCTGATTAAAAGATCACAAGCCTGGGCTCTCACTTGTCCAATGGCTGGCTTCTTGGGTTTGGGTTTCCACAGCCATTGTGGCTAGGGCTTCCCAGCTGTCGTCCTGTCACAGGCAGCCTTGTCCTGTCTGCCTGGCGTTGCTCTTTTCTAGGAGGGTATTAAACCTGTCCCCCCATCAGTCCCCCTTGGGCTGGCAGTAAGGGGAGGTGGGTGTCTTGCCGTGTCCTTTTTCCTTGGTCGACACTAGATGGCAATGCCTCCCTTGTAATGCTTTGCCAAAGGCAAGTGGTTCAGGAGTTCGTTTCAGATGGGATTTAAATCTGGATATCGGTCTCCTTCTGTACAAATTGTTAGGATAACTTCCTTACAAGAAGCAGAGAACTTTGTGCTTCCTGCCTGTTGGGATAAGATAGGTCTCAAGACATAAACGTGGCCAAATTTTCCAGCAGGAGACAGCTGTGTGACAGCTGTGCCTTTCATGGAGCTTCCTCAGCCTCTGCTCTGATGTGGGATGTGCTGGCATTTCTCTGACAGCCTCTGGGTGCTTGGGTTGAGTGAGCATGGGTGGCTGGATCTGCAAATGGAAACTTGGCACACCTGTGTCCATCAATGACCTTGCAAAGGCAGGATCTTCTGCCCTCCAAACCGTAGGGACAAAACTCATTGTGGAAGGCATCGCGCCTGCTAAATCTGAAATGTAGAAATATGTCGGTGGGGTGGTTCACTGTGGCACGGTAAGGAGCTCTGCAAGTCTCTGGAAGGTCTGCTCCCCTTGTCAGCTGCCTGCTGCCAGTGGTGCATGTTGCAGGAATGGTAACTGCCCTTCCCTGAGCTCTTGCCCAGCCCAGGCCAGGAACTTGTATTTGACCTAGAGTCTGGCTCCAGGTTGATGGCCATTTTACTACTGTATGAGAGGCTTCCCATGATTAACTAGACTTTGCCGAAGTGCATTTTTTCATTTTTTCTTTACCAAATAATGGCCCAAAATTAGTTTCCTGATTTTTTTTTTTTTTTTTTTTTAATTGAAGAAAGGAATACAAACTTTCAGCCTCTGGGCAAAATCAAAGATGTGTTTGGATCTTGACTTGGCATTCAAACAAAACTACAAGTCCTTGAGCAAAACAGACAAAAAGCTCTACAGCCAACCATACTTTCTGATTGTTAACTAAAAAATAGGGGCTTTTGAGAAGTTTACTACTAGATTTTTTATTTTTGGCCAAAATGCTTCTCTCCCCCCATTAAGTAGTTTGACAAACATCTTTAGCATGTTCCCTGAAGAAACTGTTCCAAAGGTTGGTTACAGCTCAAAAGTGGTCTTGTATTTCCAGTTTGGGTTTATCAAATGTCAATTTGCAGCTCCTGAGCTTTGCTGAGTGTTTACTCAATGAAAATATTATCTGATATCATATGATGTTTTTCTGGTGTGGGTGTTTAACCAAAACCTGAGATGTTATGTACCTTCAACCCCTCGATTCAGCTTCTTGGTCTGCAAAACAAAGATAAAGCCAGTGTGAATCACAACCCCTGTGTGTCACTTGTGGGTCAGGTCTCCCACCTTGTTGTCCCCCCTTGCAGCCCTCTTCCATGCTGGTGAGCCCCCAAGGGACACGGCAAGGGCAATGAGACCCTACTTGGTGCCTGTCTCCTCTGGTGGCAGCTGATGCAGAAACCTTGGAGAGCATTGATGTGTGATGATGTCCCCACCATGTTGTGGGCTGTGCTCTGCCAGGGGTGAGGGTAGGCTGAGATCACCAGCAGGTAACCAAAACACGTGGGATGGCAGAGCGAAAGATGAGGTGAGACATCCAGGGCACATGGGACCCCCTTGGCAGGGATGGGGTTGCTGGAAGGTGCTCCAGGTTTTGGCACCTTCTGTTACAGTCTGAGCTCAGCCCTGTGGGCTGGTCACAGGTCTCCGCCAGCACCGGCTGTTAGGGTGGGAGATGCAGCTTCTGCCCCTCTGAACCTTCATGCAATACATGGGGCAGCCAAGCTGGGGCTGGTCCCATCAGCTCAGCCTGGGTTGGTGGCTCAGCATCCTCCACCGTGGCCAGGAGCAATCCTGCTGGTCCCTTGGGCCGGGTGCTTGGGTGCTCCTGCCACCCACCATGTCCCCTCTGCTGGTGGCAATGCCCAGGTGCAGACCAGAGGAGAGGCAGAACTGGTTGCTGTAGGCAGGGACAGAGGACCCCCATGGTGCTGGAGCCCCTCATCAGCACCAGGCACCTCCTATTCCCACACAGGCATAGCCTGGGATGGGGACAGGGGACTTGTGCCTTTTTATTTTGATGGCTGGCTGTGAAAGTCATCGGAGCGGAAACCCCTTGGTGCCATGAGCCATGGCTGAGCCCAACTGGGCACTGAACGCGCCGGGTCCAGCGTGCTGCATTCCCCTGCCCCCTCGTTTGTGTTGGCACAGGCCGGTGAATGTAGCCCGTTTAATTGGCAGTTGTGTTTGTGGCCAGGGTGTTATGAAAAGGTTTTCTGTCTCCCTCTGTAAGTTACCCTGAATATGTTTTCACTCTTAATATAATATTCACTTCATTATTAGCTGAAAGAGGCTCTTTTCAGAGAGGGTTTTTTTTCCCCCCGCCCTTTTTCCAAAAATATATTAAACAGCCCCTTCATGCAGCGCTGCACTGAGGGCCAGGATTGTCTGCTGGAGGGAAGTGAGAAACCCAACAGTAAATGGGATTTACACAGAAATTCCTTTCTTCCCCAGCGTGCTGGCGGCGCAGGCTGCGGCAGCCCAGCAGTGCCCAGTGCAAGCAGCTGCAGGTGACGGAGGAGGTGTCCATTGCTTACGGGGCAGTTGAGGGTATGCTCGCCTTCCCCCTCCTTTGCAGTATGGTCACTAAGGGGTTTCCTGCCTGCCCACCCCCCACCCCCAGCAGCGTAGAGGCTCCCCAGGGGCTCCTGGCGCTGGGCTAGTGTTTCCAGACTCAAACCTGTCCAGAGAACCCCGTGTATGCTGTGCTGGCTTCTCAGCTCTCAGTGGTGAAGGTGTTTCCAGAATCTGCAAGGTTTTGGGAGCTTGTTTGTTGGGTGGGTTTTGGGGCATTGGGTGCAGCTGGACCTCCATGTCATCATCTCACTGTGCTGCTGGTCCTCTGGGCTTTGCAAAATCCATAAGGTTTTGTCTCCAGCTTTGGGAAAAACTCTGTGAGCTGCAGGAGAGAGCTGCTCCTGGGAATGGTATCACATGCAGAGCAGCCTGGCTCAGCCTTCGTGATCCTGGGGAAATGGCTCTGCTTCCCTCTTGCCTGAGCTCCTCAAAGGGCAGCCACAGCCCAGGCAAGCTCTTTATTTTGGTTTGTTGGACACATTCGGGTGTTTTAGCATGGCCGCAGCCCCTGAGCCATGCAGGGGCGTGGGGCGGCAGCAAGCAGCTGTGCAGCCCCCGGTGCCCTTGCTTGGATGTCCTCGGCCCATCTGGGGAGATCCTGTGGCTGGGTCAGGCTGGTGCTGCCCTTGGGCTTGTGCTGTTCCTGCAGCCCTGGCTCGAGGAGCTGCTGGCTTTTAGGGTGGCCCAAAGGCAGCTGTCACAGCAGGGGGGGGATGATGGGCTGGGGCAGAAGGGACCCCTGGGCTGGTACTTGCATTGCTGCTGAGGTGTACTGGGATCCCTCAGGACCCCCAGATCCCTGCTCCATCCCTTGAGGAGCTGCTGTGAAAGCCCAGAAGAGCCCAGAGCACATTTTCCTTTTCCCTGAAAGCAGCGTAAATACAAATCCCCTCCTTGGCAGGGCAGGTGCCGGCAGTGGGACGCCTTCTCCCTGCTCCACTGCCACCATTCCTCACCATCCTGCAAAAGGCATTAGAGCTGGTGCCATGTGCTGATGAGTATTCAAGACCTGGCCCTAATTGGGAACAATTAGCATTTGTTTTGGCAAATGTACGTCTGTTTGCTGTGGCTCCTGGGGCCGAGCACTGTCTGACAGCTGACACAAGCATCCCTATCCAGAGTAGGGACCACAGTCAGGGGAGGTCCCTATGGATGATGCAGCTCTCAGTTAAAGATGCTCTTGGGAGGAGTCCAGCTTGTGCAAGACTGAGCATTCCCAACCCCTCAACCAGCCTGGCTTGTCTGTCTCCAGCATGGTGGCCATCCCTGCTGTAGATGCGAGCAGGTCCCTGCTCCATGGCTTGCTCAGGTCAGGCTGTGGAGAGAGGCCACGGAAGTGCTGCTGGAGCCGGACCCGGCTGATGCTGTACTGGACCCTTGGCACCTCTCCTCCCACCCAAGTTCCCGTTACAGCTCTGCCGTGTGGGAGTTTAAGCCATACAGGGTGCTCTGAGTCAATGAGATGCTGAGGACCAGTCCCTTACTGGGGGGCCACAACGGTGGGAGAGAGCACTTTGGGCCATGAGGAGCTCATACCCTGGTCGTCGACCTGTGCCACTGTCTGTGGGGCAGCCGCCCAGCCCGGCACCCCGAATGGCTGGGAGTCTGTTCCCCTACCACAGAGTGGGGCTGCCCTCACTCTCCCCGGCACCAGCAGGGAAGTGGGAGCTCCCTGATGTTCTTGGACTTCTTTTTTCCAGCTTTTGGGAAAAGGTAAATCAGACTTGAGCTGTTTTCCAGAGTCTTGCTGGTCTGTCCCCCTGCTTCCCACATGCACCTCGTGTCCAGTGTACCCCAGTGTCTCCCCTGTTTCTCCCCCAGTAAGGAGCATCCTCTTGCATAAAGCCAGACGGGAACCATGCCTGGCAGACTGGGGGGGGCATCTGGAGAAGGCAGTAGAGAAGGTTACGGAGGGATGTGGGCAAAAAGAGATTCCACATTTGCTTTGAAATAGGACTGAAAGCTGAGGGTGGGATCCTGACCCAGCTGGGGAGTAAGTGCTGGGTGTGCTGCCCAGTGTGGTGGGGAAAGGGCGATTCCCAGCTCTGCTCCCCACAGCGAGGCCGAAGGGGAGAGGTGCTGCTGCTTCCCTGGCCTTGTGTGCACCAGGGATGCTGCATGCTGGCAGGGCCGGTCCTGACTATGGAGGTGATGAAGGCAGGAGCCCATGTATCTATGTAGGACACGGGCTTAGAGCAACATGGGGAAGGGTGGATGGGGAAAGCACAGGGCCTTCGCCAACAGTGCCGAGCCTTCGTTCCTGAGTGCTCTTGCCCTTGGAGCTCTGCTCCACAAAACACTCAGTGAACCCCAAAACTGGCTCTCTGCAGCTCGGGGGGCCCAGGGTCCTGCTGGGGGAGTGGTGAGCTGCAGCACGGGGGGAGCAGGCAGCCTGACTGGGGCGCTGGAGATGCCAGGAGCTGGGCAACCTGTGGTCTGCGAGATGGAGGGGCTGAGGAGAAGGAAGGTGGCCCAGCTGCTGGGGACCAGCTTGGTTTTCCATGGCCTCACACTTTCCTGTGCTGGAGAGTTTGCAGTAAGGGTGGAAAATGCAGCAGCCAGGAGGGGAAAGAGGGAGGGAGGGGAGGCTAGCAGGGCTGGCGGGGAAGGGTTTCCTTTGCCAGGGTGTTTGGGATGTCATGTGCCTGCCAGGGCAGAGTCCGTGCTCTGCCGGACGGTGGTGGGGGGCTGCGGACATGGTCCACACCAAAACCATGGTTTTGGGGAATGTTCCCTGCCTGGGTGGATCAGGGATGGGGATCTGGTGGGAGGCAGGGCAGCATCACAGGCAGAGTGATCCCCGGGCTCACATGGGCTGGGGATGCTCAGAGGGTGCCGGAGGACCTGCCAGGCCAGGCAGCACAGGGCTGGGCTCAGGTTTGCTGCTGTGCCACAGCTCCTTGCCATGCACCTCAGCGAGGACAAGCCAGGGCAGCAGCCCTTTTGCCACCTGAGGCCATCCGTCTTGACATGCAGACATCCAAAATCCTGCTTGGGCACCTCATTGCTGCTCCTGGGGGGTTTGCAGCAGACCTGCCTTCACTAGGAGCCATGATCTGGGTGCAGAGTGGCTTGAGCACATCTGAGAGAGTACCTGGCTTCTGCACTCGGTGCTGCTGGCACCACTTGCAGGCAGCCATGGTGGTGCAATGGGATGTGGCGTTTCCTCAGGCCAGTCCCTGCTGCGTTCCTGGAGGCATGTTTGTTTTCTAGTCCTGGTTTTTGGAAGTATCAAGGGCTGATGGGGCCTGCTGGCTCTGCCTGCCATCACCAGCTCCCTGTCCTTGGTTCTTTGCCCATTGGACAGGACAAAAGGCTTAGGGATGGAGAGGGGGGAAAAAGATAACTCAGGGCTGTCCTGGGATGAGGCAGAGGGCAGGAACACACAGGTTGAACATCAGGGGAAAAGACTCAGGTCAGTTTTTATCCTCTGGAAATACTTAGATGGACTCCTCTTGCCATGATCTTTCAGCAGCACGAGGGATTGCCCTGTCTTTAACCCTTTCGTTCTTTCCCTTTCTCTCCTGTCCTGTCCCTGCAGCCGTCTCCATCTCTTCCCTTCTGCGGACCTGTGGTCCCGGCTGGGCAGCAGCTCTTCTGCCTTTACTGTGTCTGGCAGAAGCGAGCATTTCACACCAGCATGGGGAGACCCACCAGCACCCAGGGAGCTGGGACCTGCGGTCTGGCACTGCTCTGGGACGTGATGTCATGTCCAGATGTTGATCTCCCCAATAACAGTGAGTGAGCCTTCACCCTTCCCCATCTCCTCCAGCGACCCGGCATGTGGCCGAAGGGTTGGTGCCATTTGCAGGGACAGGAGAGGGACCACCTGGGGCTGGGGACGGGGAGAGAGCCGAGCCATCGCACAGCCCACCCCTGCCACTGTTGGAGGAGCCCGGCGGGGTGGGTGACCCACCTCACAGTCTTGGTGACACATCAAAAAAGCACCTTTTCTTGGCTCAGGACTCATGGCCAAATGGCAGGGGTTGCCAGCTGGGACAAGAGCCTTCACCAGGTCACCTGACTTTTAAAGGGTGGTTGGAGAGATGGAGGGAGCAGAAATCCCTGAAAGATTATTTGTTTCTCACGAACTATATTTAGGCACCATCAGCAAAAACCAAAAGTGCTGAGTTCTGCTAAATAAATATGGGAGCTTTGTGTTTTTTTCCCCCAGAGGAGAACAGGATTAGTAAGTGAATGGTAAATAGTATTTTTGTTTGACATACCTGAGGGTTTCCATTCGAAGTTGCTGTCTTGAGCTCTTGATGCCGTGATGATGATGATGGACCTAAAGTGGCACTGCCCCATCTTGTGAAAATATTTTTTGGAAAAGAAAAGGAGGCAGCTGGCTTACCCACTATGGCGCTGCTTTTTTTTGGTTAAACTTTGCGTTCTTGAGTATTTTCATAAATGTTTGCATATTAGGATGTTTTTAAGCTAGAAGTAGGTCATGCTGGTGCCACTCCAGTAGCAAATTCCTTCCCCAGTGGGATGCAGACCCCTGGGCTCCCTGCCTGCCTGCCTACACCCACCAGTGCTGCCCTGGAGGGACAGGGTGCCCAGGCAGTTATGGGGGTTGGGATGGTCCTTGGCTGGTCCAAGCACGGCTGCAGCAGATGGCGAGAAGATCACCTGGCTTGTCTGGAACACACTTGGGTCATCCTGGGTTTAATTCTTCGCTGTTTTGGATTCCCCATGCCCGAACCTCATCTCCCCCAGGGATCCCCACTGGGATCAGGTCCAGACTTCCCAGTGGAGTGTTTGCAGGTGGGGTGTGAGGCTGCGGATGGGCACCAGGCAGGTGAGGGGCGTTTGCGGGTCACTCAGGGATGTAAGAGCCCCTCTGACCAGCTGGGCGTGATGAGGAGCAGAGCAACTGATCAGGAAACACCTGTTTGGACATGAAGTCCAAAGCCCACAGGCAGTGGGAGGCAGTGGGGCAGAAGGGCTCCTGGTTTACCTCAAGCAGAGCAGAAAATCTGTTGCCCCAAAGTCATCAAAATTCAGCATTCCTTGAGCTGACTGCCGGGACATCAGCATCTGTCCCTTGTAGAAATAAGGCACTGGGGTAGTTTGGGTCTTTATTGTAGCAGCTTGTCTGCGGTAACTCTTCTCTAGAGAGGGCCAAGTGGAGGTTGCAATGGAAATTGTTGCACAACGGCAGCACCCTGGTAAGCAGATTAGAGACACGGCTGAAGAACTTCCCCCTGAAGCTGCTCCTCTGGCCAGGTTAGACATGATGGTCTCATAGCATGCTCCATATGGAGAGGAGATGAGGGAGGTACTCAAGGAGGAACCAGGTCAGGGAGGAAGATGCTGGTACCACACAGTTTGTCACGAGCAAGAGTGACCCAACCCTGGGTAGGAACCATCAGAAAGAGGGCTGTGACCTGAACATGGACTGATTTGGGGCCTGGGAGGAGGAGAAGAAGAAATGCAACATGGTGTTACCCAGCACTGATGAACTCTGTCCAGTAACAGGGAAGAGGACAGCGAGATCTCAGGTATATGCAAATACTCGACCAGAGGCTGCAAAGACAGGAGAGCTTCAGTCTGGGCTGCTCACTACTCTTGGTCCGAACCTTGCTTGAGGAGTTGAAACCAACCCAACCCAAAAGCACTGGAAGTGCTGAAATTCTCCCTGGACCACCGTGGTGAGTCCGTGCAGCTTAGAAGAAGGCATCTGCATCCAGGTACCATGGCTATGCTGAAGCTTGCAGCGAGCACAAGGAGGACTTTGACCACAGCACCGACAGCTTTGCCAGCAAGTGGGGGCCGGCGAAAGGCCACCCATGGCTATGGGGCACCCAAGGGAGGTTGCAGGGTGACAGTGCCTTGAGGTTGCACTGGAGACCTTTGGTTTGACTCAGCAACCAAATGGGCAGCTTGGCCCATTCAATAGTACATTAAAACCATTTCCAGCAAGTTCCACACCTTGCAGCTGTCCCTGCTCCTGGGGCAGCATGGCATGGGCTTGGGCTTGGCTCTGCAGGGGTGCTCCTGCTTCCCAGGGGGTGCTTTGTCCATGTCCCTACTGAGGTCCAGCCTGCGACCCCACACCAGCTTGAACCAGTGCAGATGTTCCTAGCCCATAGCACCATTCAGAGGTGGCAGAGCAACACATGAGCCGTGCACAAGAGCGGGCTGGGGATACAGGGGCTTTCTGCCAGGCCATGAGCATGTGCAGCGCTGGCCTTGGGGGTGGCACGGCTCGAGGGCACTCCCATGCTTCCCAAATTGCCTGGTAGAAGGTTTCTCTTCCAGCCAAGTAGCTGGTGGCCAGGGTCCATTCCCGGCACAGCGAGCTCCTTACTGGGCGCTTGCAGTGGTCCCAGGACTGCGGAGCTGCCTCCTGGATTGCATTTGCTGGGATTTTGGCTGCTCCTTGGAGACACACAAGGGACTTGGCGCAGACCCGGGGAGCATGGACATCCCGGGGGGCACAGCTGCTGTGGGGCATCCTGCAACCCCCCTCCCCTGTCCCAGGGTGCTCCCAGCCCAGGTGCCAGGGCGCTCAGCCCCAGCCCACGTCCTGCCTGGCTCCAGGCTGCCCCGTGGTTCTCCCCTTCTCCTCTGGATCATATTTATTTATTTATACGGTGAATGTAATAAAACTCCAGCAGGAAACGGAGGCAATTCCCTGCCATTCCCCGCAAGCCGGCCCTGGGCTGGGGCGAACAAGGAGGCGCATTGTGCGGCACAGACCTGCCTGCCAGTGCTGAGCTGCGTGCGGAGCCGAGGGGCAAAGAAAGGGCTGTGTGTGTCTGTGCCTGCACCAGGACCCAGTGCCGACACCCGCCTGCCAGCAGCGGGCAGCTTGGCGGCACCGCGGGATGGGGTGTCCTGGGGAAGAAGCTTCACTTCAGGGGGCAAGCGGGGCTGGGGATGAAAGGTTCCTGTGCTGGCTTGGGATGTTGTCTGGGAGCACCACAGAGCCTGCTCCCAGCACAAGGTGCCTCCTCTGCCCGTTCTTGGGCTGCCAGGAAACAGAGGTGGGCACTGAAGGTCAGCTGGGGGGCAGACAGTCGCCCCATGGCCCAGTCTGGTGGCTGTACAACCTGCTCTTCCCAGGGCTGTGGCAGCTGAGAGCGAGCTCCAGCCCTTCACCTGCCTTCATCAGGCAGCTGCTGCAGATGCTGCCATCAGTAGGGTTCAGAGTGAATGCCTGCTGCCGAGGTTCACCTGGGTCCTGTCTTCCCTCCAGAGGGGTCTGTAGGGGTGAGCAAGGTAGCTGGGGGAAGGACATGGCTCAGTCTAGCTTCCCCTTTGATGGGGAGGGGGTCCCCACGGCCAGGGATGTGCATCCCAGCCCCCCAAGAGGGCTGTAAGCAGCCTGCTGTGCTGCCAGCTGTGTTGCCAGCTGCGCTCACCAGCTAAAATACTGCAGGAGAGGTGGTGGGGGACTGTCCAGTGTCCCCTCTTGTCCCCTTGCTAGCCAGCTCCCCACCATGCTCCCACCCAGGGCTGCCCTGGGGCACCCTGCTGCCCTGTCCCCAGAGGCCCATGGCTGCTCGTGGTCCCCATCCGTGTGCTGGTCCCTCAGGCTCCCAGGGTTCCTGGGGCGGTGCCACACATGCCACACATGCCCTGTGCTTTGTGTCTCCTGCCTGCTTCACATCAGCACTGCGATGATGGGGGTGTCGGAGCCCAGGGACCCAGTGGCCATGGCCAGGGAGGTGGGCTGGCTGGCAACAGGACTGTCCCTCCATGCCCACCCCTGGTTTGCAGTGGCTGCAGGGTGCCCACAGCTCCCCAGCCGTGGAGTGACGGGGTGACCAGGTTGCAGTGAACATCCCTGGGGAATTTGTGTCACTCTATGTCCCTGAGCCCTGGCCACAGTGTCCCCTCACGCAGGGGACCCAAGGCCAGGAGGTGACCAGGGAGCTCAGGGCACAGTGTTGCCCAGGGATGCTGGTGTCACCCAGCTGCCTGCCACTGCCCGAGGCTGGCGGGGGGACCTCACTGGGTGGGTGGAGGTCCCAGGGGGTGACGATGGGCTAGCAGGGGGGGCGGGGGTGTTGAGCACATCATCGCCCACACTGCGGCCCCATCACCTCATCCCCCAGGCCTGCAGCACCTTCCACTGCCCGTAGCCACACAGTTGCCTGTGCAGGCAGAGAAGGCAGACACAGGCAGCAGCTCTCATGGCTCCTCAAGTTACAGAAACCGCACGCCCAGGGGAAAGGGGGTAAAAAACTCCTGGCTCCTGCAGGAAATGTCTCTGCAGCCCCCTCAGCGGTGGTGCAGAGGCGTGGTCACTGCTGCCCATGAGCGGGCAGGTTGTGCCAGGGACAGCCAAGTGGGCAGGGATGTCATCCCACTGCTCTGAGGGGCACCGCGGTGATTGGGAAGAGGTTTCCTTCCCCAGGATGAGGGGATCAGGTCAGGCCCTGACCTCGATAGGAGGACAGGGTGGGGGGTCCGCAGCCCCTTGGGGACCCTGCGGAGCCTTTGGCATGGCTGGGGAGTGTGCCAGCCTGTGCTGTCCAGCCAGGACACCGGGAGCACAGATGGCAGCAGGGTGAGAGAAGGAGGGGACAGCCCTGTCCTTCAGGGGACACATGCCAGGGTCCAGGTGTCTCAGCAGCAAGTAACAGGGTGTCAGCATCTGGCTGGGGGCCAGCGGAACCCCCCAGGATGTGAGGCTGGGGTGCTCAGTGCTCCCTGCCTTGCCTGTTCCCACTGGTGCTGCCGTACCCACGGCGCCCTTCCAGGAGTGGGTTGCCTGCCCAGTGGCACACACTGTGAAGCCACCAAAATAGCTGCAGTTGGGTATATGGCAAGTGGGGCTGGTTATCCCCCCCCCACTGGCGTTCTCAGTGCTGTAGTTAATGCCAGAATCAGGGAAGAAATGTCTTTTCCCTTCTGTTGGCACTGACTGGGGCTGGGCAGGATCCGTGCCGCATGTTCACCCATCTCTTCCCACCAGTGTCAGGATCCTCCACCCATTTGTTTGGGGACTGTCCCCCAAAATCCCCATATTCCCACCCTGCTGCTGCCTGCCTGTGTGGCGTGCACAGTCTGGTGCACACGTGTGTGCATCTGCATCACACAGGACCCTGCCCAGGGGTAGGAAGGGTTTGGGCTTGAGGATCACTCCTGCTGGTGCACGGGAGGGTGTCCCCAGGGAGATGGTGGCCAGGGCAGGGGGCAGCTGCCCCTCTAGCTGGGTGGGTGCCAGCCTGTGGCCCCGCAGGGTGCCTGGCATGGGGTGCTGCCAGGATGGACCCTCCAACTGCTTGCCAGCCCATCCGGCCCCAGCACCGGCATCCCTTTGAAATCGAAGCCACTGGCCTTTTGCGCCAGCTATTCCTGTGAAATTCTTCAGGAAGGGAAAATTATCCCCCCGGATCCCTGTAGGGATGTGCCATCGCCCTCCCTCCCAGCTGGCAGGGAGAGCACAGGGTGCCACGGAGCCCAGGTCTGCCCCTGGGCACGGCTGGTGGCCTGGCCTTGTTATTTGGGTTTTCCCTCTGTGCTCCAGCCCCTGCCTGCGAACCTGGAGCTGGGGGGAGCTGGGACCACCAAGGGTCCATGGGCTCGGCAGGGCAGACCCCGCTGGGAGGGGCAGGGGTGAGGCCAGCACAGCTGCCATGGGGCCCCTCACCACCCTGCAGCAAGTCCTGCCTGCCCTGGCCAAGGCTCAACAGGACAGCACCTACAGTTCCCTCCACAGCTCCATCACCCCATCCCCAAATCCATCACCCCCTCCCTGCCTCCATTGCCCCATCCCCTGACCTATTGCCCCCTCCCCACCTCCATTGCCCTCTCCTCAGCTCCATAGCCCCTCCCCAGCTTCATCACCTCCTTCCTGGAGCCATCACCCCCTGCCCAGCTCCATCACCCCCTCCCTGGCTCCATTGCCCCCCTCCCCAGCTCCATCACCACCTCCTCTACTAGACTGCTCCCTCCCCACCACCATCGCCCCCTCTCCTGCTCGATTGCCCCCTCTCCTGCTCGATCACCCCCTCCCCTGCTCCATCGTTCTCTCCTCTGCTCCAGCATCCTCCCCCCAGCTCCATTGCCCCCTCCCCCCCAGCTCCATTGCCCCCTCCCTGGCTGGTGCCACGGGCGATCCCCCAAACCCTGCCACCCAGGGAGAACCCATCCATGGCTGGGCAAGAGGGGCATTGCTGCAGCCTCTCTTCCCCCGGGGCAGCAGCATGGGATTTTTTCTCCACCCATGGCCCTTCCTGCTCTCCTTCCCCCCTCCCCTCGCTGAGGCTCTTGCACAGGTTTGCAAGCACTGTTGACGGGAAGAAAGGAAATGGGGCAAAGCTGCTGCCAGGAACCACAGGCTCCTGCGATACAGCCCCACTCCGCCAGCCTGGACGCCTCCCGGGCAGGATTTCTGTGCAGTCTCTGTGAGCTCTTTCTTCCAGCTATTGATATTGGATTCCCAGGCCAGGGCCACTTCCAAGGCTGTAAATCTGCTGTGTTGCTCTACCTGGTGTTCTTGTTTTCACTGCGAGGCTTCCAGACCTGCTGGAGATCTCGGCTTCTGTGCATGGCCGTGATGTCCCCAGCCCAGTGGCAAGCATCGTGCTGTCCCCTCCCCAGCTGCCCTGGCATTCCCCAGGGGTGTGGGCACGGGTGGGCAGGTTGCTGGCACAGGCAATGGTGCAATGAAAGGGCAACACTTGGCCAAGGGTTGGGATGCTGGTGGCACCCCCCCCTGCCCACTGCTGCAGGTGGGATGAAGCTCTGGGAAGGGCTCCCTGGGTCCTTTGCTGTCCCCACTGCAGGTGCCTGAGGCTTGGGTAGGGCTTGGGCATCCCATGGAGCACCCAAGGAGGGTGTCGGGGTGGGCGGAGGAGCACCCCAGGGTGCGGGGCAGAAATGAGGGGCGGCTGCTGCTCTCTATGTTAAAAGGAGCCCCTTGACTCTGAAAATCCATGTGTTGTTCTTGGCTGGGTTGCGGCGCCTCCTGCCAAGAGCAACAGTTTTACATATTAAAGCAAAATTAAATTAAAAGGCATTTATTTGTGCGTTTGTCGTTGTGTCATCCCCCCGTCCCCCTCTTTAACCCTTCGTAGCCCAGGCAGCAGGGTTGGTAAGTATGAGGGTACCCATGGGGGTGAGCTGGGATGGTGGGGCTGGCACCCTGGGCTCCTATCCAGCCCCTGCCCATGGGCCCTGCCATGCCTGCTGCCTGCCCAGAGCCCTCGCTGGGCAGCCAGACCTGCGTTCTGAGGCAGTTGGGTGTTTCCAGGTGATGTTTCCAGGATTTCCTTAGCAAATGGTGCCCTAAAGGGAAGCCTTGGTGGCAGGAGCTGGGCTTTAGAGTGCCCTGGAGCAGCGGCAGTGCCACCCTTGGGTCCCTCACCCCATGCAGGACACACACCCTGGGGCTGGGAGATGGATGGGATGAGGGATCCCAGGGGCAGGTCCCCGCACCCCACGGGTTCCACCTCCATCCCAGCCGCAGCAGACAGAGCTGTGGCTGCCAGCTCATCCGTGGGTGACAATTTGCCCCCAAACCTGCACCACAGCACAAAATACTCCCAAACACCCATTTCTTAGAGTACACGAGGAGGATCGTGGCCTTAACCCAGGGCGCGAAGTCCGCTGAAGCTGGCCACTGCTCCATGTCACCTGGGCACATAGGACGGTGTTCTCTGGGACAGCCCCCCCCCCCCCCCCCCCCCCCCACGCAGAGCTGGTGGCCAAGGGGACAAAGGCCCCTCCAGCACCCCAAATAACCCTTTTCCCAGGGCCCTGGAACTGGGTGAGCAGTCACCCCATGCTGGAGGGAAATTCCAGGGCGACAGCTTATCTCCTGCACCGTTAGAATAACCGATAAGTGTCTCCCATGGAATTTTCTTATAGCGCCGAATCAGGGATGTTTAAATAATGTATGGCTGGGGTGTCAGTATGCGGCTGGCGATTAGAAGCTGTGTTGACAGGTTGTTATGTTGTTACTGAAGAAGTCACAGGGCTGTGTGAATGCCTGGGAATGGTGCGGCGCCTGGACCCCCAGGCGCCAGCCAGTGCCTGCACCTGCCGCCGGCACGGACAGACACTGGGTGCCAGGTCTCCTGGCAGGGCATCCCGGGGACCCTGCCTCAATTGCCCATGGGACCACTAAGCCACTGGTACCCCCTGTCACAAATGGGTGCTGGGGATGGCATGGAGCACGCTGCGCCAGCACCCAAGGGCCAAATGTTGGATCGGCAGCTCCCAGAATTGGGGGCAGCTGGTGGCATCCTGTGACAGTGGCATAGGCAGCAAAGCCTGTCCCCAGGGTTGCTGCCACCCCCAGCATGTTTTTAATGCTGCCCTGGGCACTCTTGTCTCCTCCAGCCAGGCACCCTCTGCCTCCCCTTGCACCCGGCACAGGTCATCTGTCACGCTGCGAGTGGGACAGTGGATTTTGGTGTCTGGCAGCCCCAGCTCAGCCACGCTGACTTGTGTCACCACCCGGGAGCTGCCCTGGCCTTGCACATCACCAGTGCTGGGTGGCATTGCCATGCCCTGCCCATGGGCACGGGGCACCCTGCCCTGCCACCCGCCCTGGGTGACGCCCTGGGACAGACGGTGCTGGGCAGGGACACGGGTCTCCCAGCCCATACTGTGGGTGCTGGGGCTGAGCCACCTCCCATGGTCCCCACTGTACCCCCACAGCGCCCAAACCCCATGGGTGCAGGCACACTCTCTGCTCCATACGGGCCATGGGTGCACCGCGGCAATGATGTGAGTTTCCCAGTTCTCAGCAACAGGACCAAAGTGGCACTTTCTGTCCCCAAGATGAGGCACATCACTCTGCCAGCCTGCGGGAAAGGGGATTCCCAAGGGGCTGATCCGACCTGCCACGGCAGTGCCAGCCCAGCAGTTATTGTGTGTCAGCGAGCCCTGGTTTGTGCACCCCGCGGCCGCCTGTGCCCTGTGCACCATCACCCGCATGTGCACAGCCACTCGTCCCCTGAACGCCGCCATGCTGCAGGTGCCCCTGGGGAGAGGGTTCGGGCCCTGGCAGCACCCCCGGTGGGTTTGGGGCACCAGCGAGGCCACGTGTGTTCCTGTGCCCAGGTGTTGGGGGGGTGTGTGTGTACACGTCTGCCACTGCACACGGCTGGCCCCATGGGTGTGCAAGGCTACAGGGTGTGCTGTGCCTGGCTGGGGGGTGTGCGTCTGCGTGTGTGTGCATGTACGTGTGCACGCGTGTGCACATGGGCGCGTGCATGTGCATTTGCGTGTGCCCGCTGGGTGTGTGCCAGCAGGGCGGGGGCTGGGGGGGGGAGTGTGGAGGGGTGCGGGTGCGGATACGGGTGTGTGCGGGGTTGTCGGGGCTGAGGGCGGGGGGGTCAGGGGTAGGTGTGGGCTGCGATGGGGGGTGTCTGTGCGTGTGCCCCACAGCCGTGGGGGCTGGGCGGGAGGTAACCCCTTGGGGGCTCTGTTGGGGTGTTTGCCCGTGGGTGCCCCGCGCCTGGGGGGGAGGGGAGCCGCCCGCGGGGGCGTGGGCCGGGTGACCCCGACGCTGCCGCCCCGAGGTGGCCGCGGTCCCGGTCGCAGTCCCGGTGCGGGTCCCGGATCGGGGTGCGGCTGCGGCTGCCGGTGCAGGTCTACCCGCCGCTGCCGGGTCCCGCTCCCGGTCCCGCTGCCGCCCCACCCCTCCCTCCCTCCAGAGAGGCGTGTCTCCGTCCGGCCCCGCCCCAGGGGCGTGTCCCCGCGGGCGGGGCGGGACGGGGCCGTCCCGGCCGGCGGGCGCTCCGCGGCGCGGCGCTGCCGGGGCTCGGCGGGCGCGGGGCGGCGCGGGGCGCTCGGCGGGGCCGCCGCCGCATGGCGCGCGGGGCGGCGCGGGCCGGGGCCGGGGTCGCGGGCGGGGGGAGCTGCCCCGGCGCGCCGCCGCCGCCGCCGCCGCCGCCGCCGCAGCAGCAGCAGCAGCAGCCACAGGAGCGAGCGGCCGTCCCGGGGGCGCGGGGGCGGTGGGGCCGGGCGATGGCGGCGCTGTAGCCGCCGGGGCCGGGGCCGGGGCCGGGGCCGGGCGATGGCGGCGCTGCGGCTGCGGCTGGCCCTGTCGGTGCTGTGGCAGCTGGCGGCGGCCGGGCGCGGGCTGGAGCTGGGGGGGCTGGAGGGGCCGCGGGGGCGGGCGGCGCGGTGCCAGCCCGTCGACATCCCCATGTGCCGGGGCATCGGGTACAACCTGACCCGCATGCCCAACCTGCTGGGCCACGAGAGCCAGCGCGAGGCCGCCCTGAAGCTGCACGAGTTCGCCCCGCTGGTGGAGTACGGCTGCCACGTCCACCTGCGCTTCTTCCTCTGCTCCCTCTACGCGCCCATGTGCACTGACCAGGTGAGCGCCAGCATCCCCGCCTGCCGCCCCATGTGCGAGCAGGCCCGCCACAAGTGTGTCCCCATCATGGAGCAGTTCAATTTCGGCTGGCCCGAGTCTCTCGACTGCGGCAAGCTGCCCACCAAGAACGACCCCAACGCCCTCTGCATGGAGGCCCCCGAGAACGCCTCAGCTGCTGAGCCCCACAAGGGCCAGGGCATGCTGCCCGTGGCCCCCCGGCCCTGGCCACCGGGCACCGCTGAGGGCCGGGGACCCAATGGCCTGGGGGCCTGCGACAACCCTGAGAAGTTCCAGTACGTGGAGAAGAGCCTCTCCTGCGCACCCAGGTGCTCTCCCGGGGTGGACGTGTACTGGTCCCGGGAGGACAAGGACTTTGCCTTCATCTGGATGGCTGTCTGGTCCACCCTCTGCTTCGTCTCCACCGCCTTCACCGTCCTCACCTTCCTGCTCGACCCCCACCGCTTCCAGTACCCCGAGAGGCCCATCATCTTCCTCTCCATGTGCTACAATGTCTACTCTGTGGCCTTCATCATCCGCTCGGTGGCAGGGGCCGAGAACATTGCCTGCGACCGGGAGAATGGGGAGCTCTACATCATCCAGGAGGGGCTGGAGAGCACGGGCTGCACCATCGTCTTCCTCATCCTCTACTACTTTGGCATGGCCAGCTCGCTCTGGTGGGTCATCCTCACCCTCACCTGGTTCCTAGCTGCTGGGAAGAAGTGGGGACACGAGGCCATTGAGGCCCACAGCAGCTACTTCCACATGGCTGCCTGGGGCATCCCGGCCATGAAGACTATCGTCATCCTCACCATGCGGAAGGTGGCAGGGGATGAGCTCACAGGGCTGTGCTACGTGGGGAGCATGGATGTCAGTGCCCTGACTGCCTTTGTCCTCATCCCGCTCTCCTGCTACTTGGTCATCGGCACCTCCTTCATCCTCACGGGCTTCGTCGCCCTCTTCCACATCCGGAAGATCATGAAGACGGGCGGCACTAACACAGAGAAGCTGGAGAAGCTGATGGTGAAGATCGGGGTCTTCTCTATCCTCTACACCGTCCCAGCCACCTGTGTCATCGTCTGCTACTTCTACGAGCGGCTGAACGTGGATTACTGGAACCTCAGAGCCCTGGAGCGTGGCTGCCTGCACCTCCCTGGCCGGCGTGCTGCCAACTGTTCCTTGGAGGCCTCGGTGCCCACCGTGGCCATCTTTATGCTAAAGATTTTCATGTCGCTGGTGGTGGGCATCACCAGCGGGGTGTGGGTGTGGAGCTCCAAGACGCTGCAGACCTGGCAGAGCCTGTGCAACAGAAAGCTGAGCATGAGGACGAGGGGCAAGCCCTGCAGCGGGGTGAGCTGTGGCGGGGTGCACTGCCACTACAAAGCCCCCACGGTCATGCTGCACATGACCAAGACAGACCCGTATCTGGACAACCCGACGCACGTCTAGAGTGGGGGCTGCCCCCTCCCTGGGGATGGCACGCCGGGGGAAGCCAGCCTCATGGGTAAGGGACGAGGGGATGCTGCTGGGGGCGAGGGCAGAGGCTGAGTGGCAGTGGCGACACACACTGGCTTGGGATGGGGAGGCCCGTGGGACCCCCCCCCGGCTCTGCTCGACCCTGACAAGTAGCTGCTTTTTCCTAGAGGTTGTTTTGTTGTTGTTGCTGTTGCCAAATCCAGTGACTCTTCTAACGCTTTCTTTGGGGGGGTGGCGGGGACAGGGCAGGGAGGAGAATAATCCAGTCTGTGTTTATTTAATTCTGTAATTTATTTTAGATTTTTTTTTTTTTTTTTTTTTTTAATCATTAGCTGCAAGGAATGGAAAAAACAATAAACCCTGGATGTGTTATTTCAACCAAGCCTGGTGCTGTTTGGAGGAATTTGAGGGGGTCGAGAGCAGCCCCACAGGAGCACCCCCAGCTCAGTGGGTTGGGGCCATGGTCCCCATGGCGGGTGCGTGCTGGGCCCAGGGGGGCTCTCTTGTTGGTGGAAAGAGGGGGAGAGTGCTGTGCCAGGGTGCTGCCGGCTGCAGCAGGAGCGTGGTACTGGGGGGTCCCTGCATCCAGCTCTCCCCGCGGCTTCCCCGGGGCCGGTGCTGGCGCCTGCTGCCTCCCAGCCGAGGAGGAGGGTTTTCCTGTGCTGTCACGCTAACGAATCATCTTTTCCACTCTGTGCTCTGTAGGTGATTTGCATTGGTGCCATCGGCTGCTGGGGCCTCGGTGCCAGGCGAGGGGGCTCGGTGCTCTGGCACCCCCAGCACAGCAGGCCGGGAGCTGGGGTGATGAGCTGGGGGCGCAGGACCTTGGGGCAGAGAGGGCTCCGCTTTGATGTCCCACACAGAAGCCCGAGGTGCGGGTAATGGAAACTTCTGGGCAGATTTATTTATCCCCCGCTCCAGTTACAATCCCAGCTTGCCTTCCCCATTGTCCGGAGGGAAATTCAAGCCTCAGCTGGTGTCGCTGGGGCTGGCAGGGGGAGCCGGGGCTGTCCTCACTGCGGGCTGGCCAGGGCACGAGGCCAGCAGCGGTGGCAGCTGCCACCGTCCTCCTGGGCAGGGTGGCTCTGCCAGGAGCTCAGCAGTGGGGGCTGCTGCCCACCCTGCCCCGAGACACCTTGCGGGGGGCGGGGGGGGCAGCTCATCTTTGCAGAGGGTTTGTGGGGCTGGTTTGTCTGGCTTCTGGGGATGTGCAGTGGGTTCCCAGTGCTGGGGGGGGGGGGGGAGTCATGGGCTCTGCTTTGGTGCCATGGTGGGCAAGGGGGCTGTGGGCAGGACACAGGCAGCCCTGGTGATGCTCAGCCTTGTCCATCATGTAATTGCTCATTAACTAGCCAGCATGCAGGCTGGGGCAGTGCTGGGCCTCAATGAGGGTCTCCCATCGCTCTTGCCCAGGAAGCAACAAGCCAGTTGAGGGACCCTCCTTTCAGCACCCAAATGAGCACCCGCTGCCTGCCTACACCAACACCCCTCAGCCCCCACTCCAGCAAAGCCCTTGTAGCTCAGAGCCACATGTCAGGGCTGCAGCCAAAGGAGAGGTGCAAGACCCCCCTGCCCTGTGCCGGAGGTGGCAGCAGGGGCTGGGTTCGGTGGCCTCTTGCCCACTGCTGTGCTGTGCCAGGGCTTTGTGCTGCCGTGATTGATGCGGTGAAGTGCCTTTCATCTGTCCATCTCCGCCCCCCCGCCCCGCCCCACCACCCCTGGGGGTGCCGGGATGGTGGTGGGATCAAGCGACTGATCTGAGAAAACCCTTTGCCTCCCCTGGAAGCCAGCGCGGCAGCTGAGGTGCGAAGGAGTTCCTACTGCCTGTGTGGTGCTGGCGGTTGCGGGGGAGGACATACTGAGGGACTCAAGCCTGATATTGATTTGGGATGCTGGGAGGCACATGTGCCTTTGGCTGGGCTGGTGGGCACCCAGCCCCTTCCCCGGGCTGGTGGTGGTGGCAAGGCAGGGACCCCACCTGGTCCCCACTGCTGGGGGGGGGGTGTCACAGCCTCATGGGCTCCCCTGGCTGCCACGGGAGGGTTTGTTTGGGCAGATAAAAGGGCCATGAACTGGGGCAGGAGAGTCAATATTGGCTGCAGGACAGGCTCCAAAGTCCAGCCAGTGGAGCCGGGCACAGCTCAGGGCAGGGGGTGCCCGGGGAGGGGGGGGGTGGTGGTGGTGCAGGACCGTGTCCCTGTTCCAGGCATACAGCCTGTGTGCCGGACCCCCTCGCCCTGGGCTGCAGGCAGGCAGCCCCGTGGCACTGAGCCCTGAGCCAGCTCGGTGCACCTTTGGCTTGCACACCCAGACACACGGCCCAGCGATGGTGCTGGGGCATGCACATGTCCTGGCACTTGCCAAGTAACTTGCTGCCTCTCGAGGTGCTCCCCAGATAACTGGTCCCACCAGGCCCCAGCTATCAGGCAGCAGTGGGGCCACTGGCGCCCGACCACCACATACTATCAGCCCTGGCAGCCCAGCCGGCTACACTGGAGGAAGCCAGCGCTGAGGTGCTAGGCACAACTGGCCCTGCTGGGGAGACAGAGCTTTTCCACAGAGCCTGCCCTGAATTGGAGTTTCCCGTTGGAAGGGCTCTGTGCTGAGGCCACCAGCTGTCCCCTTGCCCCAGACGCTTTCAACCCTGTGCTGGGGGAGGGTGGGTGGTGGCTCAGCTTTCCTTCATATCCCCCACCCCCAAGGTCATCCCCGCCAACCTACTTGAGTAGCCCCAAAGGCAGCCAAACACCTGGCTCCAGCAGGGTTGGGGCTGCTGCAGAAGCCCCTCTACAAGAGGCAAGCAGGGCTCAGCACTGCCCCATCCCTGCAGGAGCAGCCCTCCAGATTGGGCATTGCTGCCATGGTTGCCCGTCCCTGGTGTCAGTGGGAGGGAGGGCCGCAGAAGCTGAGCTGGGGCTGCCACTGGGTGAGAGCAGGCTCCAGACAGCCCAAGGTCCTGGTCCAGCTAAACATGGAGCAGTCGAGCCTAGTGCCCCCCAGCACTCACTGAGCTGTGAACATTATCCCCCCTCACAAGGCAGAACACTCCCTCCAGGTTTTGAGTAGCAGAAGGAAAGGCACTGTGCTCTGGGAATGTGCTAAAAATCCCAAGTTACCCAGACTACTAATTGGTTAATATTAATGATGAAGACATGAGGAAGCCAAGCTGTGCCCCCCCCCCCCCCCCCCCCCGGCCTCCTCCTGAGGCCATGCTATAACTTCAGCAAACACAGATGCCCCATCAGGGTTTGTCACAGACCAGCCCCGGTGAGATGGCAGGTGTTGCCAGGCTAGTGACCATCCGCCAGCTCATCATGCCAGTGGGCAGCAGGGCCATGGCTGCCCACCAGCCTTGCATGCTTGCCTGCCAGGGCACAGGGACAGCTATTTATAGCCCCTGCACAGGACACTAATGCCATGCGGGGGCTGCTATAAAAAGCAAGTCTCCGAAAAGGTCTCAGAGCAGATGCTGGCCTGAAGTCTCCACACTGAGGCCTGGAAACATCCCAGCTTGAGTCACACTCTGATTCACCCAGGTCCTGTTGCATGCCCAGCAAGCCAAACCACCTCTTGTGGAGAGGGGCTGAGGCTTCTCTGGGGAAAGCAGCATCTGTCCATCACTGAGAGCCTTTCAAGCCCTCAAACCCATCAGGGGGTTTCCTCTGCCCAGCAGAGCCAAACCTGGCTGGAGCACTCCCAGCTCAGCTCCTGAGCAAGGAGGACAATGAAGACACCCAGGAAACCATCACCCTCCTGGCAGTGCAGCACTGGCAGAAACGCAGGCAAAACTTTAGCCAACAGATAACAAACGGGTTGTACATCAGCATTAGTTCATCACCTCCCCAGCCTCTACTGCCTTTGAAGCTCACTATGCCCAGCATGTTCCCTTTAGGCAGCTAGGGACCAGTCATGCTTTTAGAGCCACAGTGGGAATGGTCCTTGCTGATCTCTGAGCTGCAGCCAACAAGGCTGGGGCTGCAAAACACACACGAGCAAAACAAGGGAAGCAGTTTTGATGGCCATCCAGCCAGGCAACGCTGGGGTGAAAGAGCAGAGATGTTTCAGCTCCCCCATCACCCCCTCGCATTCCCTGCAGGAGAGCTACCCAGTGCCACCCTGCATGCTGTGGCAGGAGGACAAGTGTCACGCTGGCAGCCTGCAGGAGACAAGGGACCAAAAGGGGCAGCCAGCCCAAGGACTGCTCCTGCATCTCTTGGTGACCTCCCCCTGTCCAGGGGTGGGAAGAGCACAGCCTCCCCTTGTCTCTGGGGATGATGATAAACAGGGCCAGCTCAGAACACACATGTCCACACCAGCACATTACCTTCTGCCCAGAACAGCTTGGGAAGAAGCGTGGCGTGTGACATCAGCTGGGCCGCAGAGGGCATGGCACAACCCGACTGCGATACCAGGAACCCCGGCACAGCTCAGGGTATGGTATAACCAAACCTGAGCAGGAGGCCTAGAAGATGGTTTTTCAGAGTTGTAAGCTGACCTGACCCAGACTCGCTGTTCCCTTGATCCCTTGCTCCACAGCTCCATTTTACCTCTGGCAGGCAGTGATATCATGCCTGATGGGAGCTCTGGGGAAGGCAGAGGCGAGACATCCCAGACAGTCCCACACAAACACAGGGCACCTGCAAAGGACTCACTGCAAGCCAGTTTTACAAACACAAGTACATAATGTTTATTTTTAAGTTTCCAATTTATTACAAGTACAGCCCTTAGCAGAAACCCCCTCCCCCCAATGACATTTATTTTTAAAAAACATACAGTTCCAAAGGTTTCACCGTGTAGGACCTGCAGAAAATGTTCTCTATGAACAGGACAAAACAAAGCCTCTGAAGGGGACGTGCGAAATACAAATGTCAGTGCTATTCTGTGGGGCAGGGAGCTGAGGCTGGGCAGAGGGGAAGAGGGAAGTGGCTGGAAACCTGCCTAGTCTCTGCAGCCATCGACAGTCCAGAACTGAAACGAATACCTGTTAAAAAAAAAAAAAAAAACAAACGTAAAAAGTTCACAAAACTAGGCTGCAATTTTTAATCAATGATTCTTTTCTTGTCAAATCATAGCTGCAACAGCTGCTTTTGCTTTTCTATTATGAAACCAGTATAGAGCAGCCCTGTGGCTGGTTTGTTCAAAATTGAAGACTTATATAATAAAAAGTTCAAGCCCTGATTGTATGATCAAAACCTGTCATGATGGAGAGGGAGAGGTGATGCAAAACCACACCCTTTCCTTAGGGAAAAGTCAGTATCTCAGGCGGCAGGACCCACTTGCTGGGGCTGCAGCAGAGCAGCCTCCCAGCAGGATCAGGCTGGTCAGCCAGTGTGGGACAGTCCTCACTGCACTGGGGGAGTCCGAGGGAGGCGAGCTAGGGAAGGTGTTACTATAAAACACGGTGAGAGCATGGCTAGAAGAGGACTGGGAGACCCCCCTGCCAACAAGTCCCCCGGTGTAACTCCAGCTACTGGTAGGAAAATGAGTTTTAAAGAGGGGGAAAATATAAAGCAAACACAATTTCATATAAACTGTACATGTGCCAAAGCAAGACAACGGTATCTTACAGGTGTTCTTTGTACAAGATCACAGCTAGAAACAAGCCACTTTTAACTAGAAAATTAATTTAAAAAGTTACACAGAACATGTTTCTGCTGTTCCCCTTGCCCTGGAGCTCCCTACAGGGCATGCAGAAAACCATGCTCTCCAGTATGCTGCTGGCACTCGGTTCACCCAAAGGGCTACATGATTGTGTGCAGTTTCAAGGTGAGCAGGGAAGCCAACTGCATCCTCTTTGCCATGTATGTGTGAAGAGCTGAGCTCAGAAGAACGCTTGTTGGAGCGCAACCTCCAGAGATCGCTCCCCGAGAAGGGAGAGAGGGGAAAAGCAAGAGCACCTCAAAGCCAATTGTGTTAGGATGCTGGTGAAAGCCGTATTTCCATAAATGTAAGTGCTTGCTTGCCCTATGCAGCCCTTCATTGGGGGCTCAAAATTAACACCATATAAATATATACATACGAGAACTAGCAGCCCATTGGCCTGATCGCACCCAGTCCTTCCATGAAGCAACATGATCCCTCCCTGCATCAGCTCAAGGCTGGTTTCACATCATGGGCAGCAGATGCCAGAGGTCCCACCGCACTCCAGCCCTGGCTGCTCGTGGAGGGGAGGAAGCGGTTCATCCCAAGGAAGCTGACAGCGCCTGAGCTGGAGTAGGCTTCATGCTCCCCTGCCCAGCCAGGCTTTGGCCAGGCCTTCCCCTTGCCCTCCACCTTCCCCTCCTAGCAGGAGCTTTGTGGATTTTGCAGGAAGCAGCAAGTCATCTCTGCTCACTCAATGGATGACAAAATACTTGAGGAAATTGCAGAAAAATTAAAACTAGGATGGGCCAAAGGGAAGGCTGGATTAACAGAGAGACGCCCGCTGCTTCCCAGCTCCCTCCAGACAACCCATCCTGCTGCCCAGCAGCACCAGAAGGCCTGCTCCAGCTCTGGCTCTCCCCCTAGTCTCCCCATCCCTCATTTCTTCCTTTTCCGCCCCCGGGAATGTTCAAGGGGCTCTGACTCACTGTCCCCTTCCTGCTCCTCCAGTCCCTGGCACCTGGCAGAGAGCTTCTTGCGTTTCCTGCGTGCGTATGTGTGGCCAGGCAGGTGTTTGTGCACCATGTCAATCAAACACTGTTCCGTCTTCTCCAGGCAGGACAGTACGTGACTCCCGTTCTGGTTGTAGCGCTCAGCATTGGAGAACACCTGCTTGATATCAGAGAGGAACTCTTGCACTGAGCGGTAATTGCCACAAGAGCACTTGCTCTGCATAGTCTGGAAGTCCATAGGGTTGCTGATGACCTCAAAGTAATCTTCAGCTTCCTCCGTGGTCACTGGCTCCCTGCCGAACAAAGAGCCACAAAGAGAGGAGGAAAATGACAGCCCTGGCCACAGGCAGTGCAGAGCTGTAGAGGAGCGAGAATCACCCCCACCCACTTTGCTCGAGCAGCAGCCCCGATCCGCACCCCCACAGCACTGTAACAAGCCCCAGCGGCACCTCAACAGCACTACATGGCGTCCACAGCACAATGATGGGAAGGACAGCAGCTTGTCCTTCTGCCCAGAGAGCTGGTCCAGGCATGGGGACTGGCACGTAGCAGGTATGGCTACCTTCTCTCAGTCACACTGCCTACAGAGTGCCCTGCAAATCCTAGGGGCTGCAGAAAGCACCCACCCCAGCCTCCCCCCTTCAGCCCACAGCCTACCACCCTCTGTTACACCACCTCAGAAGGGCCCCACATCTTCAGTACAGTAGAGGACTGGAAGTGCGTGGTGTTTTCTTCTGGAGCAGCTTCACTCCCTTCCCATCCGTAACTTGCTTTTGAAACCCTGGTCTCACAGCCAGAAAGTGCATCTGGCAGGACTGCAGCATGGCCAGCCCACACCTACACACTGCCTGCGCACAGTCCTGTGCCCATGGAGAAGAAAGCCACCTGCCCTCACCTGAAGGGCCAGCTAAAGCGGTACTTGATCAGCTTGCTGAGGATTTCCTCACACTTCTGCAACTCGAGGTTTTGGCGACGTGCTGTCTTCTTTGTTTGAAGGACCTGCCCACACAGAGGATGCTGTTAAAAGGAGGGAACCACTATGGGCTTCAGCATTCAGCAAACAGTTTTTAGGCCAAAGAAGCTGGCTCTTAGCAGAACTTTTCTTTTCAATCCTCTCACCTACGAGCTAGTGTCCCAGTGGTTGGGGATATGTAGGACTGTTGCAGAAACAAAGTTCAAGTCTTTCAAATGCAGCCATCTTCCACAATAATCAAGAGGCAAACTGCTCTGCTGCAGGACCTTTGATGGTAACAGCCAAGACATGCAGTGGCAGCCTGAGTTACAGAATGGGAGCCCCATCCAGAAGCTCTAGTGGGAATAGCTCACAAGCAGCCTGTCTTTTCTCCAGGGGCAGCAAGATTTTTCAAGATAGGTTCAAAGACAACATGGTCAAAACAAGCAGCCAAAGAATAAATGACAGCAAATAGAGAGTGTAAATTCCCTCTCCCTGCTTTCTCTGAGCCCCAGCAGACATCACGCAAGAGCGAGAGGGTGAAAGCACTTGTGCTGCTGTACTGACATTGCAGAGCTGACCATGCCATTTTAAATACCAAAGAACAGCTGATGCCTTGAGCACTGCTGTCCCGTACACAGGCTGAACACAAGGTCAGCCATTTGCCCAGGGATCCACAGCAGGTCAGCCACCAGCACAGGGACATCCCCTCGGCTCTGAGTGCACAGCTCACGAGGCATTGCTGTGTAGGGTATGTCAGATGATGGGAAGGCTCCATGACACAGGGTGCTATTCCTGAGCCAGCTTCGGTCTGTTCCCAAGACAAACGGTAAGTGAAAGAGCCCTAGCAGAGTCCTTTTCCCTAAGTCAGTGTTTTGTCAGAGACCCTGACCCAGCTGTTCCAGTAAGATTTTCCCCACTTAAACATCCCTCTAAGCTGGCTGTGGCAGCCCATGCTGGGCTTGCTGGTTTAGTTGCCCTCCAGTCTGTAACACAGACCAACTAAAAGGACACTGCAGATCCACTAGCCAGCCCACTCACACCCAGCATAAGAAGCAGTGAGCCCTAAGACCACGATCAAGACCACTCAAGAAGAGTGACAGGATACAGCAGCAGTACTAGTGCTGGTCAGTGAACAGACAGCAGGCAGATCTAGCACAGGCTTGTGACGTGGCCCATGGGGCTAGAGTATCCTCACGTATCCCCTGCGGCGTGTCCCTCCCCAGGACAAACAGCACAGCACACTGCAGCCCCACCCTGCCTAGTATGCACGCACACATAAGATTGCTCTGTTCAGGAGCATACAGTTTTATTCTTTAAATGTCAAGTGAAACCTAAACCAGCCAAATTATGTCCTAAAGGTTGGGGAGTGACCATACGGACAACAACTGTCAGAAAATGACCACGGCTGGGGAGCAAGGGTCCAACATTGCTAGCATTCTCTGACCATCCAGGACCCCCTCAGTCTCCCCACCTCTCTGCAGAGCCATATGGATACTATTTAAAACTCTTTAACAAGCTGCAGGCTGCCTGCTACTCAAGCGGGACAATGTGTGAAAGCGGCTGGGGAAAGATGCCTGGCATATCTGTCCTCCATTTGTACTGGGCCCTTAAGGATATGCCTCCTTTGTTAACCCGCCCCCAGCCCAGCCCAGGTTTCACAATATGATTCAGGCTATTTCTTTGGGAAGGGGAGGAAGCATGACACCTGTTTCGTTTATAACTCGTGATGTGAGCAGCCTCCAGGGAGCAATTTGGCTCTTACCAGCTCATCAATGTCTGCGCCGTTGACAGGTGCAGCCCGCTGCCGGGGTCCCCTGGCAGGGTGCAGCGACTGCTTCTTCCTTTGGTGCCTTCCCTGCCTCGAGGAGTACATGGCTGTGCTCTGCTTGCCCCGAGCTGCCTTTCTGGGTCTCACTGAAACATATAAGCCATGGGCTTAGAGGAATGGGTTAACCTGGACGCAGAGATCACAAGCCTTTTGCCCAGCCATACACACCAGGCAGTGCCTCACTCACAGCACAGAGAAGCTACTGAACCCACAGATGACTGCAACAACCCAGCCTCTTGTCAGCCCATCCTCACTTGGCATACGCTCCTGTGAGCTGTGCTCTTGATACCCTCTCCAGATGAGATATGTGGGTAATCACCTCCTGTCCAGAAAGAGGCCACTGCTGTCTGGCAACAGCCTTCTGCTAAAAGGGTGGTCACACACACCAGCCAACAGCACTGGCAGACTGTTGAGCTCTGAGGAAGACCTGGGAGATTCCAGCTCCTTTGCTGCAGGTAAGGCTTGCCCACAGCTGTAACAGCAAGCCCCTCTGCCTGCAGAACCAAGTGCCAAGGCCCTGACGCATCCCAACGTGAGGGCGGGCAGGGGAAGTAATGCAAGGACAGACAGTTGTCTCAAATATAACTGCAACATCCCTTCTGAAAGCACCAGGAGCAGAAACCTGCAGTTTCCCCAGTTTTCTGCTGCCCCCTTGCTCCTCACCAGTTTGGGGATGAGTGCTTTTCCAAGCATTTACAAGTGGTCCACACAGTGGGATAAGCCAGTTGCTAAGCCCCCCTCAAAAGTGAACTGTGTGCAAAGGGAGTGTCGAGTTACTGCAGCCAGGAGCTGCTCCACGTGCTGCAAGTGGGAAACAATGGGATTTTATTCCCCAAGACCAGGGCTGCTGTATTATATCCCATAGAAAGGCACTTGCCTGTTTGTTAGTCTGCCTATCAGAGCTTCACACTAATGGAAATGCAAGCATGCTGATGCACTCCCTTGTCTTAAGTTTCTCCCATGACCCCTCTGTATCAGGAGAATGTGCTGGTCTTCTTCCCCAGCCAAGCTCCTTCCACCTGGTCACAAGTGCTTGAGCAAGCTGTACCCAGCATGCTGTAGCACTTCATCTGCAGCCTCTAATCCAGCCCTGTCCAATAAATCATCTTGCTGGGGCCCCTGCATGAGGAGCATGTGTCGGGGTAGGGGGATGTCTGCCTGCTGTCACTCTGCTTGTGTGTCAAGCGTGCGGCACGTGTTAAATGTCTGACAATCCAACATTCTGGGTTATATCCCTCAGGATGAACCATGAGGATTAATGGGACTTGTCTATTAAAACAAAAGTTTTCCACAGTGACCTTTCCATGTCAATGCTCTTTAAAACCAGGGGTTGCATTTAGCGCTTTATTTTTAGTGACTGTAACCCTCTTTTGCTATTGTTTGGAAACCTTGGCTCAGCTCCTGACTTGGCCACGCAACATAGGCTGAACACACTCCAAGTGTAGACATGGATACATGCAGAACAACAAGCAGTGTACATAGCCAGGGTAGCAGTGAATATCCCTGAAACCAGAATAAAGCAAGGGAATCAAGACTGACGGACCTGGATGGAAACCCTTGAAAGAGCATGGGATAATCCTTTGGGTGCCAGTCTCCAGATTCCACCATCTGCCCCAGTTAAAATACTCTGAAGTTAGTTTTATGTCAGTCAAGGGCAGTTTGACAGAAAGCAAATACTGGCAGCGTGCCATTCCAAGACTGATCTTTTTAGTGCATCAGGTTGCCCAAATGAGACTGAGTCAAATTCTCCTAAAAACAAAGTGGATACACATACTAAAAAGTGGTTAAGTGGAGAAGCAGTCATTGAGGAGTCTAGAAAACACTCTTTTATTCACTTAGCTGCCCAGGAATGAGCCAGTTATGCATCCTGAGTGGTCTCCGTATGTAACCAAAGGGTGCTGGCGGTCCAGGCCACACGACACCTGAAATACTGTGCCTTCCCACAGGAATGGGCGGAGGAAGTGCTAGTTCTACTATCTGAAAATGCCTCCTTGCCAAATCACTAGAAATCCTGCACTTCAGAGGTTATGAGCTGGTGGGAAGGGAAAAAGCAAGGAGAGGGGGTTGTGCTTAAAGCTCCATAAGCATCTATTAACAGCATCCAGTTCACCAACAAACCTTGTAAGCCCAGAGACTGCCAATACCAGTAACTGATAATGCTGCTGCCTCACCCTGCCCTGCTGCAGCCTCTGCTGACCACCTCACAGCACTCTTAATGGTCTCACCAGTGTCCCCAGGGGAATGACTGGGTAGTGAGCAAGAGCTCACTGCAGTTTCAATCTTTGCTAGCACTGACCCTATAGCAAAGGGACAAGAGTTCACTCCAACTCCCCAGGTAATGTACAGCACAACCACAGCCTTCCCCTATGACACCTCCCACTGCTACCAAGTAAGAACCTGTTTTGTGTGAGGAAGAGCACAAGTCCCAGATAGGATCAGTATTTTGGACACTGAAGACAGAGTCTTAGTATTTTCTGTTACTTTCCTGCATTGTCAGAGCCTTACATTTCAGTCCAGCAACTTCATAATCTTCTTCCTCCTCATCTTCCTCCTCAGCATCTGGTTCATCAGAAGCTTCCTCACTTTCTTCACCTTCATCTTCAGCAGAATCCTCTGCATAGTTCCTAGAGTAAGGCAGGTAAACACATTTATTGTATGAGAGCCTGGGCATCAGAGGCCCTGGGCCCTCTGTACTGTTTGTTCACAGGCAGAGACTTGATGACCACCTCAATGTAAAATAAACACCCAGTCTCAGACTGATGCACTCTACTGTATTTCAGAGAGTATCAAGTTGTAGCTACAGCTAAAAGGGCACTTCCCAGGCTGTCGTCTGAACATCTGTGCTGAAAATCCCCAACAGCTGAATCTGTATATTTTTTGCTGTTCTAGGCACCTTGACCATGTGGTAACAGATTTTAAGACTGTGATTGCTGTGCAATTACTCCTCCCCAAGAGGATGTGCTGCTGTTTTACCCAGGTCTGCAGACCTGGCCTAAGCAGTTTCAAAAACGGAAGCTTTTTTGTTTCTGCTGGAATATTTTCCCATTATCTCCTTCCACTGTCATGCCACTTGCATGTGCACTACAGAAAACAGACCTCATTTAGTATTATTCACAGCTAAGCTTGTATTTGTTAGTGAGCAGGGCATTAGGCTGATGTCAGAAGCCACAGAGACTCCCTGCCCAGGACAGTTCTGACTTCTTGCATGTGTCTGTTAAAGCATTCCAAGCATTACAAAACAGGAAAACAAAACAGCATGTAGAGGCAAAAGGGGACAAAGGCAGAGCTGTTGCAGGAGTCTCAATCCTCTGGAGAAAGAGGATCTTGAGCAGTAAAAGGAATAAGAATAAGTTCCCACAGTACAAGAGGGGAAAAAAAGTGCTCCCAGGCCAACATTTTTTTTCTGCTTTGCTAGGAAGACAAGAGCAGAAAGCAGATAAGACAGGTGTTACCCCACCTGATGGCTCTCATCCAGGAGCCAAGCAGCTTGCAGGTGACTCTGCCACATCAAAGTAACTATGATCTCAGGCTAGAACAGCTGCACTGAAGCCCTGTCATTTTTGTACAAGCCTGATGAACTCTTAAATGGTGCCCAGGGAGTAAGTAATACTTTTTAGGCCACACACCACCTGCACATTACAAGCTAGTACACCTCTTATTGTGCTGCCACTCTGGAAGGGAGGATCTATTGACTACTTATGCTTCAGATGCTATTTCATAGCCTCACCTCACTGACAAGCAGGTAGATGCAGCACAGAGTCAAAATCAGCAGAGAACATATATTGCAAACAGAAAAATACATCTCACATACATTTAACTTCCAGCTTGCAATTCAAAAAACAACTCAACCCCCTGCTGTCAGGAGGCAACTACTAATTTCTGCTGCACAGAACAACTTTGATTTGTCCTCAAATCATGTTCCCTCTGTAGCCCTATAAGGACTCCTGCCTTGTTAAGGTTTATCAAGTCCAGAAAACCAGCAGAGTGGCATTTTGTAGCCTAATTTTTAGTAGCACAGTAGGGGCTGAGCTGCAGCCTGGAGTAATGTCTGCTCCAATTTGACCAGAACACAACAGTGGACTACAGACCTGCAGCGCTACCAACTACACTCCCATAAAAAAGCAACCCAACTAGGTGCTCAAAGAAAACAGCCCTTAGCACATCTGATTTTGGTTGATGCATGTTTACACTGCCAAACCTAAGTTATTTATTAAAACTCCTGAAGCTGTCATGGGTCAGTACAACACAGGTGTGGTAAAGTTACAGGCTGAAAAAATTACTTTTCTATTGTTCCAGTGCCATTGAGTTAAGTAGGCTATTTCAAGCCTTTTAAAGGTGCTCTGTTTCAGGCTGGTTTGGTCATCTTGTGAAAGCAGGCTAGAACCGTGCATCAGTGGCAACACAAAGGAAAGGAGGGTCACTCACCTGCCTCGTGAGCTGCGCCTGGCAGTAGAAGGCTGACACGCTGGGCACTGCCATTCACCATCTGGTATCTCATAGAGCGCCGGTCTCAGACAAAACAGGTGGAAGGCTTTGTTACACTCATCACACAGGATCAGCTTGTCATCCTCACCTAGGAAAGTGCAACTTACTTGTAATGAGTGCCGCAGCCTTGCTCAACCCAAGAAGTAGAAGCTGCTGCAGCACTGGAGGTCAGCGCGAAGCAAGAGAAAGATGCAAAGTACCCTCTGACAGCAGGAACCCTTCCTTCTTGGTTCCACCACTGGGGTGGAAACCAGCAGCATTTAAAAAAAAGCCAAACAAAACAATGCAAAGTCCCTTGCCCAGCAAAGATTTCATTTGAGGCAAAGGTAGAAACCTGCCAAATAGGTTCCACTCAGGCTAAATCTCAAGCCAAACACAGGGAAGAGAAATTTGCTGCAAAGATGCCCGAGTGCCTAGCAAGAAGCTATAAATGCAGCTATTTTTATTCTAGCCTCAATCTGGTCAACCTGCACAGCATCTTCTTTCTACTTAAAGTAGCAAGCCTACATAGAAAATCAGCATGCAGCAGAACTAGTCTGTCTGTGCTTCTCACTGATACAGGGAAGTGGGGAGACAGTCCTGAGCCAGCTATTTCATTTACTGAAGAGGAAAAAAGAAAGCGCAGAGAGCTTGCCAGCATGTCTCTTTCTCTAACATCCCAGTTCTTAAATTCTGTGAAACTATGATCTGTTAGTCTCAGGTAAGCGCCCTCTTACATCTGCCTAGAATCCCCTTCTCAACAGCAGATTGGACAGTTTTTGCATAAGGTTGGAATTTCCCTGAGGCTTCACAGTGAAGAATAATGTTGCACCAATCCAGCCCTTCTTTCTTTGAAGAGGTGGATGGCATAGCCTTTTGGTAAAGAAAAGTGGCCCAGCATTCCCCCCGAGATCTGTCTGCCCTCACTTCCCACTAGTGTTTCAGCAACTAGAAAGTGAGACAAAAAGCACACGATGAGGCAGAATGTACTACCAAACTCTTTCCTCCAGGCTTCCATCCAAAAGGAGAGGTTATGGCAGAACAAATACTAGCATTCCATCACTGGTGACACCCCTTCTACTTCCCCCTCCATCTGCAAGACTCTAAAGCCCTTCATCCTATAGTGGATACAGAGAAGGTAGCCCCTTGTAACCTATTTGGTTACTTCCGCAGCCTTACCAGCTGGTAAGGCTTCCAGCTCATCAAGCAGTTCTACTCCCACTCTAGCCTCAAAGTAGCATCAACCCACCTTGCCCTCTCCCATTTGGCTACAAAGGGTAATAACCTTCCCAACCTATCCTTGCTTCTTCCTTCTGTAAAAGATGAGATTAACTGACAAGGCTTAGAGACCCAAAGACCATTCCGACTCAAAAATGAAGCCAGGGAATGGACAGGGACACAAAGTGTTCCCAGAAGGATCTGTAGATGACTTATGTCCAAGTACCCTAAATATCCAGGGGATAGCAGCTCTGCAATGTTCTGCAAGACTGTATACTGGTTTCGTAAGAATGGTTTACTGGAGTCAGGGTCAAATGCTTCTGTGATATCAATGCTTCTGACTGTAAATCCTGACATTCAAAACTCAAAATACAGCCAAAGAGAGTGACAGACTACAAGGGCATGTTGCCTAAGCAGGGCATGGAGAGGTGACAGCGTCCGACTGTTACGCAGGCGTGGGGCAGGAACGCATACCTTTCTTGCGACACACTTTGCATCTGGCATTCTCTGCCGACATATCCCACTTGATACAGGCATCCAGCATCCCGAGCAGCACGTGCATACGGGAGAAGGTCTGGGCCTCACGGATTGCTGTCTTCCACTTCTCCATGGCTGAAGCAACCTGCAGACAGACCTAACAGCTTACAACGAAGCACACAGACACAGCTCGCTACAGTCTGAAGAAGTTTTTATATCCTTTAGCTGGGGCCCTTAATAATCAAAGCTCAACTCTGTATTTCTTTCCTTCCATATAGCCTCAGCAATCCTATTTGTGGTTCATCCATAACCAGCCTCACTGGATCAGACAGTTTGTTCATAACAGTAGAGCCCTTTTGCATTTCATGGCCAGGCTGAAACAACCTATGTGAACTCCACTAAATTCTTGCTCTGGAAGTCTAACCCAAATAATCATCAGGCTAAGAAAATAAAAGGCAGAAATCTAGCACTGTAAAATGCGGGATGAAAGTTAGGAGGCAGCTGGCAACACCACTTGAGCATGGCAGATTCGAGCAGCCTGTGCTGCCCTCCAGTGGGTACTGCAGAGACACTTGAGACCATCAGCAAGGCCTGCCACACGCTTGGTCCTCCTGGTCCTCCGAGCTGCTCAGCTGGCAAAGGGGACTGTGACATCAGCTACAATCAGATTTGACAGGCAAAGCATTTGGAGCCCCAAATACGAAACCAGCTGCTTTCCTGAGACAAGATGACCTCAGAGCATGTCAAATCCCAGAGTTAGCTGTAAGTGAGGATGAAAGCATTAAACCTGAGATTTGCACCAGGGCAACTGCTGGAGTCTGCACATAGCAAGCCACATGCAAAATCTCAAAACTCAGCCCTAGAGGTTTAGAAACAACGTTGTGGTAAATCGGAAATGCACCAGAACAGAGAAGCAATCCAGACCCACCACGTGTTCAACTCCAACATTAATCCTTTGCTTTACAACAATGAGGTGATGGCCTAGACATGACAGGGACATAAGAGGACTCAAGTTAATGTTCTTCTACCCCAGGAGAATGAAAAAACAAACAGTAAAGTGTCAGATGGGAAAATCTAAACTCTGCAGCTGACAGCAATTTGGGAGCCAAACAAAACCCAGGATTTTTGCAGAGTTGCACATTCTCCTCTGACTGAATTTGAGGAAGCACACCATATATTAGATGCTTGGAAAAACACACAAACTGTTCTAAAATGCCAACATCCTTGCTGCCATTGCTAGTATGGAACCTGGAGCCTGAGACATTCAAGACAAACAGAAACCTGCACAGCCTACTGTGGCAGATTACACAGTGCTGTGCTATTTCTTTGCAGAACATTGTTGAGGTGCTTCACATACTGTGTAATTGATTTTCCAAGTAACTGTTCCATGGGTTTTGCTGTTAACATACTGGGTAACTGCTGGGCCAAGATAAATCTGCAAAAGCTGTTGGCAAGTTTTGCTTAGATTTTTCTCCCCAAGCCTGTGGAATTTAACAGATTTTTAGCCTTGCTTCCCAAGCATCATGAGACTATGGCATTTTAGCAGAACCACTATCAAGGGTGTTCAGACCGCCAACTAGGCAAAACAGGAGACTGAAAGAAGTTACTTCAATACCATTTTGACTGGAGAGGAGAAATCTAGCAGGGAAAAGAAAAAAAACCCCACAAAAATACCAAAGGAGAAGTTCTCAGTCCCATTTCAACTTTAGAGTGACAGAAAACTCCTGCTTTGGTACAGGTGGACAAACCTCCAGCTAGAAGGGCTCTTGTCTGGTATCCTAAAATGACAGAAATCTCTCTGAACAGCTGAAATGGTAATTACTTGGTTGTGAAGCTGCTCTTTGAGGTATTGTCTGCAGGTGAAGACTGACCCCCCCATGACTTTTCCCTTGCAAACACCACTGATGGGAAGTAGCTGGGGTAGATAACCTACCCATGCTCTTGACTATGCTCAGGCAGTTGTGCTGCAATTTCACACTGCAAAGAGGTCACATATTCCCTGTCCTATTCTGGGATAGTCCAGAGTGCTGCTGCCACTGGAAAATGGGAATGTTTGCACAAACAGAGGCACAAGACTGATTTTCAGAAACAGCCATAAGCCAGGTCTACACTGCAATCTTTTGCCACTCAGCAGTATGATCTCTAGCTATGTAGCTGAGCCAGCAGGAACCCTTAGTATAGACAATTATGTCAGCAAATGGGTGCCTATTAAGCCATAACTTGTTTCTCACAGGGAAAATGAGACATAACCATACCGCAGGACTGCAATTTCGCTCATATAGTCTGTAAATACATTAAGTGTGTTTTTCCAGTAGGGCTATGCTGTATTTTACCTGCTACGTACTCTCAGTGCAGTTCTGGCTCTAAAAGACTTCATAATTCTTGGCCTATGCAGGAGATTTGTCTTTAAAAGCCTAACAGTCGGGTTTTTTCATCAGATAACTATATCTAAGATCTGGGCTGCTCTTTCAAGGTCATTTATAAAGGTTTTCTGCTTTGGCAAAAAGAAAGCTTGTTCTAGATAAACTGAGGCAAAAAAAAACCCCAAACAAAACCCAAAACCAAAAACCAAACAAACCAACAAACAAACCCAAAACCCCAACAAAAATGTTGAACATTACTTGTAGCTCTACAGATGTCTAGAAATCTCTGAGCCAGATAAAGAAAGCACTGTACTGCATAAATAAATGCTCCAGAGACATCAGCACAACACAAAAGCCAGTGCTCCGGAGACCTGCACAACCACACACTCAGACTGGCAATACTTAAATCTGCACCCATAGACCTATAAGGCTGAGCTGTATAGCTAAGTATACAGTCACATTAGACAAATTGGGTAATACTAGGAAAAGGAAAAAAAAAAAAAAAAAAAGTAACATACGATTACAAGTCCAGCAATAGTCAGAAATCCTACTGTTCCAGCTGGTTTACAGAAGAGAAAGTACAAATCGGGATGTTTCAGTCACACAAAGCACTTTGTCTAACTAGGCTGCTGTAGCCGAAAGTTCTTCAATTGCTAGAATGAAGCACGTTACAGAAGCCTGGCCTTGCTGTAACAAACAATGCTCCGTAACCATATCATTAAGTAAGAGAGCAGTGCTCTAAGGTAGAATGGAGAATCTAACCAAACATTCATGATCAAAATGGCTCAATTTTCAGGCAAATAAAAGCTTAAGTTTGAAATCTGACACGGCTTTAGCAATAGCAGGGAAGTGACCAGGACTCAAATACAGAGCTTAAACTGCTAAATTACTATCCATTTAGATATTGTAGTAAATCTGATGTTATCCTTTAAGTATGCCCTACAGGTATAACCCTTATGGTTATAGCTATAAGACACATTGGAGTAAGGCATGATATGGTGTTGCTGTAGATACAGGAAATGTGATGATTCAGGCCCTTTCTGTCTCAGACATAACTGTTTTTTACAGCTCTGTATTCTGCTGATAGCTTTTAGGATAAGGTAGCCTTCCATTCCCTTTGCACTAAGGACTGAAAGACTCAAAGTTAGCAAAGTGTAAATACTTCAGGACAACTGAAGAATGTGAGAACTTCTACTGCCTATCCAAATATCCTGCTAACGTGGCAATGACACAGCATAGCAAAGACTGGATGTTCAGACAACAAGGGTTCAGCATACACTGACAGGAGCTTTAAAAAAAAAAAACAAAAAAAACCCAAAAAAAACGAGCCACAAAAACTCCCACACCCCAGCACCCGTCAAGCATCTAATACTTCCTTTTTAAGCTAGGAATTTCAAATGCTTCTGTTGATCCAACTCTGATCTTGCTACTTCTGCTGAAGTCAGTGATCAATCAGGGCAGAGCACTTTGAAGGGGGCAGTGGGGTAAGTTTTGCCATTGGACACTAATGTCCCATTCAACTGAGTGCACAGAAACTACCCCTGAGCACTAGTATCTTTCTTAGGATGAAACACTGGTACAGCTCAACTGCCTGCAGGACCCTACCAAATCCTCTGCAGCTCTTCTCCATCCCTTCTGAGCTTTGATTTGGAAAGCTATGTATTTAGCTCCACAAGACCACTTTTCTACTGCAGGCACATACAGTTTGTTTGTCCAGATGTCCAGACAAGCTGAGTGCAACCCACAGCTTGGCATCTTCTGTGGGTGTCTCCACACATACACTGACTTGTGCCTCTTCTTGCATAACGCTGGTATTTACCTGAACCTAACTCCCTTGCAGTCACCGAAACCTCAACGTGTCCCTCCTTTTCTTTATGGATCAAAGGCAATAAACCACCATCAGTCCTCTCTGATGGATACAACTCCTGTTAAGTTCTGTAAAAATGCTCCATAATACGCTTTTATTACAGTACCCAACTTGTGTGAGGAACTGCACAAAGAAGTCAAATATTTGACTTGACCCATTTCCTGTTCACAGACAAAGTTAACTATAATTCCTCAGTATGATTTTCATTTTGCCAATACCTTTACTCTTCAAAATAAACAGGGAACACCTGGCCCCATAAATGACAAACCCACTGCACTCCAAACTTGGAATGAGGAGAAGCTGCTTAGGATTTAGTACTTGATGAAATGTATTGTCCCTGCTCAAAGAGTTATAGTACAAGACCAAAAGAGAGCCCTGACATGAACAATACCTTAGCTTCTTCTGCCATTTTCTTGTCTTCATCTATCTCCTCAGCCTTGGCAATGTAGTCCTCTCCTTGATGTTTCCTTCTCTTCTGCTTGGGGGCCATGAAACCTTGCAGAAACTTCTTAACAACACCAGCTTGGAGTGCAATCACACACTCTCCAAAATCCTTCAAGCTCTCTAGTGAGTATACCTGTTAGGGAGAGCATATGATCATGTAACAGTTGGACATTACTCTGTGCTGTTTTAGGTGGGTCTGTTCTGCAAATGGATACATGTGACACTTAATGCAGTATTGTTATCTACCATACTTGGTTATGGAATCGGCATATTACTGCTGCTTCTGCTAGAATTCACACATAGCTGATGATCATGCATAGCACTGTTGAGAAAAAAGCATCATGCCTTAAAAACAAACAAAAAAACCCCCCAAAAAACCCAAACCCAAAACACCCACCTCACACCCAAAACCAAACCACCCCCCCAACCCAAATCCATGATGACCATGACGACTAAGCACTAAGCCATTCTTCCACTCCTTTAGTGACTTCACTTTTCCCCTCCTCTTAACACTTATGGTCTCATCTACACAGAGAAGTCTCTGCAGTGACTCAGGATGCCGCTTAAACAGAGCTTTAATCATTCCAAGCCAGACAATGTCATCCTTTGGTAGGAGGAGCATGCACAAGTCACAGAAGTGTGTACTCTACCCACATGAGGCAGCCTTATCCCCTCCTAAAGACACTCAATGCACCAGTAATGCTCATGTGAGTTAGCTGAACTAGCCAGAGCACTAAAAAGTCATACTTCAGTTCACTGCACAGTAACTTCCTTGTGCTGACATATCCATGAACAGAACATCCTTTAGGTCCTGGAACTGGGACACAATCATTATTCCAAGCCTAAAGTGGTCTGAATTTATGAAAAAAACAAACACCCCAAACAACAAAAACCCCAAACCTCAAAAATGGAAAACTGCTGTCTCAACAAGACATGCTGGCTTTGACGGAGAAGCTAAAAATCAGCTACCTGCAAAGAGTTCTGTTAATGCTCCATAAAAAAGTCTGCCACCAGATGAAGGAAATAGGACAATTTAACAGCTGTGCAGGACACCTAGCTCCAACATTATAACCTACCTACACCAAAAGGACCTCAAGCCAGCAGCTGTGTAATCTTGAAATAATAGTTTAGAAAAAGAGGACACATGAGAACACTGATTTTCCTGATCCTCTTGTCTGAGGAGAACAAAAGACTCAAGACCTTCCACAGAAAGTATCAGCTCATGCTTGTCTTGCTCAGTACTACTTTGCCTGTTCACTCACTCTTGCTTCATATTCTGGTGTCACATCAACATATCCCAAGCCTCCTTTTTGCAGCCGAGTTGCAACCTCAATGAGATCACTTCGGAGGTAGTTCAGTAGTTCCTGGTTGCCATCACAGGATTTGAGGCCCAAGTTCTGTTTCCGAGCCAAATGGATAGAATGCGTGATGTCCTGATACCTGGAAAATCAAAATCAATCTTTGAATACATGCAGACCACTGCCCTGTGTGCTGTGCAGGCACTGGGGCAACAATGGTGTCCATCATGATCTACATGCTCCACCAGTGCAGAACGTTCTTTGAAAGACACTTGAAAGCACATGGTAGTTCTGACTCTGTGAGTGAAACAGCACTGCCATTGTTTCCAGCAGCAAGGAGCAATTTAAAGACTGACAGAACCTCTTCACAGCTGAGAACATTACTTATCAAGAACTTGCAGGTACTGCCCAAGAAAAACAGCCATTTCTCATCTTCAATATCCTCCCCTCTTCAGCACAGGCACAATCAAAGCAAAGCACAGAATGCTGCCCCAGGAATGGAAAGGCTTGCTGTGATGAGGATACGCATTGACTTTGAGAAGGCACACAGAGAAAAAAAATAGCAGGCTCACCTTTTCTCCAAACGCTCCTTTAGCTGGCTCTCTCTTACTCCTTGTGGGTGCAGGCAATCCAGCAGCTCATCCAAATCCTTCTGACTGTCACAGAGAAACCTGAAAGATATAACATGCACCAACATCAGCTAACCTATCTCTGCAGCAAGGCAATTCCTTTTTTTAAATAATTCACAAGTGTTAGGCAGGGATGACAAGTAACCTATATCCCAACCCCACAGAGCAAGGTGAAACACTTCAGTAATGCTGGCATAAGCATTCTGACTCAGACTGGCCTCATTTCAAGGTCCCCAAATGTAGCCAATTCCAGGGTAAGAAAAATAAAAACAAAATAAACACAGAGCTGATTTATAGATTTTTCCCCATTAAGTTTATTAAAACATTGGCATTTGAATTTAGTCATCTACCCCAGGGATTACATTCACTAAGTCGCAGTCAGTTTAAGTAATCTGAATGTCATTTTAGATGCACTAGAAAACATTAACGTGCTATAC
This sequence comes from Aquila chrysaetos chrysaetos, assembly GCF_900496995.4. Lineage (NCBI taxonomy): Eukaryota > Metazoa > Chordata > Aves > Accipitriformes > Accipitridae > Aquila > Aquila chrysaetos. The sequence goes on along the minus strand of NC_044013.1, from coordinate 30,959,304 downwards.
GCTGCATAGCATAGCAATTTAATCATTCTTTCTGCAGTGCCTTCAACTTCTTTCATTAACCCAAGAAGTTCCTATATTAACAAAGGGTATGTCCTAGCTTATACCACAATTGCTGATGATGTAGATTTGTGACTGAAGGTTATGCCCTCCGCAAGTGCAGAAGTCCTCCTTTTTTCAGAAGCTCATCTTAACTTGAAAGTTCAAATGCAGTATGTGAAAACCATATTCATTAGCTTTAAACCTTTCTGCTCAGAAAGTCTTTCAGGACAGCAATGGTAATTGGCAGTTAGCTGAATCTAAAAGGGGAAAACTTTTGCAGAATTCTCTACACAAGAGAGAATTCTCTCTGCAATTCCGGAGTACAATCAAGTTCTAATGCTGGGTTGCAGATTAAACTAGCTTTAAGACAGCCTGAAATTCTGCTCTTTTGCCTCTTTTTTTTTTTTTTTCCAACTCTATTCTAGGATGCCAGGGAGCCTCCTCACCTGATGGGGGCGGGGATTCAATCTGAGTTTCAGAGCTCATTTACAGAAAATAAGACTAATTACATATCTTCTAGAAAAGGATTGGTCTTTAGAAGAGGGAAGTGAGGGAATAGCAAAATCAACCTGATATGGAAACAACTGCAAAGGACCACTATGTGATCCTTACCAGCCACAGAGAAGACTCCAGATCTAATTTTTCTTCTTGGGCACAAGCTCAGATGAGCCAAGCAAGAACTAGAGAAAGATGCTGTTCTGGCTCCTCTTGGAATAACAGTATCCGCAATGCTTATTTTTCTGGCAGAAATACTTACTAAATATCATATCTGAAAAGAAAATATTTCAGAGTTCTAGTATGCTCATATTAGGGCAATGGCCTCACAATTTGCATTCAGTTAGTAAATTACTCTAATAAAACATATGATTAACTGTTTAAAAATGGAAGAAAAATAGTTTCTTGCCAGTCACCCGCTTCAGTATACTCCAACCCTGCAAAGCATCCTCACTTTGCACACTGAGGTAAAATCTTTTGGCCACCACTATTCTCTGCACACCCTCCCTGCGAGAAACAGGACAGAGCAGTTCCAAATATCTTTCACCCACTAGAGCCTAGCACAGGCACTTCAAAAGTAGCAGCGATTAAGGACTAGTCATAGAATCCAACAGGCATTCACATAAGCCTCTAACAATATAACTTGTGTCTTTTTCTTATAGATGCCACTTATGGCGACTAGCATTCCTACATTCACTGGAAGGTCTACAGACAGACCACTGCAAGAACTAACTTTTTTAAGTCTACTGGACTTCTGCTAAATAAAGAGAAATTTCTCTAGAATATTTGGTATCAAATTGCTTCCAAACCCTCAGGGCAAATCTTGGGATTGGTCCTAAGCAATATTTCAATATGAATAATCTGTCACAATATGGGAATGGCGTAAACGAAGCTTCAAAACAGTTGCCCTGCAGATACCCAGCAGAGGACTATTTCTCAGGCACGCTGAGAAGGTTGCCTAGGTCATGATGAAACAACATCAGTCACTGCTGGTGATACACCACAGAATCCAGTTGGAAAAATATCTGATAAGACCATGCCTGAGCTTTCTCAGCTTTCCCCCATGGCTGCAAATCTAATGGGGGAACATCCTCCACAGTTTTATCTTACTGTAAAAATGAAAGGGCACTGAAAACAACATATGGCACTTGGATTCGCCAGTGTTATGTTGTTTGGGGAAAGACAATGCAAGTTGCTGGCCAGTGTGAGGATATCCTTTTATGAAAGCTAGTGTTAAGCCCTGGCACAACTTTGTTCCTGCTGAAAAAGAAATGGGACAGGGAAGGGAGAAGATCTGCAACAGGTACTGGAGTCTTCCCAATTCACCCTGAGAGTAAGAACTGGGATTTCTGGGAGAGGGAACTGTTCTACATTAGCTTGAACTCAAATGTGCATAATATAAACATATCAAAGAAGTACCTGTGTTAATTTGATTGGTGACACCTTGCTGCTCTGTGCAGCCACAGTTCCTAGTTCTCAACCTAGCTCCATATGCTCCCTACTACATGAAAGAACCACCTGCATCTCCAACTAGGGCTCAACCAGCATGAGGCTGGGAGCATGGATATGATAAGACAGGGCTGGCATTTTAAACAGGGGAGGCAATAAGGCTATGAGCTTGTGGGTCTTGGTAAGAGTGTGGGGAAGGCAACAGGTGCCCTTCATGTGCCCTGACACAGAGCTTAGTAACATAATCCAGAGTGATGGGAAAGATGCCTTTGGGAGAGTCAAGACCAGATGGACGTCTTCAAACTGATCTGAAAGGGGGAAATCCTGACTGGGGTAAGGGCTTTCCACACCCCTAAATAACAGTCTAGATTCTTTTCTTACATTTCTGGCAGCACAAGCCAGTAGACTGGTCAGCAATCAAAACAGAAGGGACAAATGGCACAAACACCAAGTCAAAAGGAGCTCTCAGTATTCACTGAGGCTGAATATTCCTACCTGTTCTCAGGCTACAGGCTGCAAGGGACAGAGGAAGGTATAAAACCTGGACTTCAGACTAGGGAATGAAGAAATCAAGAGGACAACATCTAGAGGAGCCCAGGATCAGTACCTGCTCTGGAGGGCTGGTGGAAACAGGGGAACTCCATCTGTAGAATATAGGCGTGAGAATGGAGTCTGTCAGCACCCACTCATGGTTAACTCAAATTGTCTGCTGAGGGGACCCGCCATATCATGGTGTATTCCTAATAGATGAAGAACAACGGGAGTTACTCTGCAGAGATGCCACTCTTTCCAAAATTCATCTGCTTTCTGACCAGGATGAGCAAGAAGTTTCCTGCATAGTAATATACTGCGAAGGTTGTGATTAACCCGTGGTTCTTGCAGGGAAGACCAGTACGTACACAGCTCACAAAGCACTATGGTATGGACAAAAGACTTTTTCAGGGACCATGTGCCCAGAAGCTTTAAATGGAGAGATTTTTTAATAAGCATCAATATCAGTGAAAGTGGTGCACAATGTTAGAAAGGGGACTGGTCCATCTGTCTGGAGAAGACAGAAGTAACCAAGCATTTATGATTCTGAATGAGAACAATGATTCAGCCTCTGCGCTTTTAGGACAGAACACTGGGCCCTCTTCTTTTTGGGGACAAAGTACTGAAAGCAGAAACCACTCGAAATACTGTTTCTGGAGCTCTTGGCAGAAGTATGGAATCTATTTCTCCCTTTATCAATGTCCTACCAGTTCCCATTAAGGAGAAAAGGGGCAGGACCCCGAAATACAACCATTCATGGAGTTAATTTAGTGTTCATTTCAAAGTCTCATCACTCTAGAGTACAAAAGGGTAAAGCTAAAGATGCTCTATGTGCACTGTGAGGCTACTCTCAATCCCACATTAGATGTACTACTGGGAAAAAAAGACAAGATGGCAGGAGTTAAAGCAGAACACAAAGAAATGAAACTTCCTATGCACCACATGCTAACATTATGAGTTACAGCTGAACAAGTCCTTGTATCCCAACAACAAGGGGTGTAGATATCCAAGGACTTCACTGTGGTCTCAGGGCTTCTCAGGGTGTGCAAGGACAACGTGCAAAAAGCAGCCAAGGAGGAGACCCTTCCATAACCATCTATGCTCATGTGAGTCCATGAGATTGGAGAGATCAATGGCAATGGCCACAGAGGGAAATACAGTAATAGGAATACAGATTTCCTCAGAGGGAAGTTCTAGTTACTGGCTATCCCCTGAAATAGCATCTCTCAGGTTGTCACTTGTCTTTTTGTGGAAGCTTACCTGTAAATGGTGACAGCTGTCAGATAGATACTTAGCAAACAGGCTCTTTGCAGTTCTAGAGCTTTAAAGAAAAGTCTCTCAGCTGAGGAAGCTTACTGCTTATCTGTGGAAATGGCTTTAGGTGGCCCTGTCAGTTAGGAGAAAGTCATGCAGACCAGCACAGAAGAATGCTAAGTTAGAAGTAGTTACCTTTGCTTTGAAAACCTGCCATTGTGCCCCCTGCTCACTTTAAGGGCATGAAGGCCTACACCTGGCTCAGATCTTCCATTTTCATTGGAAGACCTCACCTCAACATCCTGACACCAGCAACCTGCTTGGCAGGCAATGCACACAGGCATGATACTCTCAGTAAAAAAAACAGCAAGTGCTGTGATTGCTAGCAGTCTTTCCTAGCAGGTACCAAAAAGGACAGAAATCAAAGACACTGTGGCTTAACAGCCAGGCCAAAAAAAAATCCCAGCCAGCTCAGCATCTTATTTCTGAGTGGCAAAAAGGCAGAGCAGACATGCAGTGACAATTCTTCACCCTGCCCCCACAGATTTTAGCATCTGCTGGTTTGAGGACTTCCTTGTGTGCCAGGACAAGAACCTTTGTGCTTAATACTCCTCAGTGAACTCCTTTCAGCAATTTGTCCAACTGGTACTTTGAACAGGTAACAAATTTGAAGATCCACAGCAGCTGGTAGCAGTGAGTTGTATGCATCAGCTGTATGATCTGAAGTAGTACTTTCCTATTTCAAAACTGCCATTTGCTAGTTTGATTTCCTGATCCCTTTTTTCTGCATCAAAAGAAAATCCTCTTTCTTTAGGAGACTTCCCCATTCTCCTCTAGCATTACTCTCCATCTCCCTGCTGAGATACAAATTAGAGTATTTCTGTAACTTTTTTTGTATTTCTTAGCCAATTATTCACTCATGAGAAGAGCTTCCCTCTTATCCTAAGGCAGGCCCTGTAACAACAGATCTTGTGAAGCAAGACTGTTCCCCAAGAGGGGGGGGGGGGGGGGGGGGGAATTGTTTTGCCCTTAGTCTGTACTTTGGTTTATCATCCTTTTTTATTTCCTTCATTTAGACTCAATCATGGCTTTTAAGTAGGTCTTCTTATTTTTAATAGCTTCCTTATCCTGATGTGAACCATACTGAGAATGTTTTGTTATTGTTGCTGCTGTTTTGTTCCCAAGTTTCCTCAAACCTTTTTTCAAAGGTAGGAGGCAGCACTTGCTTTGACCATCTAGTATGGAAACTTTAAGACAATCTCTCTGAAAGCATTTTAGGCTTTTGGCTGCCACTTTAAGCTTCCCCCCCAACAAACTTCTTAATTCTTTTTGTTGTTCTCTTTTCAAAAAAAGAGCAGAATACCACATATATTATGGCCACTTCATACAAATCAGCTCTCAGTAACAGAATATAATTCAGTCCCAAGAGTACACAGGACATGGTTCAAAGAGCTGCTTCTCCTGGGCTGTATGACTAGTTACTTCATAAAGCATTCCTACCTTTGTAACCACTCCGATCACTCTCAGCATGTCACAGAGTTGCCACCTGATAGAGCAATTCAACACTGTAACATCAAATACTATGCTTTTTCAAGTTCAGCCTGGAGTTACAAATCGCAGGGATTCTGCGTTAACTTAACTCATCCGATTTGCCTCTATGTTCATCTTCAGCTTATACCAATATGTGCTATTAATTTAAGCTACTGTTTTCCTTATATAATTTGTTTTGCTACTGGAACACATCTTGCCACCTCTGCTGAATGAAGATCAAGTATTAGAACACACAGTTAGAAAGAGCAGAGAGGACTTCCCTGTGGATCGTACTGTCCTCTGCAACCTCCTGTTTAGCACCCATTCCCTAGGAAAGCCCAATTGCTTGAATTTTGGCCATGTGACAAGATGTGCAAAGGACTAGACTGAAAAAGGGGTGGAGATTTGGCATGGCAATATTGGACAGAGTGAAGGCATGCAGAAGAAACTCTGCTATCTCCTATGATCTGCTAGCAATGAAAGAGAAGGGGTAGAGCAATACAAAGGAGTCAGCACTCAATGCTGATGGTTTAGATGAATCAAGACATCGATAAATTTCAGTCTCTCTGACAGTTCCTGGTGGGGGAGCAGGAACATCTTTAGTAAAGTAGTTCTAATTTGCAGCAGTGGAACTATGCTTTGGAGCTAAGCTCACAACTTGTGATATTTATCAAAGACCAAGTAACTCCACTTTGTGTGTCAGCAGTGGAAAACTCTGGGGAAAAGCTACTGCTAATAGGGGACCTGCAGAAGCAAGTACTTTGTGACAGTAACTTCTCAGTCTTATCTAGAAAAAAAAAAATGCAGAGTCCTTCATAGGTAGTTTAGTAGGTAAAGCTGTAGCCAGTAGTTTCTGGCACAGGGACACTGCTGATTGCTCCTTACCACACAGGGCAACAGCTGACATAGGAGATTTTCTTTAAAGATAAAAGACATTGGTAGGGCCAAGTACTGGAGCAAGTCCCAATCAAACATGCCAAAAGGTATTGTTCAAATTTGATTCACTTAAAAGACAGGCTAGTGGCTACTGCTTGGCATTGGGAAGCATTAAAGGGATAACAAGGGAAGAATAATTTTGCTAAGCTATAATTATCAGTAGCAACAAAAATCAACTCCATGATATGGTGCTATAGGAGAACAAATGGACACCACCATAGTCTGCTGTGAAGCCTAGGAAGAAGACACTGACAAGGAGCTGTAGGATGGCTCTGCATGTCTTACACAGTACAAGAAGACGCAGGATATAGGCCTGTCTCCAAAGATCTCAATGCGGACTTTAATTTTGTGTGCTCAAGGACCTCATGTGCCACAGTTTAGGTCTGCTGAGATGAACCATGAATAGCTAGGTCACTGCTCCCCTCCTCCTCCCCCCCCCCCCTTTTTTTTTTTTTTACAGTAATGCTTACGAGTACTGAAAAAAGCACACAGCAATTCTTTTAAAATAACAATTCTTCTGAATATAAAATATTTAAAAAGCAATACATCGAAGTAGCATTTACCAGCCTAATTTATACTGGCTTGAAGACTGATTGATTAGGTTGATCATAATGGTTCCACTGGCTCTTGGACTGGCTGCCCTATTAGCCATTCACTACTAGTAATAGTATCAGTAAGAGAGGCCTGGAGAGCTGCTAAGCTAATCCAACTGTTAAGTACTGAAAGAGTAATAGGTATATAGTAGGGTCCATCAAAAGAAATCTGTCTAGTTTCCTTGACCTCTATGCTTTGAGTACTTCACAGCTATAAAAGCATGTGTTACCATAAGTTCTGTCCCTGCTTCGGTGCAGTGGTCTCTGTGGGAAGGTCTGCAGCATGCACAGACCGGTGAAGCTTGCTCACTCTGCCATCGGTGCCAGTGCTCCTCCGCTTGTCTGTAAAAGAAAAGCACAAGCTCAAGTGTATTCTCCTTCATCTTCCTCAGTAAGCATTTTTATTTTGCAAAAACTAACCTATCTCCAGGTAAGTGTTTATATTCAGCATCTAGGCCAGCAATACATTTGTCAGGGAAAACTAATCCAGCATTAGTTTGCTAAAGCTCACAGTATATGCATTTATAGAAATACGAAAAAAGATAACAGATTTTTAAAGAAATTACTGCATCATAAAGCACATACATAAAATTAAGAAAAGCACTCCTACTATTTCAAATACATAAAACTAGTTTCACTTTTTAGCTACATACTGAAAAAGTACTTTTAGAACTGAATGGGTTATAAATAAGATGTATTTGTATTTCTGAGCATCTCAGACACTCTGACATGAATTTAAACCTTTCCTTATTTAAGCCTTTGCTTCTTAAGTTTCAAAAGGAACGTGCTGAAATCTTGCACACTAGCTGGGCAAATACACAGGCAGCTGTTGAGAAATTAATGCAGCTGGAAGCAAGCTGGTGTACAGGAACATGGCTGGTCAATATTTGAAAAAGTTCACATAAGAAAATATACCCATCGAGGGCCACTAATGATACTACCTGCAGCTCAACAAGACACCAAGACACAGATGGCTGGAAAGTTACATGCTGGATGAAGTATCTCATTGTAGGTTTGCCCCGTTTCATTCTTCTACAGATGTCTACTCTGCCCATTGTCCAAGACAAAATACCACCAAGTGAGGGCTCTCTGATTTAACTCAATATAGCCCCTCACATGCAGTATTGCTGTAGATGGACTCAATGCCAGCCTATGATGTTTCAAAAGCAAGAAATGATCAGGACTGAAACTGCAACTGGAGTCAGATCATAACACACTCTTCTGTACCAAGACCTATTTCCACACAGAAGTGTTAAGTTTCCCTCCCCACAGACGGGTTTTTGTGCATGTCCAAGTTCTGCTTGCAAGGCTCCTTGTCAGCCAGGCAAAATTACAGAGGAAGCACTAGAACTTCAGCTAGTCCTTGGACCTCACCTGCACGTTCAGTAAGAGGGCTGCTTGCCAAAATGGCCTCAATCAGCAAAGCTATAGGTATCTATAAGACTGTTCTGCTTGATACTATTTCACAGGTTAATCTGGGAGTCTTGCCACTGGTGGAACGTTAGCATTGTGATGGATACCCTCACTCTCTGCAACACACAACTGACTACTTGTCCAAGAAGTCTAGCACACTGCAACTGAGCACGTTCAGAGTAAACCAGAGGGATTAGTCCACAATTGACATCAACCTCACTGCTTTTAAGAGAGAGGTGATTGTGTCCCACAGTCCTTATGTGGCACATTGCAGGCAGTCTCAAGACCTGCAGCAGCAGGAAGATCATCATGAGCATCGGACTCTCCTGTGTGCAGGCTTCTGGAGTTTAAAGGCGGCTTAAATCAGAGTACCCCATGAAAACACTCCGACTAGACAGTTCTCCCTCACATTCACAAATCCATTCTAACAGTCAGACAGCAACAAAGGAAATACCCACAGAGAAGCAGGCTAATCATACCTCCTGAGCTGTAGTCCTTTTTAAAATCTTCTTTTTTCTGATGGGGAAGGATGAATCTGTAGTCTATACTATCATGTACCCAGCCTTTCTCAATGAACAAGCCAGGAACCTCATCCGAAAACAGCCAATACCTGTAGAAAACATGTATGTTAACAGGTACCTGTCTCCTCTTTTTGGCTAGTTACACACATCCACTTCTATTTGCATAGAGGGAAGAAGCAGCTGTGTGCTTGACTCAATAAAAACTGAATGCATGTATATCTTTAAATTGGCACAGCTGAGAAACATGAAAAGCTTTTATTAGAATCCATTCTAAGCGCATTCCTGTGCAACAAACATAAAAAAAAAAAAAAAAAGCAGCTGGTAATTAGGTTCTTGAGCACTGATGCAAGCACTTGAAGCTCTACAGGCTAGTGGATCCTGACCTCCACAAGAAGGCCTCAAAAAGCTGGCCATGTAAACCAGTGAAGGCCATTACACTCTATATACACAAAAAACTCACTTCGGCACTCCTCCACAGTTCAGTTGACAGGAAGTCCTCTCAACATCCTCCATATCAATCATTTCTTGGGGACCGCTATCTGATAAAGCTCCTCTCAAGAGGGGAGAGCTAGCAGCTCAGGATCATTTCCTTTCCTACCTGTTATGATTACGATCGGTGCCGACTGGGGTCCTGCGCATCACCAGCTTTGCTTTGGCAATTCCATCCTGGAAAGTTTTCTCAGCTGCAGCTTTATGCTTTCGGATTCTTTCTTCCTCTGCTTCTTTCTCCATTCTCACTGTTGGAATTAGCACAGAGAAGTATTAGATTTCTTTTATTGTATCCAGGCATCAACATTCTCTTTTATTTTACTACATCATGGGGGTAAAAAAAAAATATTTATTGGTGACTTTGGTTAATATTCTTTTAGCACAGCCACCCACCCTTCAACTTACTTTACACCCACTATTCTAGAAAAAACTCAAGAATTAAGTCAAGGCATAAGGATGAACTGGGCTGAGGTAAGAGGAAAGTCTGGATAAAAATTGTCTGGAGGAATTAGTCCTCATTATTATTTCTCATTCTAGACCAACAAAGTGATATCCATTGCTGTGCAGTCCCATATAACAACAGGGTCAAAGATCTTTAGCTACAGCACAGTATATGACAAGGACTTCTGCTATGGCCAGCTCAAGTGTTGGGAGCGGTCCAGCTGTGACACTACAGAGGTCAGCGTGGCTAATAGACACCTGCATTTCCACAACTGCAGCTGTGAGGAACACTCTCCCCACAACCTTACCTACCAAAAAACCAGATCTGGCACAACAGAGACCTCTTCCAGGCACAACTGTCTCACAACAGTGACCAAGTCACATCTCGTAACACCTCATGCTTTCCCATATATGCTATGATGTGGAAAAGCATTAAAATAGAACCCTCAGGTTTCCCACTCATGACAGAAGTATTGGAATTTCAGTAGCTCTCAATATCCATTGCTGTTGACAAAAAAAGAAGGGAAGAAAAATATGTAGTGGCCTAAATCCTGGCATCACAGGGTCCCTGGCAAGAGCCTTACAGAACAAAACATGTCATTTCACATGTCTAGGTAAGGAGCAAGAAGGAAGGCAGCTTCTGCCACAAGACCAAACATTAAGGTCAACAGGATTTATGCTCCTCATGATGGTTCAAGAGTCTCTACACTTTTGCCCATCTCTGAAGAATAGGTGTACTTCCACCAAGAACTGCCTGAACAAAAAGGAACAAAACATGAAAATGAGTCACACTGACTCTTCAGAGACTGACCTCAGTCTAACAAAAACATCACCCCTTCATGACTTTCACAAAAGGCTATGGGCAACATTCTTTTGTGTCCGGAGAAAACTTGAGGAAAAAAATAAAAAGGATGAAGAAATGAAGACTTATCTTTACATCACAAAGCAGGGTTTGAAGCAGATGTAATGAGACCATATGGAAGGGGTGAGGTGGACTGGGGCAGGTAAAAGTGAGCATATAGATATCATATGTTGGCTGCTGTCCCAGGGAGAAAGCTAACTTTTTGCTAGGACTTTTCCCAGGGCTACTAACCTATTCTTCATCTTGCAGCTGTCTTCTGTATAAAGATAGGTTTGATAACAGTTGATTAGTAAATACCTGGTAAGTCTCTGAAGTCCTGCCAAATGTAATCAATCCTGACTGATTAGAGGAGACATACTGAAAAACATACCTTTGCATTTGTTACACCAACTCGATATACCAGCTTTTATATAATAATATAGTAACAGCATACCAATTTACATTCATTGCAGCATGGCAAAATTGTCCTGTTAATCCATACCTGCCAGACACAAGCACCTGCACCCATATATCTGTAAATACCAACTCCTCCCTAAACCTTATGACCTCTCCCTCTGTCAAAGTATTGAAATCAGAACAACTAGCAATAGCCACTCTCACAGCACCAAATGCTTCACATGACCTAAATACGAATCTTGCAAACCACATCAGGAGACCCATATTACAGGAAGTACTGTTCTCACCTTCCACTAGAAGGAGACAGAGGTGATACGATTCCCCCAGAATTTCTCTCCCTAACACCTTCTCAAGACTTGCTGCTGTCACCTGATGCTAGCACAAGGCACACTTCACTCTCCTCCTCAGTACCCTCCCCTCAAAAGCCAAGACTCCAACCAAAACAAGCCACACTGCCAGCACACTCTTCAATGCTTACGACATGGGATATTGTGGGCACTCATGAGACAGGTATTTTTTTCTGTGCAACTGTAAAGACCAGGTGCAGCAGGTACCATCAAGTGCCAGACTAAGGAAGAGGCAAGGAAAGAACAGAAACTTAAATTTAGTCATATGCTGAAACTGTTCAAACAAAATGAGAACGAAGACACCATACTAAAGGGTTCCTCCCCCCATCTCATCTTCAATTGTGATGGCATGCTAGTCTCAGTTAGTACTTTCCTCTCTAGCAGGCTTTGTTAGCTGTATAAGCTTCCAGCTCCCCATTCTCCTCCAACAGACTGTGTGGGAGCTATTGCTTCATGGAGGGATCAGGCAAAGAACAATTAGTAAGCGCTGCAGTAACATGGAAATGAAATGACTTGACTCTTACTATCAAGAAAATACAGATATTAATCATGTTCTCTCAACGGGGAGTTCTGTATTGACTTCTTTTGAAGTCAAGAAAGAACAGAAAAATACATTTATGCTTTCTTACACTGGGTTCTTTTTTGAGCTGAGACTAGCTTGGTAGCACTGGCTGCAACCTTGATAGGTTTAACTTGAAAAAGGTTAGTGCTCCCAGTGTTACAGATGTTACCAGAGCAGCAAAAAAGAAACCTCTGACTGAGATCTTTATCTATATATATGTAAAAGAATAGTTGCTGACAAAACACCTATTGCGCAGTGGTTCATATATATGAATATTGAATCACTGTACAATAGGTGTTTTGTCAGCAACTACTCTTTTACTTCCCCCAGAGATACTAACATTATTAAAAGCATATGCAACTGAAGTGGTGTGAAAGCCAGTAGGCTGAAAAAGCCCCCAGAAGGCCTATGTGATGGCAGGAACACACTGATGCAGTTCTCATTGTGGTCATCCAGAACTATTTTTCACATACTAAACCACACCAGCCTCCAAGTCTGAAGTCCAGAACAGATTAGGTCCGAGCTGCTAACCCTACAGCCCTAACTACTGCACCATCAACATTAACCAAGATCTTTGGTATGTTGAGGGTACCTTTTTGTCTGGTAGCAACTGCTTAACAGGTAAAAGAAGCCCTGGATGCCTGAAATGTTGGGGTTTGTTATGTGGAAAGGAAGCAATACGAATTCAAACCTTACTTTGAGCAGTAAGGCTTAATCCTTCCTTCCCTGCCAGAGACCTAGTTTTCCTTGTGAAGTCCAAAAGAATGAATCAAACTTCCTCAACACGCAAGCCAAATTATTCTCATCAATGTAATATTGCTCTTCTTCATATATAACTAGTACAAACTATAAAGTGAGAACAAGAAGAAGTATCCCAAGGAGCAGTGTCCAAACTGTATTTACTTTTGCAGTAAAATTTTATCATGAACGTGAAGTTGCTGTCAAACAACTGGAATGCTACAAGAATTGGGGCCAAGAGGCCATTCAGCTACAGCATGTTAGATATTTGGTATTTTGTTTTTCTGGAGAATTAGGACAGCACTCCAGATCTTCAGCAGTTTATTGATACTTCTGAGACTCACAGTTGTTAACAGAAGATCTGAAAAGTCTATTTACTTTCAATAGGAGGCATGGTTGTATCCAGTCTACTTCCTTAGGAGCCTCAGGGTATTCCATGTTATTTACCTATTCTTGGTCTCCTAGAACAGATAATCCCAGATTCCAGCTATGGCACGTAAGCCAGGCTCCATGCGGGATGCTTGTCCCTCAACTGTTTCAGACAGGAAATAACAACCTAGATGAGCTATGCTGTCCACTTCCACCTGCCCAGTACCCACATTTACAACCAAAAAAATCCCTGAAGTGCAATTCCAAAGTATTTTGCTCTTCATATTCCATACTCCTTCGCAAAATGCACTACCTACACAGAGGCATACAAAGTTTGTTACTGTAACTCGTGACTTATAAAGGTTTGAGCAGTTTATATTTATACAACTCCATAACTAATTCTTTAGAGTGAGAAACTGTAAACTGAAATTTATTGCCTAAGTCCTTATCTGGGAGAAGGGCTCCTAGCATCAACCTGACAATGCACATGGCAGCAAGGCCAGCAGCAGCTGTAGGAACTAGCTTTTAGGCGGGAAATATCTCCTCTGTACCTAAGAGCCAGAAGATGTTTGAAGGCAGACAAGGTTTTTTGTTTGTTTTCTGTCCCCAAAACAGATTTTCTGTTCTCCAACCTTCCTGGGCCTGACAGGATTAGAAAGGTACTGAACAAAAGATGCCCACAGATAAAAATCCAGAAGCATTTATTGCTTTTTCTTAACATTCCAGATTTTGAGCTGCCATAGGAACCATAGCAGCTGAATTACACTTCTCCAGTGAGTAAATCCCTTAAAACCAAGTAATGCTTTTGAAAACAGGCTGTCAATTTTGCCAGTAACTTATTCCCCTCTACTCCACAACACACAAATGTTCTACCCTCCTTGTATTTTTCTTACCTCTCATTTGTATTTCTTGTTGCTCCCTCTCTTTCTTGGCTTGGATGGCAAGAAGGCGCCTGCTCTTCACAGCACTTATCATATCATCAGCTTCTATTTCTACCCGGTGCTCTATTTTCATCATCTCGTTTTTTTTCTTTTCATTTCTTCCCATCATATTCTCATCTTTCCCATTCTCCTTGTTTTTGGCCACCATTTCTTTTCGCTTCTGTTTCTCTGCTCTTTTCTTGTCATTTTCTTCCTTCAAGATAGCTAGGCGCTCCTTCCAGAGCTCAGCCGACGTCTGCTGCTTTGCCTCCACATGGTCCTGCACCGAGTACGTCATTAGAATCCGGTGGCACAGTGCTCCAAGTATCTGTAATTTCTCTTCGGGAGTCAACTCAAAGAACTCCGATGTCTCCAGTTTCTCCAAAAACTCATCTTGTACTTCATTATCCTCAAAAGCTGCCAAATCCTTGCCTTCATCTACATTATCCGAGACCTCACTTTCCTCCTGCACATCTGACTTGCGTAGGCATAGGCGAACCAACTCAGAAGCAGAATGCAAAGTAAGTGGTATTTCAGAAAGCTTCATTCCTAGCTCAGCATAATCTTCAGCAATTTCATCTTGCAGCAGGGTCTGCAAGAGAATGACCAGTACTCGGTTCAAATAAAGGAAGCCTCCCTTTTCTGCGCAAAGTGCTTCCATCAGGGAAACTGCCGTAATGGGATATTGAGCATCTGGCATCAATAACCCTGAGTAACAGCTCAGGAACTCCACCACCATAGCAACATCCCCAAAGAGTGTATTAGGAAGTCCTTCTGGAGTATCAACCAGTTTAAAAGTAGGCAAGGTTTTCCCTTTAAGATCTTGGTCCTCATATCTTTTCTGTTTTTCCAGTTTTTCCTTCATCTCCTTCTCCTTCCGCTCCTTTGCTTTCTCCTTCAGTTTCTCTTTCAGCTTCTCCCTTTTCTTCTTCATGTACTCCTTTCGCTGCTCCTCTGTCATGGTGGCCCATTTCTTCCTGTGCTCTAGAAGCTCATAGCGTTTCTGTACTAACCCTCGCAAATCCTCAGGGAGACGGGCACGATCCTCATTTGAGAGTAACCTAGCTGTTTTGGAGATGATACAGGAAAGAGCACTTTTTTTGTCTTCCCGGTCTTTGTTTTCTTTGTAATAAGCAATGAGATGGAGTGCTGCAGGAGGCAGATGTTTCTGGGGTTTGCTGGAAGACCTAGGGGTGCCTCCAGAATTCCTGGGAGCCCTGGACACCTTAGTGGTACCTTTAGCCATGTCCAGTAGTGTCATTTGTTTCATTTTCATCTTGGGGGTCTTCAAGCCTTTCCTAGGAGACTTTGATTTCCCTGATGATTTCTGCCCGTTCAGAACCCTTTTGCCTCTCTGCTTTTTGTCTAAGGATTTGTTGCTGCCCTTTCCCAGTCGGCTCCTCTTTGGAATGTGAAAGTTAGAACCAAGTTTAGCAGGTGACACGATTTTCATTACCTCTTCCAGCTCCTCTTTAGGACATTTTGAATTCTTAGAGTTTTTCACCTTCAGTGGAGAGCCAATAATAGATTTCTCTAAATGCACATGGCACCACAGAGTAGGGCTCAGCGGCTGGCCCAGGGATGATCCATCAGCTTTGGATTTCTTAGAAGGCTTTCTGTCAGGTGATTGAGAGCTCTTCCTCTTGGTTGAGGGGTTGAGAGTCATATACTGAAATTAAAGAAAGAATGATTTTATATTAATATTTAAAAGTAAATAAAGGTTATATAGATCCTTTTCTGTCAATTATTTTTGCCTATGTTTATTTTTAATGTATTTTTTCCAGTGAACAAGGAGTACTCAATATGTTAAGGGTGACAGGCTTCTGCAACAGCTTTCAATATTCTGCACTACAGTCACTGTGTTGGTTATGAAGTCATTAGCTCATTCCAGAAAGTTCACATTTAACTTTATAAAATGAAACACTACGAATTTTAAATGTTTCATACATTACATAAAACCATTTTGTTTCTACTTAAAAGGTTGTGGGAAGGTGGTTTGCCTGCAAAATATTGACATTAATTTCAAAAACTATTCCTCTGCTCAGAGATTTCTTACTGAGTCATGTAGGGTTCAGTCCTGGACCCCACCCAGCACACCACCCAGAGGAAAACTGAAGGAGCACAGAAGTGATGGGTGACAGGAGTTTAGAGACTGGTTTCTGAATTGCCTGAAAGTATCTAGAATGAACGTGAGACAGGATTCAATTCTGAAGTAACATGACTGAATATCTGACTGTTTTTAACCTGCTGAAATAACCTACATGACAGCATACTTTAAGCACAGAACAGTTTAACCCAGAGCCAAAGAGAGACTGATTTCAGGATTACGTCAGCATCTCAAATTCAGTTTCAGGATGCACCCAGAATATTGATATATTTCAAGAAGTGAAAAATAAAATACAAGGATATAACCTTTAGGTTATGGATAAAATGACCAGAAAACAGGGGCTGAAAATTTGAGATTCCTTAGCAATAAAAAATTCCACAGTGGTAAGCACAGCAAAAGGTGCAAGCATCTAAGAAGCATTTATTTAAGAACAGACATACACAAATGTGATCAATTTAAGACTACCATAGGAATATTCAGATTTTCCGGCTCATGGATGTTCACTCTTGAAGACTTTAGTTTAAAGAGCCCTCATTAGCCCATTAGAGAAATTTTTACTGAAGATTGCACAAACACCAAATCCAGTGCCTGCATAACTTTATTCTACAAAAATTGTGTTGAAATATTTGCTGAAGAGAATTACCTAAGCCAAAAGCATCCAGCAAAGATACAAATCATGATAATTACAAATTCACAAATATTAGATCTACAACTTATACTGTATGTCCAACTGTCACTTATACAAAATTATTTTGTCAGAACACTAATTCTGGATTAATAAATTCTGCATGCACTTCTCAAAATTAAAAAAAAAACTCAATATAAATTCAATCTCTATGCCAAGTGGGAAACACGCTACGGAAAGTGTCACCCCTAAACATAAAGCTAAGGACTTCTGTAAGTCAAACCGAAGATTTTACAGTTTTGTATTTTTTCTTATACTAAGGGTACATCTCCATCCATCAATCCGCTGAATAAAAGAGTTTGTACACCACCAGCAAATACTTTAATTTCTCTTAAGGCAGTGATCCCAAATACTACAGCAAGGATAAACACAGCTCAAATATGAAGAATTTATTTTTCCCTTTAAGCAAATTTAAAAGTGTTCAGAAAAGTCCATAGAAGCTTGCTAGAATGAGGTGTTCTCCTCCTATTGAGGAAAAAGGGATATAGCAAATATTTCTCTTCTAGTTTTAGAACAATGCTTGACAAAGACGGAGTCCATGAAAAAAGCGAGTTTATTAAATGAACAAAATAGTGCTTTCTACATCCAAAGATGAATTTTAAACCAGCAGATTTCATGATATGACATTTACTCAGTTACCAGTATATTTGGCTGGTCATTACAAAGGGCTGGGAAAAAAAAAAACCCCATCCCTGCTACTCAGAGTATTCAGTACAAAATTTGTGGTATCTGCCATCACTCAATCAAGCACCATACAAGAACCAAGAATCATGAAGTCAAACACATCTGTGGTGGGTTGACCCTGGCTGGACGCCAAGTGCCCACCAAAGCCATTCTATCACTCCCCCTCCTCAGCTGGACAGGAGAAAGAAAATATAACAAAGAGCTTGTGGGTCAAGGTAAGGACAGGAGAGATCACTCACCAATTACCATCACGGGCAAAACAGACTCAGCTTGGGGAAAATTAACTCAATTTATTACAAATCAACCAGAGTAGGGTAATGAGAAATAAAACCAAATCTCAGAACACCTTCCCTCCACCCCTCCCTTCTTCCCGGGCACAACTTCACTCCTGGATTCTCTACCAACCCCCCCCAGCGGCACAGGGGGACGGGGAATGAGGTTTACGGTCAGTTCATCACATGTTATTTTCTGCCACTTCATCCTCCTCAGGGGCAGGACTCATCACACTCTTCCCCTGCTCCAGCGTTGCGTCCCTCCCACGGGAGACAGTCCTCCACGAACTTCTCCAACATGGGTCCTTCCCACGGGCTGCAGTTCTTCACGAACTGCTCCAGCATGGGCCCTTTCCACGGCGTGCAGTCCTTCAGGAGCACACTGCTCCAGTGTGGGTCCCCCACGGGGTCACAAGTCCTGCCAGAAAACCTGCTCCGTGGGCTCCTCTCCACAGATCCGCAGGTCCTGCCAGGAGCCTGCTCCAGCGCAGGCTTCCCACAGGGTCACAGCCTCCTTCGGGCACCCACCTGCTCCGGTGTGGGGTCCTCCATGGGCTGCAGGTGGATATCTGCTCCACCGTGGACCTCCATGGACTGCAGGGGGACAGCCTGCCTCACCATGGTCTTCATCACGGGCTGCAGGGGAATCTCTGCTCCGGCGCCTGGAGCATCTCCTCCCCCTCCTTCTTCACTGACCTTGGTGTCTGCAGGGTTGTTTCTCTTACATGTTCTCACTCCTCTCTCCAGCTGCCGTTTCTGTCTGTCCCAACCTTTTTCCATCTTAAAAATGTTATCACAGAGGCGTTACCGGTATCGCTGATTGGCTCGGCCTTGGCCGGCGGCGGGTCCGTCTCAGAGCCGGCTGGTATTGGCTCTGTCGGACACAGGGAAAGCTTCCAGCAACTTCTTACAGAAGCCACCCCTGTAACCCCCCCACTACCAAAACCTTGCCACACAAAGCCAATACAACATCCAACTCTTGCATTGTAACCATGAAAAAGGCCCAATAACTGATGTTACCAGGCAAGGACTATAGCTCTTCCATTTGTCTTACACCAGGAAATCATGTCTCTACTTGTAGACAAGTAATACAAACTATTGGAAAAATCAAGAAAAGGCAGTTACGCCTCAAATTTTCAAAGCAGACCACTGTTTCAGACATTCAAGCTGTGTCACCTCTCAAAGCGTCAATCTTCAAAAGAGTGGGCCTTCCTGCTCTGCATCTCTCTAAGTTGATGTAAGCTTGGGAGCACCAAAATCCAACTGGCACACTGAAGTCTCTACCAAGACTGTTTAAGGGTGGGGAATGGGTGAGAAAGCAAAGGAGGTACTTTTAGGAATTCTTACCTTATGTGGGTCAAGCAAGAAGTCACTAAATTTACTGGGGAGAGAGTATTTCTTCACTAACTCATCCTCCACTACCCACGGGGCATTCTCACATGTGCCGGCCCGTAGCGCGTTGTGACGGATGAAGTACCTCAGGATCTCCTTGTTGGGAGGACGCTCTGTACGGACTAAGCTATCTGCTGGTACGTTGCTGATGATCTTGGAGATAACAAACAGACAAACTGTTAACATTTAACTTCTAACCACATTATAAATACATACCATATGGCTAAAAGGAGCAAGGACAATTGTACTGCTTCATGCCCACAAACTCTTCACTCTTTCAAAGCTCTCTTGCAAAGACTCAAAACAAACCAAACAGAACTTGCAGACCCAAGATGCACAATAGAGATTGGCAGGAGATTCAGTTAGCCAAAAAAGTAAAAAAGGTTAGTTTATGTTGCAGATTTCTTGCCAAAGCCCACTACTTCATCTCTGACCTTCCTCCAGCTTTTGCTTACTACCAACTTAAAAGCTTTTACATATTAATGTTTATTTTGTTTTTTTTCCTGAGACCAGAGGAGTAACTCTGCAAGGGGTAGTCATTAAATTGAGGTCAGCACTGCCTCTCTCATCAAATTAGCAAAGAGATGACAAAAAGCACGCAGCAGCTGCAGCTACACAGAGCTTCTCGAAGCATAGCTACCTACGACTATCAGAGAAGCTCAGTTAGAACAAAAGCAGAAACTGCCGCTCATGATTTAACTAGTCTACCTCTGACCAAGTTTCATTAACTGCCTGACCTGAGATTAACCAGTTAACAGCAACCACTCTAAAGCTACCATAGCACTGTGACTCAGCGTGTGGTACCAGGGAATTGTCAGGTGTCTCCATGCACAAAACCCAATTATATAACAGCCAGGCTAGCCAGCCTCACAGACAGCTACAGCCATCCTGCTTCCAATACCATGACCCCGGCATAAAGTACTACATTGGGCTGTATAGACACACCAATAGTGATTATTTAATTAAACTTGCATATTCATGTTATAATAGAAAGAATTCAAATGGACAACTCACCTTATCTTCATCTTTCAGCTTGACATCATATTTGTGTGGCAGGAATTTAGGTGGAACCCACTTCCTTTCTTCCTTCTTCAAAGAAGTGGGAAGCTTCCGAGGAGACCTACGTGCTCGATCGTCTAATAAAACAAGGTAAGACATTAAGTGTCTTAGTATTAAGAGTCCAAAAAAAAAAAAAAAAAAAAGTTAAAGAATCCAGGTCATTGCTGGACTGGGCACCCCACGCCTTGCTATCTATATGGTGTTTGGTTAAACTAGAACATCAGGATAAAATCCCAAATCAGGTTTTAGAAATATCCTGAAGATGCAGGTTGGGAATGGAGTGCCTAAATAGCTCTGAAGTAGGAGGTAACACCTATCTTCAAGGAGTATAAAGGACCACTTGCAGTACTTAAACCCATTTCTCTACAGATGGTAAGCTGCAACTACCTGTGCAAAGGGAGAAAATGTCTGTAAAATTCATGAAGGGGGGACAGGTTTCATAACCTAGCCAGTAACCTGCTTAGGGAGCTCCTGCCAAGAGCCCTAGCTGTCTCTGCCATGCCATATTTGAAATAATTCTACTGCAGGAATTACTGACTTTAATTTAAAGTAACTTTTTAAATAATTTAACTTTGGTGGCCATTAAGCGTTTTATAGTTACAAGCCCTATGTCTATGGGCTAGTTTAGCTGGAGATTTTAAGCATACTTATACAACCAGTCTTTTTACTCTCAAAAGAGATGTAACTGAAAGAGTACAAAGGCATCACATCTTCTTGCCAGCTGGTGTTGAATCTATTATTTCTATATTCAGGATGCAAATGTTAATCATCTAAGACAAAATCCAAGCTTACTGAAGAAAGCGATCCCCAAATGTTTTTATGTCTGTGGCTATGACTCAAAGAAAGCACTAAAGCAAGCATGATAGATGAGAATAATTATCTACTAAGTATATGCAGAATACAAGTAGATACTAGACCTAAGTCAGACTTTTAAATATAGATATATATCATTGTCACATTGTAAGCCCTATAGCATTTAAGCTTCAGCAGCATTATACCTTACATGGCATAAAGCCAAGTTCTGCCCCCCTGCCTTCCAAATCAGTCACCTTGGTTAGGGAACAGATCACAGATGCTACAGGCTCACTGCACCATATACATAAATGTGCAGCTACTTCCCACATTAGTGCTACATTTCAGATAATGCAATGTAGAATCCTCTGCTCCAAGCATCACTCATTATAGAAGTTTTCCTTAAAAATAAAACCCCCTGAATTTCGTAACAGTGGTAGTACGTGTGAAAGCAGACTAATCCTCTCACCACAAGTCAGGCTGAGACATAACTTTTGCCTGCTTTGGTTCAACATTTGTATTAAAAAAAATCTTGGTAAGTTCACAAATACTGAACTATGTTTTTCTGCTCAACAGCACAATGGAAGTCGCATACAAGACACTTCAAGCTCTGTAAAAGATCTGCTTTCAGAGATCAGTGTATTTTAAGCGGCTGAACGTTATCTTTGCTGGATGTGCATAACACACATAGCAAGTTTATATATAAAGAAAGAACAATGTGTTGCTTAGTCCTGGCTCTGACTTTGAAGGACTCTGTTACGTTGCTGCTTCTGCAAGAGGCCTGTAAGTGACCTCTCCTTTTGCGATTTACTTTCTAGATTCTAAAACCAGGAATGACTACATTGGATTCCATCTAACAGCACCTGGATGCTGGGGATGGGGAAGAAGAAATCACTGTACATTCCTGCCTAAAGTTATTTTACAAAAAGCATACTTCATTTGTTGTTGTACTGTACTGTAATAAAACTTACATTCACTACACTACTGGAACCTCTTAAAGGATCCATATGCTGTTGTCTCCTTGTATTCACCACTTATTTTGGATTTTCCAAAGCATTATCAGGTCCAAGTACAGCTCAAGCTGCAGAACCTGCCTTTAGTCCACCATCCATTTTCAGGAAAAACTAGCCTTTCCTCTCACTTCTGCAGACTTTCCAGAGTTCACTCTGTAAGCAACTAAAAATACAAAGCCACTTCAGACTGCACATATGATGCAATAAAGCTGGTATAAAGCCTTATTTATAGCTTCTGAAGCACAGTAGACTCCTAAACAGAGACTGAAGCTCTCTTTCTCTGCCCCTTTTTTCCTTCAGCAAAATCAGCAAGTTTGACCTAAGTATTAGTAAAAATGCTAAGGTTAACTCTGCCCCCTCGTGTGTGCACAGAAAGATACAGCTCTTACATCACACAGTTATGCAGAGCCTGTTATTGCTTCTAAATGCCCACTCTTGTGTAGTGACCTCAACCCATCTTACTAGTGGTCAAGTATGCAAATTATTAGAATGAAAAAGTCAAAGTAACTGTGGCTAGATACCTCCCGTTACTGCACACAGCCTCCTGCAGGTGCAATTCAGGGCCTGAACCCACTAAATGAAAGCAAGTCTTTACTACTTCTGTAGTATGTTGTATAAATGTAACAAATGGTATGTAGTTCTTTTAATGGACTCTGGAATATAGATTCAGTAATGAGTTTACTGTGAACTCATGTTCTATTATAACGCAGAATATAAAATCATTAGCAATAAAATATCCTTTTAATAAATGCATATGCACAAGGAGAAGAGTTAAAAAGAATGAGTGCTTACTGCTTTTACTGATTACGTTATGACTCTGCTAGCATCCCTGATTTGAACATGTTGAAGTTCATCTTTTACAGAAAGGGTAGGACAGTCCCAGTTTATAGAGGCAACTAAACAAAAGCCAGATAATCAGCCGAGTCAGAGACTGAAAAAGACTCAGGAATCCCCATTCCTGCAGTATTCTTCCAATCTCTGAGCACTATACTGGCAGTGTCAGTAAGAGCACAGCTGAACACAGCTGGTTAGGATACTGCACACCACTGAACAAAATATCATGGTAGACTTTTCTAAACACCCAAGCCCCAAAATACTGCTGTAAATTTGGGCAATGAGCATTTTTAAAGTAAAAGCTACTTCCTATGCTTTTTACGAGGTAGCTTGAGAGAACTACCACTCAAAAAAAAAAAAAATTTTTAAAAAAAGCATCCATTAGTCCCTCTCCAAGCACTATTACTGTTTCAAAGGATGAGTATAAGGCCAGACTGTTTCTGCAACACTTTTTTTTTTTTTTTTCCCCTTTCTGGTTATACAGAGCACTGCAATGAAATCAAAACAGCTCATAACTTTTTCCGGTACCAATCAGAAACAATTCACAATTATTAAGCTTGGGACTACAGCTTGGTAGAACTTGCTTTCCACTCCTGACTTTGCTGTTAGTGGGCTGTTTTCTGAGTTTCCTCTTCTCCGTATTAGAGGAGGTTATATACACCTTCCCCAGGTTTTGGAGTGGCTATTTACAAATGTGAATTTTACTACATTTATGTGCATTTAAAATTAAGCTATCCAGATTAGAGCTATGCTGTGGGGTTGTTTGTTTTTGGTTTTTTGTTTTAAAACACTTTTTGAAATATCTTTTAAAGAATCTTATAATTCCATTTTTAAGAAGTTACACAGGACATGAAACTATTTTTTTTTTTTTTTTCCTCTTTCAACAGTACCTTCTCAGTCAAGAAAAGCCTTGGACATCCACTGTTTAGTTCTGCAGCAAGGAGGAACAGATATGAAAGAGGCAAACAATGTTTCAAAGCATGCTTTATTTTGAAACCTTAGAAAAAAATTAATATGCATTTTTCTGCATGAATTTTGTCTCAGCATTTGAAAATTGTAAAGGGGATAAACCAAAATAAAAAAAAAACCTCATTTTTAATGTCAGCTGGGGACATGAGAGAGAATGACTGCAGAACAGGCTTTAAAACTAGAGATGTTCGTTCTGAGGATGAACATCACAGCAGAACTTTATGATTCTGCATAAACCTTTTCTGTTCCCCTTCCCCCACCCCCCCTTTTTTTAAATACACTTGTTACACTTTCAAAGCTTATACATTTCATGTATAGCTTTCAGTATTACACCTTAGAATGACAGCACATTTTCTGCTTTAAAACAGGCAAGAACAGTTGAAAGCCAACAGCACTGATGTCACCAAAGCTGCACCACTAACAATAACAGTTTCAGGATTTTCATTACATAACACTGTTTAAACATCACATATAACGTTCACAGCCCAGGCCCAAGATGTACATAAATTCAAATACTCACTTCCAGGTGCTATCTACTGGCATGCTGTCTTACTACTTACTCATACTTTCCCTCCTGCTGTCATCCTCCTTCAGGATAGCTTCCTTCTGGTTGTCCTGGGCTGCCTGGCTGGAGTTCTCCTTGTCACTGGATGGGGAATCACAGGCTCCATCCGATTTCTTTTCTGAAGCCTCTTCATCAACCTTCTCCAGGGGATGTATTTTCACAACTTTCACAGGCAACATTTTCTCCTTACCAACCTGCACAGAAATATTGATGAAAACTGAACCTAAGCAAGACACATGAGCTAATGAGCTTTAACATTACAAGGAAGAAAAAAAAGCAGCTAAGATGACCTAATTTGGCAAACCATAATTTGGCAAAACACCTAATTGATATCCTCCTTGAGAGAAGCCCATGATCCCTCTCATGAAACAATTACAGGATTTCTTTCTACTACTCCTACCTGGAAGTTCTGTACAAATTGCTAAGAGAGAACTGCCAACCCACAAGTTTTTCCAGTGTTTAATAATGCTGCTTTCTCAGCCTAAGGAAAGAGTGTGTGTACAAGGCACAAGCATGTTCTTCTCTCAGCAGCCCCAGTTGAGAGAATACGTCCTAAACAGGTTGCTAACAGAGAACATTTTATAACTTTCTGTTATTTTTAACAAGTTTGAATTTTCCCCATTATTCCCAGTTTTGAAGGGAATTTTCTAATCGTTAGAGCATCGTTAGAGATTTGTAAGCAGTTGACTTCAAGCTACATTAGTTTAAGACTACTACTCCTTCTGGGAACGTGGTAGGTGAAAAGACTACAGCAGATTGTAATTTTTAACTTATTTTAATTAAAACGTATTTTTATATATACTTAAATATACACACAGGCCATCATATATTTAAGCAGTATAACAAATATATCTGTATTCCCCCCTCCCCTCCCCGATCAGTCATTTTTCTCTTGCCATCAGTATGGGTCATCCACATGCATCTGCTTATGGAACCATTTTGCATTCAAAAGCAGGTGTTGCCACTGGGATTCTACAGAAAAGAAATTCTGACCATCTTTCTGATAATGTAAGTGGCTAACATATTCTTCTCATCTCCTGCCTTTAGATATCCAAAATTAGCTCTGGGACAAAATGCAAACCAGATCCTTACCTCAAAGTCACACTCTTCTCCCACTGCAAATTTGGTCATGATCTCCAGCCAAGCTGCATCCACCAACTTCTCCAAAGATACAGTGTTGTGGTGGACTATTTCCAGTACCAGTTTCTCATACCAGGTGGGGAACTCCTCCTTCAAGCTGAGCAAGAACATAAGAAGTTTTCATTATTCAGGGAATAAAAGCCAAAATGCAAAGTAGCCTCCCATTTCACAATTCCGGGAACACTAACAGCCAGGACAACGTTTGAGGCAGATGCCACATTAGCATGCAAACATCCAAGAGCTTTTTGGTGCGCTTCCCCCAGCACCCTCCCAAAGCATTAATTGGCATAACAATACAAATTGTACTTGTCCTTCCCAGAAGGAGCACCATAAAGCATTCTGGAAGAGCAGCACTGACCGTGAACCCTTTCTTGCTGGTTATTACTGCCTCTCTATTAGA
The DNA here is from genome assembly GCF_900496995.4 of Aquila chrysaetos chrysaetos. NCBI lineage: Eukaryota > Metazoa > Chordata > Aves > Accipitriformes > Accipitridae > Aquila > Aquila chrysaetos. Next base: position 30,933,507 of record NC_044013.1, on the reverse strand, counting down.
TGTTAAATATATACCATTATTCTGGGGCTTGTTACTTTAAAGTTTTTGCTTCCAACAATAACTCAATGCTGATGAACATTTAGCATTTCTTTCTTCCTAAACAGACTGCTAACACAGTGAAGAAGATAGAGGCAGGCTTACACAATCAAATTATCTTTCCAGAGAAAAATATTTTATGTGTTCCACCACATCATGATCTTCAAACTTTCTCATTCAAAGAAGAGGAAGGACTGTTACAAATTTACTTGACCGATTTCCTTTCTAAAAGATCAGGTCAGTTAACTGATAGGAGTACTAAGCAATATATTGCATAAAGCTTTCTGGCTAAAAAGTAAAGTCTGTTTCAAGTTACTGTAAGGAGGAAGAAAATACTCCATTTTTCCAAAACCCTTTTAGCTTCGCAGACTCAGGGACCCATTGCTGACAATCTTCAGCCATGTTTGCTCTTCTACAGCTGCCACGAACAAATTTATCCCTTCAGCAAACTGCCTAAATGAACTTTTTTTTTTATTCAGACTAGTGTCAGGTATTAAAGCAGCCAGCAAACCACCTGGGAAGCTTTTAATCCCATTTCAAAGAGACAAGCCCAAAATCTCATTTCACAGAGTCTTTTTTCCCCCACATTTAAAGAGACTATAGCTAAATTTGTTATTGAGAAAGCTTCCATTTACATTTCATTTACATTTCTTAATGTTTTCAGAAGTGGCCAACCAATCCAACATTGTTAACCAAAAGTAAGTGACACTAGACCAGTGGTTTTTGACTCAGGATTATAAGTTTATCAAGCTGGCTCTGCATCCTCCTCTCAAAACAAGAACACTAGGGATGAAAGACTGAAGACAGCAGTACTTCAACCCTCACAGAAATCAGGACTATTGCCAAATAGGTTTCTTATTTGTTGCCTTTAAGGATGTGATTAACCTCAAACGATGGGGAATTTCTCCTTAGGCTAAGGCTATTAACTCTTTTGCCAATGAATCAGAAATGTGCATTCTTCGTGAAAGAGGGGCAGCAGAAAATTTCACCTCTTAGGTAGTACTGCTGACAATCTCCCCAGTTAACACAGGAAAAAGAAGTCACAGAAGTCCAAGTCATCAATTCACGGAACGGAAACACATGCCATTTGTTTGGCATAAATCCTACAATTTGGTAATCACAAAGTCAGTCATATATGTTGGTTGAGCCAAGGACTTGCACCTTTACAGAAAATTCACTTCTATGGCAAGCATCACGCTGAACCTCAACCAAGGATTCAGGGCCTGTGCTGTGTGCTAGAGGGGGAGTCAGGGACATAGCAGCCCAGAGGAACACTGGTGGTCTGAACAGAGTAATGACTCTTGCTGGTTTCCCTTTGTTCTTTATTGTTTCAAGTAGAGCAGATCCCTAAAATCTCACTCCAAAGTAATTTTTTTATGTAGTACAACGACTGATTCTAATGCAGATCTGGAAAAAATAATTACAGCTGTGGACCTGGCTGATGTGAAACACTTCAATGACCTCTTTTACTGTATTTTTACTTTAGCTCCTCCAAGATTTATTCCCCCCCCCTCCCCGAAAAACTCCCATTACTCAAGGGACTTCAAAATAAGCTAAGTATCATATGCTGAACTATTTTGGTTCAAATATACCAAGATACAGCACTAAATAAGTACATTACTCAACTCCATTAGTGATGGCATCAAATTTGGATTTAATTTGCTTTCAACTCCAGAATCCCCAGATCTGCTTACAGCCAGTAAAAAGCTGGTTACCTCACCTCAGAAACTAGCAATCACATATCATTCCCAAGTCCACTCTTCTGCCCCAATGCCTAAAGATAGACACATACCAATTTCTTCACTGGTACTTACAGCTCAGCAACTTCCTGCTCCTCCTCCCAAGCCTCTTTGTGCGTCAGCTGGCTGCTTCCTGTGCTTTTGCATGTCCATATTCGTTCGCTGTACCTCTCTAAACGTGCTTCATACTCTCTGTAGAAGTGGCAGCTCAGGAAAACAGGATTTATGCAGTGGAGAGCATAATCACAGTAGCACAAGACAATCAAATTCAATTAAACCCTTACTGTTGAAGTGCACAAAGGCTGAAGATCACTACAGTACAATTTGACCCTATGTCTACCATGGAGATGCTGCATTAAATCCAATAGGTTTTCAGACCAGGATGCACTGGAGCTTTCTGCAGCTGAAATGCCCATCCAGTTTGGCACTGGCATACAGAAGGTGCCACACCACCATCAGTTCAGCTGAACTGCACAGGGGGAATACATACAGCTGAGTTTCGTGGCATTGCTAAGTTCTGGCATTGCTAAGTTGCTTTTCAGCTTTTCCGGTCTGATTCACTAGAAAACAGCACAAACATCATCACAGGCACGTGCCGGAGACATGGCACGGACTGCCACTAAATGCCTGACAGTAACTGTTGGGGAACTACTACTACTAATGCCTTAGGGTGGTGTTACAAAATCTAGATGCAAATTACCAGTCTACCCAGTACCCCCAATCTTTTGGGGAAAAAACCCCAAAGCTTTGAAACAAAAAATCACTAGAAAGGTCACCTTTCCTCTGGCTTCCAACAAAAGCAGCCCTCCTGCATCAGCACAACATGAGGATCTTCCTCACCACCACCATCACCTGCTTCCCGTACCACAACCAGCCTCAAGGTTAAGTTATTCTGGCTGTTAGGATTAACGGGTGCACAGGCAAGTCACCGTGGTGCAGACAGCATTATGAATTACAGCATTAGCTACTCTGTTGTAAACATCTGTGGCTGTGCTCTACCCATCCCACCTAAGTGGTAATTAACTGTCAGTGTAAACAGATATAAGCTACTTCATACTTTCTATGGATAGAACATGTACAGGCACAATTATCAGAAAAGCTAGCACAGTGTAAATCCACACCAATTTACCCTGTGGCAGCCTGCTTAAGTTGCCATATACTTACCGATGGTAACTTAAGTGGAGAAATTATAAGAGAGGCAAGAAAAGCATCCTTCCCTTCTCCTGCAGCATGCTCTCCAGTAGAAAAGCAAGCACAGAGTACAAAGCATACTTGTAACAACTACAGTGGCTCAGCCTGCTGCAGCACAAGCGCTAATTATGAGAGTCTCTGTGGGAACAAGCAGATTGCTCCACGCTCCTGCGAAGGCAGAGCCACCAGCCACAGCAAATCGCCCATCATATCCTGCATACACTTTGTCTTTCAAGAAAATTTTAGTGCAACTAACCTATTTGTGTTTTATTGTTATTACTTTTTTTTTTTTTTTTAAAGATTCCTATTAATAAGCCAAATTACAACTCCAACAAAGCCAATTTTCTTGGACATTTCTTCACAGCCCCAAGGTAAAGCACAACAAGGTACAGAAGCTGCACTGTGGATGTTGATATACAGGTATCTTGCAGCCACAGCAACTGGTGCTATGCAAGAATACAAGCCAGGAACAGAGCCACCTCCAGAGGAGGCTGCCACTGCTGACAGTATTCCCGCTGCCTGGAGCAGGTCTTAAAACCAAGGAGAAATCCTGCGGTTCCTCACCTTTCCCTGCTTGTGGAGTCTCCTGCTCTTCAGTGGATGACCAGCGATCTGACAAGTCATCACCCCACTAAGTTTTGAGCCCTTTGGCCAATTCACACCCCTCCCTGAGGTTTCAAAGATGCTTAAGTTTCCATAGAAACGAGAGGTGCTACAGGGCAGGGGCAAGAAGTGTCATGCCTGCGGTGGGGCAGTGGCAAGGAGTAACCACAGCTTACAGAGGAACTCATCTGCACAGCACCACCAACCAGACCAGAAGTGTGATTTTAACAAATTTTTGTAGTGATACTGAGCTAGGAGGAAAATAAAATAATTTTAAAAAATCAAACAAGAAATCAGGAGTCCTCCTCGTATTTACAGCAATTAACCACTTTAAAAATGACTAAATTGCAACCATACTACTACTCCTTCCTATGTCTTTCCCACAAAAAGAACAGTTAAAAGCAAATTAAATCCTTGCAGTAGACAGGAGCCTAAACATACAAGCAACAGCGGTCTTAGCTTCATTCAGCAACCCCATCTTCACTCTCCCCCTAGGCTTTCCTTCTGCGCATCCATGGACACCACCTAGATATGAAGGATTCGCAGCTGCCATAACACGAGTGCTAAAGGAAAGACACACTTCTTAAGAGTTCAGGACATTGCCTTAATAAACCTTCAGCAGTCTAACTATAAACAAATATTTGAGATATGGCTGGGAAATAAAGTTATGGTCTACTCCCCTCCTACATTCATCAACTTTCTTCTCTCTAGACCTGTGAGGAGATTCCTTTCCTTCCAGCAAGGATAGCAAATAAATGCTGATCTCCATTGAAAAATGATTTAAAGATACGTTTTTTTCCTAACACCATTTCCCATATTAACAGGAAGATCCATGAGAATTTTCCCTAAGAATTTTCCCTTCCTTATAAACACCTATGAGAACAGGCTTAATCGTACCATAACAGGACACATATTTTTCAGATCAACACCGAATTTAAAACCAGCAGGTATAGCAATTTCCCTGTCCAGCTCAGCCTTGCCTCTCAAATGCAATTTAATTCCACCTACAGCTGGTCAGCTCATCTAACACTGACCCCTGGACAGATTCCTTAACGAGCACTCAAGACTCACGCCCACACTGCCTTTGTGCTCTGCCATAAGCTCCAAAGCCAGGTTCTGCTTTAAAATCCTGGGGCCAGCACAAAGCCAAAAGGCAGGAGGATGTTTTTGCAGTTTACTATAGCTCAAACTTTCCACTACACATATGCTATTTGTCCTTTCCACTCAGATTGGAAACAAACCCAAGAAATATCAGACTGTTCAGCAGGTCTGATTTAGGACTACAAGTGAGGGCTTACTGGTATGTCATTACAAACACACCTCTCTACACAGTTGGAGCTGTCATTCCCACAAATTCCCAACACAATAATAAATAAAAAACCCTGGACACCAGCTACTTGTGAACATTCCCCCCAAAGCCATGAATAACACACATGTTAAATTAACTGACTACCCACTGTGTAACAGTTAATACATCACATCTGTTTGCATCACACTGAAGATCACTTGACATTGAAAGGCAGAAAACAAAGTCACAGTAAAAACAAGGGACGCTTTTAAAGAAAAATGTTTAAAATAAACAAGCTAACCACTGCGCAAGGCGACTATTGAGCAGATACAAAGTCTACTTCTTCCTGGGTTATTGATGCTCTCCCAGAAATGACTATCAACTCCAAAATAGCTTTAGAATATCTTAATTGTTTTTACTTGTATTAGCTAAGAAGGCAAACTTACCAGGAAGGTCGGTACATTTTTAAGACTTTACTTCCTGGGTGGGTGGCAAAGTTCTCCTAGAACTGCAGAGCATGACACAACCCTGCTTTGGTGCTGCCATCTTTAACTGCTGCCAGTTTAACTGGCTGATGTCACATGTGAAGATGTGAATGACAGCCTTTAACTTGCATGCCAAACGCAGCCCAATTCCTCATGTTCATATGAGAATTATGTTCTGCTTACCATACAAAAACACTAACTAAAGACAGAGAGCAAGCTTTCTGGAGAGGAAAGCAACATAACTTCCCTAAACTGTACACTGATGGCTGAAGGAAAGCTTTGGCTGGAATAGTCCTCACCAGTCCAGGCTGGTTAGCTCTCTGAACCAAGCATCTCTCTTGAGCTGGCAGTGCGGTTATCCGAACAGCTGCCTGTATAGCAGAACACACACTGCAGCAGTCCCACGTGCTAACAGAAGAGATGACCTGCTCACCAGGGAACAAATTCAGTGTTTGGCAGACATCAAATGCTCAGTACATGTGCCACAGACCAGGTGCACAGGTGACATAAACCAGACAAGACCATACCACACGTGAAGCATTTGCCTGACACCCCACATATCTGAGAGCAGATCCTACAGAGCTCCTGCAAGGACGAGTCTCTCTCCGACTGCCCAGCCATCCCTCCCATCCCCACAATTAGCAAGGCTCACTCCTGCGTCAGACACCAGAAGCCGAAGGCTTTGCCAGGAGCAATGGGCTCTACACAGCATGGTTTCTCCTAAAAGGTTTTCAGGGGATTTGGCAGCCAAAGGAAGCCACATAAAGCTACAAAGAAGTATCAGACCCAAATAAACACCTGAGTGAGCTCTGATGACCACCCTGACCACCTGTCCACTGGTGCTGGACATTTTCTTAACACATGTCCATAAGCCAGACATCTCTCCTCATATACAATACCCCAATCTCCATTTTTTGTTCAACCCAATCTACAGCTGCAAACCCTAACAAAAAAGAAAAAAACAAAACACCAAAACAGAAGAGTCTTAAGAACTTTTTATGTCTTTCAAATACCTCATTTGTAGCTGTGCAGTACAAGAACCTGTACACCCTTTAGGGGAAGAGCTGATCAACAGCTTTTCAAGGTGGAAAAAGAAAAGTTCTGGAGACCATGTTCTGCCAGGCCTCAGCATAAATGACACCAAGCGCTGCTCTGGGTGAGGACTCAGGTACTTCTTGACACAGCCCCTCTGCAGGCTGTTCCCATCCACAAAAGCCATTCCTCTGTGCTATCCAGGATAAACAGAAGTGACCAAAAAAAGCCCCCTCCAAGTCTTCCTTAGGTAACACCTCCCTTCAACTTACTGACTCATTTGCAATTTTCTGTTCCACTTTTTGCCTAGCTTATATTATACATGGTCAACAAAGCAAGATAGAAACCCAACATGACTTAGTTTCTCTTTTTAGCTTCATGACGTCTATCTGCCAAGATGAACTTTCTAGAACGTGCTAGGCTGACTCCCACGACACCCCATGAAGTACTTTCTTCAAGAGAAGAGCATCTCTCTAGAACCTCAGTGCTTGCATTGGTTTCCTCTTTCCTTCTGACCCTGCAGCTAATGCCATCCCCTCTGAGGATGAGAAACCATCTCTTTTTTTTCCTTAATGTTAATACCACCCAAGTGTCTGCAGAAACATGTCCTCCATCTACTCACAGATCCACAAGAGCCATACCGATAGACTGGTGCTCTCAGAAGGTGCCCCATAACTCCTCTGTGCTGTTCCTAAAAGGCAGATGAACCTTAAAGCCACATCTTCTTTTACAAAAGCAGTAATTAGGCTTAGACTCTGTCTTTTTGATCACTGATCGTTCCTCACAGGGAAAGAGAAAGAACAGGTCTCTGCCTGGTCAGATGGATGACTGAGCTACTTTCAGTTTGCACACACCACAATAGCAGGTTTTCGAGTCACAGACTGAATGCTTTAATTGAAAACACTGTTAAAAAGTAAGTATCTAACACTCTACCCAGTCTCATTTTATTGGGCTGAATGCATTAGCAATGCCTATCTGCACCCAGATATGCATTTCCTCTTCAAAAGCTACCTAATCCTTCCTAGGGGCTTTCATTGGCTGTTCTTCACACTGAAGTAACAAGACACTCTCCACTACACAGGTCTGTATAAGTTCTGGAGTCCCTTTGTCTTCTGCATCACCAAGATTTCTGAGATATGTTCCTGTATTCATGCATTTCTGTCTCACTTCCAGTCCTTCCTTCACTCCTCAATTCCTCAGATTTTGATCCTTATAACACAAACAACAAACCAGCCTCCTGAAGTAGCAGTTCACAGGTTACAGCGCAGAAGACCTGCCCCTCCAGTCCTGCTGGGGACCTGAACAGTAACTCTGCCTTCGTGCCTGCACATTGGCTGTGACAGTTTGCTGCCTTGCCCATGTCCACTTCCAGCTGCTCAAGAACTGTCACACGCTGACTCACGTGGAATCATTTTAAAAAAAAAAAAAAAAATGTTTTTCACGCTAAAGCAGCCCAGAAGAAGATACATTCAGCACGAAAACCTGGGTTCTCCGCAGGTGAGCTGCTTCTGCCACTATTTTATTCTCCTCCCTGTGGGAGTCTCTAGTGTCAATGCCACCCCTCATGCCCGGGATACACACCTCGAATTTGTACTGCAAACCCCTCTCGAGAACTGCCGCTGCGCTAATTACATTCATCAACCCCTACCCACCAGTATCTGTTGAACACGCAGCCAGCTCCCGGCTCCCTTTCCCCGTTAGTTTCTCTCCACGGCCGCGCCGCCTCAGAGCGCTCCGGCCCCGCGGAGCTGCTGTCCCCGCTCCCCCCGCCTCGCCTTCCATCCGCCTGGAACTGCGTCAAACACCGGATCAGAAACTTGGCGGGGAACGACCGCCCGCCGGCCGGGCCGGGCTCCCCTCACGGGCCGGGCCCTTCCCGCCAGGAACCGCCGCCGGAGGAGCCGGACGGCCCCGCTCCCCGCCCCGCTGCCGCTTTGTTCTGCCCCGCCGCCGCCCCGCGCTGGGCCGGGCCCCGGCCACCCCCCGGGAGGGCCGGGGCCGCCGTGGAGGCCAGTTCCGCGCCCAGCAGCGGCGAGACCGCAAGGCCCGCGGGCGGCCGCCACGGCTGGTGACAGCGGCGGCGCCGGAGCCCTCCCCGCCGCCCCGTCCCCGTCCCCCCCGCGCCCCCGGGCCAAGAGGATACTCGCGGGTGCGGAAGGCCTCCTGCGTGTGGGGGATGACGAACCGCTCCCCCGGCTCCCCCGGCGGCAGCGGCTTGGCCAGCGGGAAGGGCTTGCGGCCCAGCAGCGGCGCCATGGCGAGACGAGGCGGGGTCCCGGCCGGAGCCGGCGGATCCGCGCGGCGGCAGCAGCGGGACCCGGGCGGGACGATTGAAAAATGGCGGGAGATTCCCCTCCCCCTCCCGGGCGGGCGGCAGGCCGAGCCTCGCCGCGTGCACCCAAACTTGCCTCCCGCCCCTCAGGGACCGCCCCCGCCGCTGCGGCCCTGGGAGCCTACTGGCGCGTCGCCGGCGCTGCCGGCTTCGGATTGGCCGCGTGGCCCGCCAGTCGCGCCGCCTCGCCCCGCCTGCCGGCGCAGCAAGCTACTTTGCACCGCGCGCGAGGTGAGAGGTCGCGTTATGTAAGTCGCAGAGAGCGCGACTCCATTTTGTGTCCCCGTTATCCGCCCGCCCGCCCGCCTCCCTCTCCGCACCGGCCAATCGGAGCGCGCTCCCGCCCCCCCATCCGGGTACCGCGGCGGTACCGCGCGCTAGGCTTTGTCCTCCGCCGTCGGCTCGTGCCGCCCACCACCTCTTAAAGGCACAGGGGAGCGTGGGGCATTATGGGACCGTGGGGGTCCTGCGCCTGTGTGGTGGCCGCGGCCCCTCGGGAAGCGCGGGCCCGGCTCGGGCTCCACTGGATCAGCCCCTTAGCTTTGGGCTTCCCCGGTGGGCCGGTCCCTCCGCTCCGCGGCTCGGCGAAGCGGCGGCTTGGCCCTGGTGTGGGTGAGGAGGGAGGCCGCGGCCTCAGGGCGGAGCGGCCGGTGTCGCCGGTCCGCTCCGGTCCGGTCCGGTTCGTTTGTGCAGCCGGCGTTGCGTGGCCCCGGCACTCGGCGGCGCCGCGCCAGCTGGCTCGGCTCCGGGTCGCGGCCCCGCGGCGGCGGTGACAGGCCGGGGAAGGCCCCGGTGCTCCGAGGGACCGGCGTGGAGGCGGTTCGGGGCACCTCTCTCCGGGGAGAGGCGCGCGGGCACCTCGTGGGTGCTGCTCCTGTGAAAGGAGGAAAGACAAAAAGTTGAGAGTTGTGGTTTTCAGGTTTTTTTGTGGGGTTTTTTTGGTTGTAAGAAACGGGGTGTGTAGAGTTTTTCTATCATCAGTGTTTATGAGGGATCAGAGAGGCAGCAGCTCAAGCACTGCCTGCCAAAAGCAGTCACAGCAAAACTACAAGCCCAGCAGTGCTCCCTCTGACCCTTTTCTGGGTGATTAGGAAAGCAGATTTGTGCATTAAAGATGTATATTCTAGTGATCCTGGATCGCTGCTGCTTCATGGCGCTGAGGAATAGGTCTGTTTTGTATAGCTGTGCTGCGGCTGCTTAAGGATGAAAAGCAGCAGCTTTGGCAAACTAGTTAGAGCTGCGTACAGCCTTTGTACAACCCAGAGTATAAACGTTATATCCTCCCGTTTCAAATTGCCACTGAAAAAAAATAACTGCATAAAACATCAACATAGGAGTTAGTTACTGGCTTATCCCAAAGGCTTCATCCAGCACTGAAGAGAGCCTGTGTCCCCAGTGGCAGCCATCCATGAAAGCACAGGGAGATGTACCTGCTCCCTGGAAATTCACTAGCAGCTGGAGCTTTACCAGTCCCTGAAGCATGGAACCTCTCCACCTCTGGCCAACAAAGTCTTGGTCTCACTGGCTTGGTGACTAGTCAAGCCCCTTTCTCCTAAGCACATGGGAGGGACAGGGAAAATGCATGAAAAATGCGGTGAAGTGTGATGCTGCTTTGTTGAAAGTTAATCTGGCTGTTTTGAAAAGTTACTTGACTTTCAGAGCAGTATGTGCAAATGATGAGGTAGGTAAGGGCTTCACTAAATAGAAGATGACAGTTCAATGGAAGGGGAATCACGGTGGAGAAAGGTTCACAAGGAATTGGTTTTAGGGAACAACTTAATTCTCTTAATTTATCAGGCAGCGTACAAGGTTGGGAGAGGCTGCAAGTACAGAGAAGGGTCAGGTACAGGACGATCGGGGGAATTTCATTCAGAAGAAACAAAACAGTGCAGAGTACAAATTCCTGTGCTGAAGGAACTTCTAAGCTGAAAGTTCCTTAGCTGGAAATAACAGGAGGAAGAAAGTCTGGGTGCCTTTGTGGGATGACGGCACAGCTAGGGGCCATTAATGTGATGTGGCCATTAACAAGCCAAATACAAGCACGAGTTGTGTTGGATGCAGTGTTTCCATAAGACAGCACATGTGGTACTGCTGTTCCCATCTCGAGTCCTGTTCTTGCCACCAGGCCCAAGAGCGATGAGGTCAGGCGGGGCTGGGTGCAGAGGGTGGTTCAGAGGAGCAAGGAGCCAACCTGACAGGAGGAAACTAAAACGGGAGCTGGAAGTTTGCCAAATGTTGCAGCATTTAGGTATGGTCAGAGAATATGAAAATCCCTCCCTAGGTGACCCTAGCTATCCACACTTAAATCCAGAGTTTACACCATTGAACACCAATCATAGATAAGTTGTATATTTCAGCCAAAATAATTCAACACCATCCTTCTGGGTCTCTGTGCGGTTCTTCTTGCTGCAGTCACCTGCCAAGTGCAGCCAGCCAGTGCCGCAGCCCTGGCTCGTGGCTATCATCTCTGCCTCGTCCTGCTGTCAGCTGGCTTCCTTCCTGCTGCTGTAGCTGCTGCACCACGGCTGCCTCTGCCGCACCTCCTCCCTCGGTGCACAAGAAGTGGTTTTGCCTCTGATGGGTGCTGTGTTTTCTCTCTATGACTTGCTCCTGGACTGTAGAACAGGGGCTGACAAGTGTTCTGCCTGAGGACAGCTCTGTGCAGAGTGTGAGGTGTTACTGACCTTTAGGCTGATCTGGCAGAAGCCTGGTAGCTCTCAGGGATTTCCCTGGAGACAAAGCACCTGCTTCTTAACACTGCCAATTGCTTTAAAAAAGCTAAAGCTGAGCAGAGAGAAAAATAAGTGAATCCCGAGACCTAAAAAGAGCTTGCTCTTTTCCATTTATCCTAAATGACCCAGGGACAGACTCCATATCCCTGTCTTTCAGACCAATAGAGGCATTCCCTTCTTGCATGATTTTCACTTCTGAAGTCTTCATTTCCCAGCAGGTTACTAGAAAGACGAGTTCTTTCCTCAGGAAGAGTGAGCAGATGTGACACACAGGGCAAACGCATGGCTCAGCTGTGAGCAGATGCTCTCTCTTCTGGTGTAAAGGGGGTCGATCACTCAGTGACAGTCGAAGTCCTATGTCAGGTGTACACAGAGCATGGCCACACAAGAGCATGTCCGCTTGCCAGTGCATCCATGCTGCTGGAGGGGTGCAGTTAACACTGGTTTTAAAACGTCAGCACCCTTATCTCTTCAGTTTATGTAACATGGTGAGCCAGCGCTCCAATGTGATCTCACTCCAGCAGCACACAGGCTGAACGGATTTAGGAGGGTGTTTCTACATAGCGCCTGCTCTAAGACTGACTTTGGTTCTGGCTTTCCTGTTTTGTTTGGTAGTGACCCTGCAAGACTGCTGGGAGTGAGAGCGCTGGTGAATGATGCTCTCAGCCTGCAAAGCCTAGTTTCTAACTGGAAGCTGGTTTCCATTTCAGCCAGTTTTTCAGTAGATGAATGTTTATCTCCAACACTTCACATTCCAGCTGGCAGAAAAAACCTAATAAATATGCGTATCTATTCCAGACATTTCCCTCTGTAGACTTCTGCGCTCTGGCCCAGCCTGGGGCCTTGACTAACCGCACTGCAGACTTCTAGAGCACCGTCTGCTGGAGGCTGAGCTTCTTCCTCTGTGCTGAACAAATGACACTGTGCCCTGCAACACACACTTTCAAGTAGAAAAGGAAGTGCAGTGTGCTGAAGGGCTGCGCCCTGCTGATTCACAAACACATCTCCTGGGTGTGCGTCTGTCAGTGCTCAGCCCCTCAGCTCAAGCAGTAAAGTTTGTTCTGGCGCCATTTCCTTTCTGAGAGCAATTGCAACTTTCATAAGGCCATCAGGCCAAACATCCCCTCCTTTTCAAGGACAACACCACCTTGTACAGAACTGTACAATATGCCTAAAGTGGTGGATGGCATCTGTGCGGGGTTCAAGGAACTGATATCCCCTCAAACAAGCTACAAAACCCTTGTGTTGGTAGATGTTACCACATCTCTAAGAGCCTGTGACGTTTTTTGCAACCTTCTAGCTGCAAGAGTGCCCTCAGCTGTCTTGCTGCATTGCAAAGGGCCTTCCTGGTTTCTGTAGCTGTAAGACAGTTGTACTGCTCCTCATCCCCACAGTGCCAGCTCCCCACTTCCTCAGCCAAAATGAAGATACACTGTTTCCTGTGTGTACTCTGCAGGGTATGCGTAGCAGGTGTTTTAGCTCCTCACACACTCCCAAAAGCTTTGAAATTGCATTTTATTCCCATATGAAATCACAGTGACAACTCTTCTGTATTGTTCTTGCACTCTGCAAAGTGACCTTCTTCAACTTCTTCACGTCCCTGAATCCAAGGCACGAGCAGAGCTTGCCGTTGTTCTTTTTCCATATTTGAGTTACCTACTGAAACATCCATTTCTTTCAAAATTTTTCTTAGTAAAATGATTCTTAGTAATCAAGAATTTTCCTTTTCCATTTGAAGTCCTTTCACATGCCTAGCCGAAGCAGTTTGCAAGTATACAAAACTCAGACTGTCCTCTAGGATGATGTTTGGTACCTGTGACTCTTCGGACAAAGACTCACTCCTGTTCTCACAGCAGGGAGAATCAGGAGCCTCCTACCTGTCCATAACCTCAGCAATTCCACCGCTGCTTCTAAAATCAGCTGTAGTGGCAGAAAACCTTTCGCATACCAGAGCCAGGAGCCTGGTGCTCAGGGGAAATCCTGCCGCATCAACCCAGGGATATGGGAGCTGGTGCAGCTGAAAGTTCACACCCTACAGGTTCCAGGTCCCCAGGTAACAGCAGACTTTGCTGCTGCACCTTCCCCCTTGCCTTTGCGGCCCCAAAATCTTTGGTGCAGTGCTGCTGCTCATGCTGCGGTACTGCTACAGACAGCAATTTGCAGTTAGTCAAACGGAGCCCTGAAGAGCAAGAGGATCTTTGCCAGCCACCCCCACTCTAGCCTGGTAATGATGGAATCCAGGCAGCCTCTTCAAGGAAGGAGAAGGACCCTATCACCTGAATCCTGTCCCTCCAAGGCAGCATCTCAAAGTGAGTCAGTAGCTCAGGGGCTTGGGAGATGCGTTGCTATTTATGAGCTTCTATAAGTGATGTTGTGTGCTTCCCAGCACAAAGGAAAGCCCGTGATAGCCAAGAAACCATTCCTACTGGTTTAATAGCTGGCAAGGGAGGACAGAAACCATATCCAGCCCAGAGAATCCCTCAGCTGAAGGTATTCTGAGGCTCAAAAGTTCTCATGGAAACGATAACATCTCATTGCCCTGTTCTTGTGCTTCTCTAGAGACTCAGGGCCGCTATCACAGAGATGATGCTGGGCTAAATAGACCTTTGATCTGATTTAGTTCAGCTGGTTTTATGTTTGAAGGGGCCAGGCAATGAGTTGAGAAGGAAAGTGCCCTTTATTAGTAATATATATACACCCTCTGCCTTCAGGCTGCGCAAAAGACCCAGCAATAGAGTGGTATTGGACTGCCTTCTCGTGCCCATCTTCCCTTCTCTTCCCCCAGTTACCCCCTCATGATCCCATACTCCACTGCACCCCCTAGATGCATTGGGGTCTTCCAACCCTTCCTATCCTTCTCACCTGGATGCTTCTGCTTTAGCACTTCCAATACTTGCCACACAGCTTTCACGATGGCCAATTTCCCCTGAGGCTGGCCAGGAGCAAAGATCTCCACCTCTAGATCCACCTTCCTCACACCTACCTTCTCTGGCAAGACCTGCTCACTACTCTCTTTGCTCCTTTCCCAGGGCTGCTGAGAGAGGACACCCTGAAGCAGGCTCTGCACTAGCCTCCAGGCTTCTGCCTCTCTTCCGGGCTGCATGATTATGTCTTCCAGGGCAGCAGGAGTTTTGTGGCTATACTTCACTTCTTTCAAGACCTCTCGTGGCTCAGCCTGCCTGTCCTGGCAAGAGGCTTGGCACAGGAAGAAGATGGGTTTGGAAATGAGAGTTGAGAAGATCCCATAGGCAAACGAAGGGCATGAAGTCTGAAGGTGAAGAAAAAGTCATCTTGTCCTCAGTGCAGCCCTGGGTGTCTGTGGTGGGAAGCAGCTATGCCTGGGGGCTTGAAACAGCATGGTCTGCTGAGGACTGGTACCATCGAAATGGCACCAGATTGCCATTCTTGGCCTGACAAAAGCCAAACGTTTTGCTTTTTGGTCATGGGCAGGAGGGCCACATGGGAAACAAAGCACTGTGACAGGTTCATATTTCATGCAGAAGTGCCCCTAAACACCTGCAAAATCCAAGAGCAGATCATTATGCATGTAGAGACAGACCTACATCTCCAGTTACTGCTTCAGTTTTTGCATCATCTAACCTGGGAGGACTTCTCTGCCTGTCATGGCATTTTTACTTTACTTTTTGTTCGGTGTGCCCTAAGTTGTGTTAGAAAGAAGGGAAGGAAGATCTATCCAAGATGTGTCCTTTGGCAGCAAGGAGGCCAGTGGGCCACTGGCAGTCCCGACAGTCCTGCTCCCGAGGAGGACAGGGAAGGGAATCCAGGATTTGGGACAATGATTGTGAGTTAAGACAGTTGAGCATTACATGTTGTGCACCCACACAGGATTTGTCATCTGAGGGTCACAAAGCCCATAGTGAAGGTATATCCTGAAAAGGCCCGCATTTTGGTGTGCTAAGAATCCGTGTGCCTTACTGTAGAAAGTGGTACCTACTGGGTGATGTGGGTTCTCCTCCCTTGGTCAGAGATAACTTTACACCAGCTCAGCTACGTCACCTACAAGCTAGCAGGGAGAGGTAGCAGGGCTTGATATGCAGAAGCATATTTAGGGTTGTCAGTGACTTGCATTCTGGTTCTCCACTCCTGTGGACCCTGAGTAGGCTTGTTCTGCTGTCCTCCCTGAGTAACATCCCTGCATTGCTGGTTTTCTGCTGCCAGAGGCTCAGGGCTTTGGGAGGTACTGACTGTTGCATGGCAGGAATTGCACTTTGCTACAACCCTGCCATAGCTAAAGCTTGACTGTGCATGTGGAAAAAGGCAGGGTTTGTGCCGTTTGTACTATCACTTCCCAGGAGAGATGCCCTACAGCCCCCCCGAGCTCACTGCATTTCCCTTCCTATTCCCAAACTCCGTGGTGCAGCTCAGTGCTGGCTGGAAGTGGCTAGCACCCATCACACACTGGGCAGCTCGGGCTGGTGCTTCTTCTGAGCTCTGGCATTTTTTCATGGATGTGGTGAGGAGCTCCCCTGAAACATCACCAGGAGGGCAGGGTAATTTCTTACCCAGCTCTTCTTGCTCCCCGCCAGTCTTCAGCGTGGCAGGGCTGGCTTGTACTGCTGGTGCTCTGCAGTTTTGCAGCCAGCGCTATTGATCTGCAGGTCTCCAAGCTCTTGACAGCTATTGAGTTAATTAAAGTTTGCACTCTCCCTTTGGACTGAATGAACTAAAACCCATTTCGGTTTGATGGAGATCTCTTCCGTGGTGCTCACTTATAGCCCTGTTCTCAGGGACACAAAGGCCTTTTGCCATCACTTTAACACTATGAAAGCACCCTAGAGTATATGCAACTCACTGCTAACTGCCCTGGGTGTAATGCAGAAGATGATTAATCAGACATACTACTGTTTTAAACTGCTGTGGGTACTCCCTCATTTAGTTTTCCCATCTCTTTTCTCATGCTGTGTCCCCAGGCCTCAGCTGTAACCCAAAATATCAGAAGATGGCAATTTTATGTTCCTACAAATATGTATAACACCGAAAACTTTATCACTGCTTAAATATAAATATGCAGCTTTTGTGTTTGACAAGTCTTCATGTCTCTGTGGAAAATATCTCTTGTTGAGAAACAGGAAGAGGACTTGGCTGATTTCGATATTTTCATGGCTTTTCCAGTCACTTTTGGTCCTCAGTGATCCCTTTTATGTATAAATTACATATAATTTAAATCCTGAAGCTGTCCCAAAATGTGGTTGAAGTTTATTAAGAAATATCATTTATTTCAATATAAGTTAGAACATCTCATAAGAGGTGTCCCAAGGCAAAGCTCAGGTTTCTGTCCTGTCTCCAGCTCTGGGAGCTACAATCCACTCTGAAGTCCACTTCTTGTCCATGTCACTCTTCCAGCTGCTGTCCCTCTGCTCCTTGGTCTTTTCCACTTGCTGTCTGCAAGCCACACGTACACTTGCGTTACCCACTTGCACCGGGTGCTGTTTGCCCTGGGGGTTTTGGCATGAGTGGACATATAAACTGGAACCAGCTCTGCTCCTGAATGACAGAGCCAATGGTGTCATGCATTTCTGTAGCAGACTTGAGAGTATCTGGATCTTGCATTTAATATTTGCCAGATTGTAGATGTAATTACCAGATTATTATCATGTATTTACCAGATTTCTTTAATAGAAGAAGGATCACATCATTTCTGCTGGCAGAGCAATAAAAGCATTTAACTTCACAGGGCATTTATTTGTTTAAGGTGTTTGTAATCTTGGGAACAGAGAGGTTTGTGCTTTGAGTATCCCTGTAACACATCAGTTAATGCACAGAACAGTGTCTGTTGGCATACAGAAATCAACTGTATTTTCTACAGCATTTTAAATGATTGTTTAACAAGCAGGAGATAGTGGTAATACTGTAACATAAGGATAAAGTTAATTAACAGAATAAGAGTGCCTACCAATGGATGCAGCTACAAATGCACCCCTCTCTCCACATGGTGCATTGTATGGATCCAACAGAATGCTTATAGAGGGGAGAAGATATTTTCCCAATAACAGAAATCAGAGAGAGAAGATATTTTCCTGATAACAGAAATCAGCTGCACCCTGGATGATTCTTCCAAGGTGCTGGAGAGAGCCAGGGTGTATGAATGACTGCCGGACTTCACTTGGCCATGGGTGCTGAGGAGCACAAAGCTCATCTCATGTTATTTTCCTGTGCAAGTGCCATGTTGTGCAGCAAGAAATGACTTCACAGGGTCACTTAATAGGAGAAAAGCAGTCACAGTGTGGGTATTTAACTGGCTTCTCTGACAGTCTGTAGACGGCTGCTAGACACAGTCTTCCTCTCTCTTTCCACTGCATTCCTACTTGATACCTTTAACCTGGCTTCTACGTTTGAACTAAATTTGGCCTTGCCCTTCCTACATGAAAAGGCACATCGGTGTTCTGCTGCGCTTGGCTTAGTCTCAGCCTGGTCACCTCCAAGTTCGTCCACATGATGAGAGCCTCCTTGTCTGCTCTTACAGTGCATACTCTGCTTGGCTTTATTGCAACAAATGCCCTTCCTTGACCCTCATTTCTCAGGCAGTTCCTATATCCTGCCATGGTGCTGCCAAACATGCCCGTGCCCACCCTGCCTGGTGTGTGGGCAGGGGCAGGACCCACCAGGCTACCCAGCTTCCTGCTGTCGTCCTACGACACCAAGCAAACATGTGTGGTGGGGAGCACCTGGCTGTCCGCAGTGATTCCCTGGGAGCACTGCCAATGGCTCCATAGTTTTTCTATTCCAAGTAAGCATCTTCCTCTAATTTCTTCACACATATATAGACCATAAAATTAATGCTGAGGTATCTAAAGCTTTATTATGTCACACTTGTTCTTATTTACTGCTGCTACCAGAACGGTGATTTAATGCCATAAATCTAGTGGTGAGTTTAAGAATGGCTGTTGAGGATTCCCATTACTTCTGTAAGGTGCTATAGGAGTTATTTTCAAAGCACAGGCAGCTCACAGCCAGTGAAAAAGGATTGCGTGGTGTTTCCCATAAAGCTTGGCTTCATTACATGTCATTTTGTCAGACCTTAAACTGCTTGGGCTGAAATTTCCCATAGCTTATGCCTGCCTCTCTGAGCTGCAGGGTAAGGTGGGGAGGAGAGAGAAAACTGGAGTGTAATGAAAAGAGGAGGGATTTGGGATTTTGGGGGGCAGGCACAGATCTGGGGAGCAGTATAGTTTGGGGAGGAGGTGCTTAGCCAAAAGGCAGCAGTGAGCGAGCACAGCCCCGCTGCAGGCTCAGACCCTGTGGGGTTGCATGAGGGGTCCAGCCCTGGGGAGTGACAGCATGCAGGCAGGGGGGCCAGCAGGCATGAGGCCAGTGCTTGGGCAGAGAGCAGCCCCAGGGGAGCCGGAGGCAGGGCAGGGGCCGAGGGAGGCAGGACTCACGGGGAGGGATGGGAGGGTGAGCCTCCTGTCTCCCCTGTGTCCAGCGTGGGGCCATGTGCATGTTCCTCTGTGGCAAACCTTTGGGCTCCAAGGCACAGTGACCCTCTGGCATCGGTGCAGGACCATCTGGTGAAGGTCTGTTTTCGCCCATTTGTTTTTCAGGCTGGGAAAGGGTTTGCAAGAAACTGCACCAAAGGTGCTGTGAGATGGTGAAGGGTGTCTATTCAGGCCCAGGTGGCTCTCCAGGGACTTCCAGTACACAATGGCCTGCTAAGTTTTGCATTAGAGCAAAACCGCATTACTCAGTGGTGGGAATTGTGCTCTGCTTAGTGCACGGGTTAAATACATGCTGGCCACAAAGCTGTTTGTTAATTGACCCTGGAGCTGGTACTCCAGCTGCTTTTGAAGTACCCAAAGGTTGGGTTTAACTTCATTGGCAGTACCTGCCATTGCAGAGGCTTCTCAGACACGTGGTTTCCGAGTTATTCTGGGATGTTTTTTTGGGGCTGTTGCATACCAAGTTTCCCAGCTGCCCAGGAGATGGCAGTCCTGCATTTGGACAATGTGTGCAACCAGTCCCCAGACGGCACTAGAGATTTCCTGAAGAGCTGTTTTGAGGCTTGCAAGGAAACCCAAGTCATAAGCTGTACGTTTGGCTCTGTTGGGGAAGGAGAAGGCTACATTTGCAGAGACTGATGGTCTGTCCTATTCTGTGAGATACCAAAACTGGGGTGGTGAGCCATGAGCAATGAGGACAGTCTGTGCTCAGCAGGCAAGTGTTCCTGGGTACTTATTAATGGTGCAAACCTCAGCAATGGGATGGTGTCACTGTCAAGGAGTTATCACCACAGATGACCTGGAGATGCAGGGTCCATTGCAGCTTCAGCTTTTCTAGGTTTGAAGGCTTTAATCACAGTCAGATGAAAGCATCCTTGCAAGGATTGAGCTCACTGTAATGGAGCCCAGCCATTGGCTGCCTCTTCCCACATGAAGCCATGGCTGGTGCCTTTAGCATTCAAGCAGGGCATGTGTGATGGGAACCATAATCAATGCCAAGCCCTGCCCCTACCAGGAGCTCCATCTGTCCCCCTGCTCCCCACTCACAGCTCTCAGCTGCTGTCATCCTTCCTCTTAGTCCTCATCTTCCCTCACCTTCACCAGCATCTCCGAGTCACACTTGTCCTGCCTGGGGCTCTCCAGCCCCTTTCCAGCGCAGCTCAGGGGCTGTGCCCTCTCTCCATCTCCTGTCCTGCACTTGTTCACCTTTCTTGCCCTTTGGTCTGTGAGAGGTGACATTCTCAGTGGGGCATTTTTCTGCTCAAAGGAGGAACAGCAGAGCTGAGCAACAGGCACACTTGCTGGGAGGTGCTAGGAGCCATCGTCGATGCATAGTCCTTCACAGAGGCTGCTGGAGATAACCAGCAACAACTTGGGATCTAATTCTGGGTTACTGCAAATTTGTCTTTGCCATTACAGATCAGGAGGCACTTAAAATTACTTTTACACTTGGGATGATGGCAAATAATCTATTTGCTAAGCAAAACGTTGAACCTGTCAAGGAAATCCATCGCTGAACCCGTCTCAGTTCTCTTTCAACCAGGGACAAACAACAAACACGTCAGTCAAAGCCACCTCCTTGGGCACAACCTGATGTGCCTCACCTCCTAGGTGCCCGTCCTGGGCTGGAGCTTCAAAATTCTTCTTCCCTTTATTGTTGTCCTAGAAAGACAGTCATCAGTGTTGGTGTTAGTGATGTGGTGCTGCACGGAGCACCTGCAAAGAGACTTCAGATCACAAATACACTGCAAATAGAGCTTCTAAATATTGAGACAGCTGGGCCCAAGAAGAGTCAACCAAAAAGTGCATCTTCTCCAATGAGAAGATTCCTGGGCATGAGAAGCCAGCTAGAGAAAGGTCTGACCTTCAAAGCAAGAAAGGAAACTTCTTGGGGTTATTTTTAGAGTAGAAACAGAACTTTGTAGTGGAAAGTGCTCTCACAATGCTCTGCTCAGCACTCCAAAAAATGATGGTTCCAGTCATGTTGCAGAGCCATAAACTCCTTTGGGAAATGAAGCCTCTTCATCCCTTTTCTCTTTAAAATCACATAAGCAGTTCTAAAAATCCCCCTATTGCAATTCTGTTCTTTAGTAGATGCTTTGTAGTCTTTATTCTTTAAACTTTGCAAATGTTTATGGTTATATAATACCGTTATTTCTGGGTCACTTTTCTACTTAAGGATGGAGAACTTTGTTGTTCTTCAAACTTTTGCAACCCTAAGAGCTTCTTTTCAAATGTTTGTGAATGTAGAAGACCGGTGCCTTTACATCATAGCTGCCAGATGCCATCTCAGTATGAACAGGGAAATAAATCCATGTACAAATGCACACCCAAAAACCTCCTCAGACTGGATGCTGTAGAAAACCCTTTCAGCATGAAGGATTCACATTAGTTGGGGAATTAATTTGTTACCTCATGATTCTTTTGCAAACTTCAGAGGAGAAGGCAGCCTGCTCTCCTGACCAGCCAGTTCTTCCTTTGATGGCTGTCTCAGGCTGAAGGCTGTTTAAGAAGCACTGGCACTTAAAAAGGCTGTTTAAAGCTGAAAGATGTACGTATAGAAAACAGAAGTGTTTGGACTCTTTTGAAACAGCCTTCCACTCCTGTTAAACCCTGGTGGAACTAAGGGGATTTATCTGAGAAAATGAGTTGAATACAGGGAGAAGATAAAGCTGTGTCTCTGGGGATGTTATCAGATTTTCTCTCTTCAGAGACAAAAGCAGAAGATTTACAAGTCTGGAACATGCGTGTTTGGAGAGTGAATTTGAGGAGCTGGTGACCCAGAGGACCAAGGAGCCAGCAAGCAGTGGGAAAGGTAACACGTGGGTCTCGCCGGGCTGGTCGTGCCGCAGGTCCGGCTCACAGCCAGGCAGCGCAGAGCAGGGACTCACACCCTGGCTTGCCTGGCCTGAGGGTACCTGGGGAGATGCCACACCGGTGATGTTCCCGGCAGCTTCCAAACACATGCTTTGACTTGGAGACATTTGACCAGCTGGTTTGCAAAGTCCTTCTTTGGGTCACTGACACCCTCCCTTGATGGACCTTTAGTTACACAGGATCCCTGGACACAGCATCCTGCTGATCTATCGGCTCTTCTTGGGATCTGCGCTTGAAAACTATTTCCTCTTGTATTCCTACACCCTCAGCAATGATGTTCCTCAGTCAGCTTCCCCATCCCTCCCATGACCCTTCAGACCTCCCAGTTACCCCATCCTGCTCTTCCGGGCTGGTGGCAGCACCATGGCCCTCTGGCAGCAAGGCTGGTGCTCGCTCTGCTGCCATCATTTTTCTGGGTGACTGCAGCTTGGCCTGAGGACCCTGGCCCAGCTCGGAGCCTGTGAACACTGGAGCCCTCAATGCTTGCACCAAAAGGTGCAGGCTGCAGCAGAAACCCCTGCTGGACAGTGAGTCTTGGTCTTGCAAATGGGTGTTGCACCTTGCTGAAATGGGGGTTTGATGGAATGAGATGCAGGCCCAGGAGTAAGGGGGATTGCAAGGACCCAATCTGCTCTGCTGCTGAAAAGTCCTGCAGCTGCTCTCAGAGCTTGTCTCTGTGCAGGGCTTTGCTTAACTGTGCACTGGTGTAAAAAGGGGTGTCTTTCTCTGGTTCATGCCTCATCTACACAAAATTAGAGGACATTTGGGAACTTCTGGGGCCACTTGGCCTGTTATCCCAGCTGTGGGTTTCCTTCAGAAGGGCATTTCAGTCCTTTTCTGTGAGTCTTTTTTTTCCTCCTCCTTTCCCCTGCCCTGTGACTCTCTGCAAGGAAGACTTCTGGTTTTGGGGAGGATTCATGGACTAGCAGAAGTCAACCCTGCCCCAAGTGCTCCAAAGTCAGGACGAGCCTGAGTTATCATCCTAAATGCGACTTTGGCCGTGTTGGTCATGATGTGCTTCTCCCCTGCACCCCAGGTAGCTGTCAGGAACCAAAATCAGGACTTGCCCTCCACCCCAGTGCCCACTGGACAACACAATGCCAGGCTCAGCACCGGCTCCCTGGGCATCGTGCAGGCAGGAGCCACCATAAATAAAGCAGGACCTGTGAGCAGGACACAGCCCCTGGGCAGGTGGCTGAGGCCGCTACTGTGCTGTCCCCACCAATGCTCCCTGGAGGGTAACATGGGCTCCCACTGTGCTTCGCATTCAGAGCTGCAGGCAGCCAATGGCCTCATGTCTTTCAGATAAAAAGGAGAGAGCTGATTAATCCTGAAGCTAGAAGAGCCACAAAGAGGGGACTTCAGGGAGGATTTAGTTAGCAGTGGCCCAGATACATCAAACTGTCTCCTGCATAAAGTGATATCCCATTAGCGCTCCTCTTTGTGCAACACAGCTTACGTTACTTATCCCATTAGATGACTGACACTGCTTTGATATATTCCAAGGAGACTGTGCTAAACTTTCTGTCACAGTATTCCCTGACTGATTTCAGTCAATCACTTCCAATGGAGACAGCCACCTGCCTGGTGGTGAGATGATGTCCATGTCCCTGCCGGGCAGGCAGGATCCTGGTGGTGTGGGCAGAGCAGCACCTGATAAGCTCACAGGGGTCCAACTGTGGGAAAACCCCAACCCCATCATGTGCCACATTTCACACAGGGCTGTCAGGGGATGTCCCCAAACAGCATCAGCATCACTGACCCTCTCCCAGTGTGGCACTGAGCGCTGCCTGGCTCCTGGCTCATAGCAGATCCCACGGAGACACCTACAGATACTCTTTCTCTTTGCTGCTAGCGGCAAGGCATCCCCAAGGCGTGCCAGTGTCACCCCTCCATTTCTGGCTCCAGCCTGAAGTTAAACCAGCTGGACTCCAGTTTCTTTCCAACATCAGCAAGCTGTTGAACTGGACCAAAAGGCTCCGGCTTTACTCCATACCTGCGAGCCTGGAGCATGTTTTTGGGCTGGAGGTCTTGCTCACACAGGAGGGGCTGTCAGCAGCCTTCCCTCTGAACAGGTGTGCGCTGCGGGTAGCACTGTCCCTGGTACACCAAAGTGCCAGTCCTCAGGTACTGTTTTGAGGGACACTGAGGTAGATGGCCATCCCAGACACAAATATACATACTTAACATATCTTCAGTCGCTGTTTCACTATCAGAGCCAATAATGCCAGCCCCATTACGAGACTTCAGTAGCACCTGAGCCAAGGGCTCAGGGCTGGCACCACAGCACAGGCAGCCGCACCGCAGAAGCGTGCAACAGCCAAACCCTGCTCAACAGTTCAACCCCCAGCCCTCCCAAATTCCTGGCCAGGAAATATCTGCTCACAGCTGGGTGTTGCCAAGGGGAAATGCTGTCTTCGGGTCAGTCACAGCTGTGGGGCATCCTGCAGGTGCTGGGGCCTCTTTTGTACTCATGTGGACAAGAAGTAGGGAGCTGTGGCCACCTCTGCTCCTGGAGGTGGCCTTTGCACCTGACCATAGCACCTTTCCTTTGGCACCCAAGGGTCTCTGAGATAAGGGTCTTCTCCCCTCTCTCTGCTGATCCCTACTTGGTAAGAAATTGCTCTGGCCTAAAAGAAGTATTTTTTATAGGCTGGGGAGTGGGCAGAGAAGCTCCTCCATATGCACTGTGTTTCCATGACCAGGGAATTGAGAGGAGCGAGGAGACACCCATCCTAGGGCCAAGTCACACAGCTCTCATTGTAGCACTCAGCATTGGCCAAGAGGAGACAATGTCAAGCTGGTGTTTAATCAGTTTTCCCTTTTGGGGAGGCTTGGTGACCCCAGACAATGGACACCGTGCCTCCTTCTGGCATGGTGTCCTGCCCACCCACCACCTCTCGCCACTGCAGGACCATGGGGTTGGACCATGGTGCTGCTGAAACCATCCTGAGGCAAGGGCTGGCTCGGAGGGGACCTGCAGGCTCCTGACATGCGGGAACCAGGACAGGGCAGTAATTCCTTGGCCGAGCCCAGCCAAGCCTGTAGCCATAGCCAAATTATTAGGACAGGATAGAAAGAAAACTTGCTTTGCTGCCTAACACCTGGGAAGGTATTTCATGAGACAAGTAGCCTTGACCTCAAAATATTTCATATCCACGGGCAGAGGGAAGAGGATGCTGTAATAGTGTTGTAGCACTGTAAAGCAAATGATGTTCTGCTGAACTGATAAAACCTGGCATCCACATAGCTGAGGGGCTACACATACTGTGAGTGCATCTGAAAATTCACTGGCTTGAAAGTAAAAGGGTGTTAGAAGTGCCTCTTTGGAGGATGGCCCTGGGATGATATGAAGACATCTGTATCATCTTATTTCTTCCATCCTTGGGTTTGGAATACGAAGGATTCGTCTGGAGAGCTGGATTTTACCAATAATGCTGGCAAACTCAAATGTCCTTGTGTTTCGTCCCTGTGAACCTGTCTCCCTGTAGCGACCTTGTGCATGCTGTGCCGAGGGGCAAAGCTCACGAACCTGGCCAAGGGGATGGCTTGTCCCCGTGTGGGGAGAGCACGGCTGATGTGCAGGTGTTGAGGACACCGGGAAGGTACCAAAGCTCAGCACAGCTGTTACATATGGATATGAATAAGGGAGAAAAAGGGTTATTATTAGAGAATTTGACTAACATTTTAAATTTTAACTCCAATAAAATTCCCCTGAACAGCTCTTGTCACACTCAGTCCAGTGCCAATGCTATGTTTCAAAAGCCATGTTCAAACTTGTCTCTGCTAAAGACTGTCCATGATATCTGTGTCTACACACTGTGAACTCCTCAAGCCCGTTTTCTCTGAGGACTTGCAGTACTTGCAGTGCACAAAGTGGTGATGAGATCAGCAATGACCTGCCCTACCTGCAAGGTGGCTCCTGACAATCCCAGCCATTCCCTCAGCTGAAACTTCATGGATGCAGAGTCCACGTGACAGATCAGGGAATCTCCTTCCCCGTGAGGGAAGATCAAGTGTTAAATCATCACAGTGGTTTAAATTAACAGTGCAGAGGTACCACCATAAAAGCACTTAATTTCATTCTTAGCTTGCTAATCAGTTCATCTGTGGCAATAAAGTCCAGGTTTTGGAAGATAAAACGTAATGAGCAGCATGCCTCTCCATCCCTGAACCCGCTGCAGCTGTTTGCAGGGCGGGCTCCCAGGTTTCAGCTTGCCGGTGGCTGGAGTCAGCAGATGGCATCGCTGTACAACACGTCTGCTGCTGGCCAGCAGCCATGAAGCCATTCAGAGGATTATATTTCTTGGTCCATGCTTGCTAGCCATTAAATCCCTCCTTTTTAAGTAATTTCTTCCTCAATGACAAGTTTACACACCGGTCCAGTGCTTATGCATATCTGTTTTCACTCCTGTGCCAGTCAGTGGTCACATTGTGTCTTGAGAGAATTTAGGATGAAATCGGGATGTTGCAGGTAGGTGACGTAGTTATATTGTACCTGCTGTGTCTCATGTTGTCCTTTGGGCTCACAGGGAAGCAGAAGACATGCTCTGAAGGGGAGAGAGGAGCTACCCAGACACGGGAAGGTGCCATGCTGGGTTCCCAGGGGAATGAGACACCAGCCCTGGAGGTCCCCTGGCCACAGACAGCCATGGGGAAGGGGCTCTGCCTGCTGACAACCGTGAGATGTTTCTGTCTCTTTCAGAGCAGGAGCACCTCGCACAAGGTCTCTCTGCCCACTCCTGTCCCCAGCTGCCACTGGGGCTGCAGGGTGGGGTTTTCTGCCAGGTGGGTGTCAGCATTGATCCCCGTGGCATACCCTGATCATCTCTGGGTGCCTCTTCCCTCCCTGCAGAGCACCACAGTCACAGCCAGGAGGGGTGGGATGAGCTGCAGGAGCCTTGTTCACATGATGAGGCTTAAACCATCAATGAGATGGGAACCCAAGGCCCCTTTCCCCCAGTGAACATGGAGATAGAGTGTATCAGTTGTTAGAAGAATTTCTTTCTTGCCCATATTCGGACGATATAGAATCATAGAATCATTTAGGTTGGAAAAGACCTTTAAGATCATTGACTCTGACTGTTAACCTAACACTGCCAAGTCCTCCACTAAGCCATGTCCCTAAGTGCCACACATCTTAAAAGATGTGTGCATGTCTTTTAAATACCTCCACGGATGGTGCCTCAACCACTTCCCTGGGCAGCCTATTCCAACACTTGACAACCCTTTTGGTGAAGAAATTTTTCTTAATATCCAGTCTAAACCTTCCCTGGCACAACTTGAGGCCGTTTCCTCTTGTCCTATCACTTGTTACTTGGGAGAAGAGACTGACCCCCCCACCTCACTACAACCTGCTTTCAGGTAGTTGTAGAGAGTGATAAGGTCTCCCCTCAGCCTCCTTTTCTCTGGACCAAACAACCCCAGTTCCCGCAGTCGGTCCTCATAAGACTTGTGCTCTAGACCCTTCACCAGCTTCGTTGCTCTTCTTTGGACATGCTCCAGCACCTCAATGTCCTTCTTGTAGTAAGGGGCCCAAAACTGAACACAGTATTTGAGGTGCAGCCTCACCAGTGCTGAGTACAGAGGGACGGTCACTGCCCTAGTCCTGCTGGCCACACTATTTCTGATACAGGCCAGGATGCCATTGGCCTTCTTGGCCATTGTCCTGGTTTCAGCTGGGATAGAGTTAATTTTCTGTCTAGTAGCTGGTATAGTGTTATGTTTTGGATTCAGTATGAGAAGGATGTTGATAACACAATGACGTTTTCTGTTGTTGCCAAGTAGTGTTTATACTAAGTCAAGGATTTTTTCAGTTTCTCATGCCCAGCCAGCAAGAAGGCTGGAGGGGCACAAGGAGTTGGGAGGGGACACAGCCAGAACACCTGACCCAAACTGGCCAAAGGGGTATTCCATGCCATGTGACATCACACCTAGTATATTAACTAGGGGGAGTGGTGCTGAGGGGAATTTCTACTTGGGAACTAACTGGGCATCGGTCAGCGAGTGGTGAGCAACTGCATTGTGCATCCATTGTTTTGTATTTTCCAATTCTTTTATTTTATTCTTCTTCTTCTTCTTCTATTGTTATCATTATCATTATTAGTTTCTTCCTTTCTGTTCTTATCTCAGCGCACAAGTTTTACTTTTTTTTCCTGATTCTCTCCCCCATCCCACTGGGTGGGGGGGAAGTGAGTCAGTGGTTGCATGATGCTTAGTTGCCGGCTGGGCACACTGCTGGCTCATATTCAGCTGGCTGTTGACCAGCACCCCTAGGTCCTTTTCCACCAGGCAGCTTTCCAGCCACTCTCCTCCAACCCTGTAGCATTGCATGGGGTTGTTGTGACCGAAGGGCAGGACCTGGCACTTGGCCTTGTTGAACCTCATACAACTGGCCTCGGCCCATTGATCCAGCCTGTCCAGATCCCTCTGTAGAGCCTTCCTACCCTCGAGCAGATCAACACTCCTGTCCAACTTGGTGTCATCCACAAACTTACTGAGGGTGCACTCGATCCCCTAGTCCAGATCATTGATAAAGATATAAAACAGAACTGGCCCCAATACTGAGCCCTGGGGAGCACTGCTTGTGACCCGCCACCAACTGGACTTGACTCCATTCACCACAACTCTCTGGGCTCGGCCATCCAGCCAGTTTTTTACCCAGTAAACAGTACACCTGTCCAAGCCATGAGCAGCCAGTTTCTCCAGGAGAATGCTGTGGGAGGTGGTGTCAAAGGCTTTACTAAAGTGCAGGTAAACAACATCCACAGCCTTTCCCTCATCCACATATTAGATCTTTGAGTTCAACCCTCCCAACACATTAATATTTGCTTTACACAAACTTAATTCTAGGTTATAATGATGGAAATAGGCACCGAAAGTAACACATTCATTGCAGTAAAATTTTATGTGTGTGCACAGGTACATGACAGCATAGATATTAGTGTTTTCTTTACTCAGGATGTGCTTTGAAATTTATTCTGGGAAAAGAAAGCACCATTCATACCTCACAGCTGCGAGACAAACTTTTCTCATCTTGCAGATGCTCCAGAGGCCAATAAGGAAAAAGTTAAGGAGGGGGAGGTAGAAATATCTGCTTAGTAACAAATGTCCATAAAACTGGTGGAGAACAGCTTGCTAGTAGCAGGCAGCGGCTGTTAATAAGCCCATGCTGACATGAGGGCATCCCTGCAGTGGTGGGAGCTGCCTCTTGCCTGCTCGCTGCCCAAGGCTGCCCCTGCTCCAGGCCTGTACCCTGGGAGGGTCGGGGGGGGCTGTGGCTGTTGGGGGTGCTTTTTATCAGCATCAGGGCAGCTCCGCACTGCCACGACACTGCTTCAGCCTCATCTGGGCGGGTTCTGCAGTCAGGAGGTGCAGGGGAGGTCTGCAAGTGCGGGTCCACCCCAGCAGTGTTTGACGGTCCTGGGTCCATGGTGTCTATCTGTTCAGAGCTGTGAAAAAACATCATCTGCTTGGTGGTACCCAACTTCACAGGTAGAAACTCCCGACTTCTCAGATAGGACTCCTCTGAGCTTGGCATGGCTTTGTGGCCATCCCAATGGCTGCAGTTCTGGCTGACTTGTCGCATTTACATGGATATGTCATTGAACAGAAATGCTGGGAATGGGGTAACATCCCATCCCTCCCAAGGTAATGGCCCAAGCATCACATCTCTGCAGAAATGAGTTGTGAGGGAAAATGTTTTTGAAACATCATGTAACAGGCAGAGTACATGGGGAAAAAAATCTCTTACTTTCTTGATTCACTTACTAATTTTTTTTTTTGAAATCCTGTTTACCTCCCTGTTTGCTCTATTCCAATGGATAAGCTGCAAGTTAGTGCCCAAGGGTAACTCTGGAAGTATCTTGGGGTAACCTGCACTTCTCCATGCAAGCAATGCAACTTGTGTTTCACCTTCACAGTCATCCCAGCCTTGCTGGGGAAAGCTCTTTCTGTCCTGAAACTCTAGTTCTCTCAGTGGATGAGATTTCTGCAGCTGCTGATATTATTCAGTCATTTTTCAAATGTGAGACTTAGGAAAATGTTTTTTTCAGTATTTTTTTGCAACCATAGCTCAAAGCTCACTTGGGAAAAAGGTGGCATTTGTCACCATAGGTTGTACTGTAGATAGCAGGGGCCTTGCACGGTGATGGCTGGCGGCATGTGTCTGCCCTGTGCAGAGGACATGCTGTGAACCACACAACTTCTGCACTTTCAGTTGGAAGAGGCAGGAGATTTTCCCAGCACCAGGTGCTCCCTGGAGTGATACCTGCTTTCATCCGAGATTCAGACAGAAATAGTCTCTTGTTTCAACTGGTCCAGTCCCTTTAGCTCTGCTCCTGACATGAGCCCCAGACATGATAAGCTGGATGTTGCCACCACTGTGCTTTGCACCTATGACCGCTATTGATCCACACAGTGTGTTTTCTCCAGAAGAAAGCAGGGACATCCCTGGGGTATTCCACAGCGCTGGTTTGCTGCATCCAGCTCCTGTCCACCTTGGCAGGGATCCAGCAGGAGGGACACCAGATCCTGCTCAGCTGTGTGAGGAGCTCAGCAAATGTCTCCAAACACCGGTTGGTGGCATATCCAGGAAAAGCCCTGCTTGACACATGGGAAGTGCATGAATGCCTTTTCCGCCCCTGGGCATTATTTATTCAGGTTCTGATAAGGGCTCTTATCAGAGCAGATGAACATCCCTGGTGAGGGGATAGGGTTACAGCCCTATTGCTGACAGCTCATTAACACACCCTGGGACAAGAAGTGGATGGGACTAGCAGCAGCAGTATCAGCTCCACTACTCCCCTGGCACAGCGCAGCTATAAATATCATGACTCAAAGCATATCTACAGTAACTTTCTGGACTTGCAAGTGTCCTCATGGAGTCGGCATGGGTGAGTGGGAGCATGGGGGAGCAGGGCAGGGTGGGTTCCTGGGCCCCTGGACCTCCAGAAGCAGTGCTGGTGGAGGGGGTTGTTGAGAACCTCCTCCCTGGCAGAGCCATCCATTTGCTTCCATGGATGGAGGACTTACTGCAGAGACAGGAGATGACACAGGGCACAAAGCAGGGCAGACTCAAGGTCCGTGCTGCTTCTCCCAGGGCAAGGGAGAAGGCTTGAGAGGGTCGTGGGAGTCCCTGGGTCTGCCCTCAGCCCAGCAGCTCCCCTGGGCAGCGTCAGGGCAGAGGAGAGCTCAGGAGGGGTCACCTGGGGGAAGAGGGAACCTGCGTGCTGCTCTGTCCCTGAGAGCAGGGAGCAGAGGAGGGTCAGGCCAGCCCTGGGTCATACTCAAGGGGTGCAAACCTGGTGGCTGTCCTGCAGAACCAGTGACCGCACTGCTCTGGCTGGAGGGACAAGGGCTTTCCACAACTCGCATTGCTGCGAGCGCATCGGGAAGAGCTTCAGCGAGGCTCAGCATCCAGGCAGAGTGAGGGCACGTGTCTGCAAACAGGGTCCACCCAGGCTGCTGAAATAAAAACTGTGCTTAGGAGCAGGAGGGCAAAACCTATGGAGGGAAGGTCAGAGTGGCCTTTCCCCATGCAAATGGGTCAGTGGGGACAGAGAAGGTGTTGAACAAATTAAAACATGACAGCAACTCATCTCCTTGGAGTACCCCTCTGTCCCGGCAGAGCAGGGACAGGTTCAGAAGACAGGATGGGTTCATGTCTAGCAGATAGTGACCGCGCTTTAGTTCTAGCCCAGCAGTCATAAATCTAAGTGTAAATGCGTTAAAAACGTAAGATTGAATTTACTGATGTATGAAGAGCGTAGGCTTCCAACTGCTATCAAGGGTCCATCATTGTGGGGTATCCAAAACAGAGGCACCATTGGAAAAGTCGTCCTTTCCATATGTTTCCCAGTCTAACACTGCTGTAACCCCCCAGAGGTGCAGCTGTGGTGCCATCTTTAAAAGAACGTTCAGATTTTAATCTCAGGATAACTATTATTATAATTAAGTTGAATAATATTATTATTTTTTAGTACAACTTTGGTATTTTATTTGGATTTTCCAGAGTGTAGCAGAAAGTGAAGAAATACCATCTAGCTGTTTAGTGAGCTGGAGGGGCAGAAAATATTCCACAAGGTTTCTGTTAAAATTTGTGCTTAAAGATAAACACTTTGGTCATGTTTCTTCTGATCTGCAAAGAAGTCTCTTGTGATTGCTTGATTTTGCTCCCCAAATTTCCTGGGCAGCTTGGTCTCTGGCATGAAGCTTGGGGACAAGAAGGAGCCCGGCTACAAAGTTCTGTCAGAAAGGCAACACTGTGCCATCCTCGCAGGTTTGGGGTTACTTGCAGCTGTTTCACCTCACTGCAGCTCGTTCCCCATTGCATGTTTTACTCTGACCGTGTGATGCTCTCTTTGACTCTCATCTTGTCCCTTCCTCCTCCAGCTGTCCAGGGTGCTCCCCTCCTGCTCCTTGCCTGTGTGTTGGCCCTGCCTGCCCCACATCTCACTAGGAGCATCCAAAGCCTGTCCCTCTTCAATCAATCTGTCTCAAGTAACACCGTGTCTGCTCTGAACACATTAGTGAATGGTAGGTACATGGAAGGTCTCCATCTGTGCCAGCAGGACACAGCTAGGACCACACCAGAGCAGGCTGTCGGGCAGGGCATCTTCCAACCTGGTGCTCCCCCGAGGTGTCAGCAAAGCCCCAGCATCCCTCAAGACAGATACATGCCCCAGCACAAGTCGCCTGCCCTTCCTCAAACATCAGGTGGGTGCAGACACAGGACCTTGCAGTCACAGGCCTTTCTGCTCACATGTAGGTGTGGAGAAGTGCAGAGGGTTTGCTCTGATCCCCTCCTGAAGCCAAGGCTGTCCCTCCCCACACATCCCCTGCCACGCTGGAGGATGGTAGGGACAGTCAGTGAGAAGGATGCAGAAGAAAGGAAGGGTTCTCCTGCCACCAGCATCTCCAGCTATTTCACTTGTCCCATGGCTAAGAACTAGAAAAGTGTTCTTCTCCTCTGAAATACCCTTGTCTGAGGGTACTTCACCAGACTGCACCATTCCCTGTCTCACCCTCAGCCTTGCTCCTGGGGTACTCACCATCCCAGGAGGGTGAAACACAGCTCCTGCAGTGGTGGAAGAGGACAGCTGATGTCCACATGGCTGAGGGAACACATGGCAAACCTGTGCCCAGTCTCTGGGGCCACAACACACCAAAAATAGTTGGAAATGGAGACTTTAGAAGACAAAGGCTCCTTCCCTGGCCAGGAGCAGGATCAGAGGTGTAAAGGCCTTACATCTTACTGCCTAGACTCTACTTCTTGAGCCAGAAAGTACCTCCTGATCTGGGCTCCAGCTTTCTTTGGTGTCGTCCCCCCATTTCCAAATCTCCTCTCTACTGTTGTTTCCCATATTCCAGGTCAGCTCCAGCTAGTGAATGGCTCCAAAAATTGCTCCGGACGGGTGGAGGTTTGGTACCGCAATGAATGGGGAACGGTGTGTGATGACAGCTAGGACATGAGAGATGCCTCTGGTGTGTAGGCAGCTTGGCTGCGGAAAGGCAGTATCAGCCCCAGGCAATGCTTATTTTGGGAGTGAATCTGGGACTATCTGGCTGGACAACGTTAACTGCAATGGGGAGGAGAAGCTCTTCACTGAGTGCTCGCTGCAGGCTTGGGGAGAGCACAACTGCAGGAACAGCGAGGACGCAGGCATTGTGTGCTCAGGTGAGGATGACATTTGCATGATCTGTGCTCCTCAGGCAATCCAGGTCTCATTAATGTCTTGGTCTTGCAGAACCAGCCACGGGAGGACTATGGGCTGCCCCTCGGACTTGTTGCACAGGGTCTTGTTAAATCACCCTCTCTCCTGCCCCAGGTTGGCCCAAGGACTGCAGTGAGGTCTCCGCTGGCAGCCCCAGTGGCATCTACATCATCCAGCCCACAGGGCTGCAGCCCATCGTGGTGTACTGTGAAATGAATGTGACGGGCAGGGGCTGGATGGTCATCCAGAGGAACCGGCAGAGCACAGAGATCACCTGGGCTGAGTCCTGGAGCACCTACAAGTATGGCTTTGGGAAACTGCACACCAAGTACTGGCTGGGCACTGAGTACATCCATCAGATCTCCAGACAGAAGCTCTACCAGGTCAGGTTTGTCATCTGGGATGCTGCAAACAACACCAAGTTTGCAGACTACAACCTCTTCAGCCTGGAAGATGAGTCCCACGGCTACCGGCTGAGGCTGGGAACGTACTCTGGGTTGGCAGGGGACGCCATGACCACAAACAGTGCTTCCACTGTGCACGACAACATGAAGTTCTCTGCTAAAGATCTGAATCAGGACACTTACAGTGGGAACTGTGCCTCCAGCTACGGTGGCGGGTGGTGGTACTCTGTACGGCTGAATGTCAAGGGGGCCATAACATGGGGCAGCCTGTGTAATGGGAACTGCAAAGCTTCTGCCATCTTCATCAAACCAGCTTCCTACTGCTAGTTGCATTTTCATTTCCTTTCTGTCCAACCTGAGGCTAACTCTGTCTCTGCAAAGAGGTGGAAAAAGGCAAAACATGTCACGGCCAAACCCGGTGTCCTAGAGGGTCTTTGTTGAGGTTGGCCATATCCTACCTACTGAAGAAAATAAGGCATTTCCCACTTCTTCTCTCTCCTGTAGATTCCCTCTACTCCTCAACTGTGCCTTTATCCTTTTGTTCAGAGTCAGATCATTTTAATTATGTTAATAATCAGAACAGTCTCTTGCAAAATCTGGAGTTTCCAGATCTGTAGTGTGCTTCATATAAAATGTGAAACAGCCAACCCAGTGGACATGTATGGCTTTGTAAGTTAGTGTACATCCCTAACTTCAGGCAAACTACCTAATTTTCACTTGCTGAAGATCTTGCTCAAGATATTAATGTGCACAGTTAAATTCCCACTCTGTACCTTCTACATTTCAGGCTTAATAGTTGTTAAATATTCAAATAAATCTGTATTCAAAAAACTGTATTAATTGTAACAGTCTATTTCAAATCTTTGAAGTGCTCACAGAGGTTAATGTGCTAGAAGGTTTCCACCACTGAAGCTCAGCTTTCCTGTGGGACAGGCATTTGGGACTGCAGGGCAAAAGCAATGCATAAATAAAACTTGAAACACTGCATGCAGACTTCTGCCTCACAATAGTTTTGTGTAAGCATAGGAAATGTCAAAACGTTTTCACTTTTCTCAGCAATAGTGAGTTTTAGGTTTTGTTGTCCGTGCAACTCACATCCCTAAGCGCCATGGGGAGTCCATCTCCTGAGCCAGGGCCATGATGACTTCCAAGAGATGACAGCATGGAGGGAAGGCACCATCCTGCCTTTGCTGTTTTGAAACTTTAAAGAGATTTCAAAGTGCCATAAAATTGCCTTGTGAAAAGACCTCCTGGCTCCTTCAGTCCATCCCTCTGGCATCTGCAGGACTGCTCCTCACAGGCAGGGGATTTTGCTGCCGTATCAGCCAGTGTCATGGTTTGCAGGCAGGCACTGCTGCACTCCCTTTGCCTATCACAGGGTCAATTCCACGCTCACGACCTGCAGAGATGGGAAGCAGGATGAGTCCATTGGTGCCCTAATGTTCCCCTGGCAGGAGGATGTGACCTGGAAGTCCTCAAGCCCAAGGTGAGCAAGGGAAGCAGCCTGCCCTCAAAAATGTCTGCATGATCCCTTGTTCCTGTGCCTGGACTTTCTAACAGCACACCCAAAACACTGCCTGGTCTTTCCAAGAGCTGAAGCACACAAAAAGCTGCAGGGTTAACACAGTCAGGCTTAACAAAGAAAGGCTGCAGGCTTAGCACAGTTTCTGTATAACTAACACATCCCAGGAAAGGTGATATATGTGAGATATTTTATGTCTTTAGGGATTTTAAGACTGTACGTGAGAGGTCACGTTTGTGAAGGATAGACTCAGATCTGAGCAAAGTGAGGGAGCATGGGAAGGGCTCAGAAGAGCTCTGGTATGAGGTATCAGCAGATAAGTGAACAGACCAACATTTGCATTGATTTACATCAGGACTCAACATTACAGCTCAGAAAATGCAGAAGTCTTCAAGCAGGATCTATCATCTCTGCCAGGGTCAAGCTTATGGACACACCAATTCCGTCATTGATCATCAGCCCACCAATGCAAAACAACATTTCCCACAAAAAATCATGGCTTTACATTTTTCTTGAAAGGATCAATATGCTCCTTTCTTTGAGGGACGTAGCATGTCAGCAGATGCCATCCATTTCAGCTTCCAGCCACTGTGGTACTAATGTACTAAAAATGCCTACAACGGCATGTGAATTTGAGAGTGTCTTTGGCTCAGTGTGATGAGAGCTGCCTTCCTCATAAATGGAGAAAGATAGGCTAGCAAATAAAAATTGGTGGAAACAAATCTTTTATTACCTTGTTATGTTTCTGTAAGATTTTTTCACACTATGGTTTTACTGGATCTGCATGTCTGCCTTTTATTTCTCTCCCTGCCTCCTACCACCTCCTGTTCAAGCCCCCTTTGCAGTGAGTCATGAGGTGCATGACAGGCAAGAGGAGGCAGCTGCCAGCTCAGAACGAAGACTATACTCAATGTAGGAGATGATAATAACTAAATAAAATCTTCTCAGCTGTCAAACTTGGGAATTTCTTGTTGCATTTAGAATTCTTTTTCTGGCTAACACTCTTGCCTTAAGAGAGGTTTGGAGACGTGTGATTAAAATGCCCCTCTGCTAATGCCCTCCCCTCCAGGACCCGATGGATGTGTACCTGCTGTGCACCGCTGATATGGTGGAAGGTAGCAGAAAGGCAGCAACATCCACCTGCACTGTGTTCCCATCAGCAGGATCCCCTTCCACATCGGGAAGGAGAATACCGCCGGGTATTCCATCCTCGTGGTGAGTCTCCTTAGCTAGATGCAGAAAAGTCCTTTTTGTGCCATGTCCTCATGTTATCTCTAAACAGTGTGACTTTTGTCAAGTGATACCTTGCTTTTTCTACAAACTCTAGGTTGCTGTGTGCCCTGTATTCAGCACTGGTGATGCCGCACCTCAAGTACTGTGTTCAGTTTTGGGCCCCTCACTACAGGAAGGACATTGAGTTGCTGGAGCGTGTTCAGAGAAGGGCAACCAAGTTGGTGAGGGGCCTGGAGCACAAGTCTTATGAGGAGCGGCTGAGGGAACTGGGGCTGTTTAGTCTAGAAAAAGAGGAGGCTGAGGGGAGACCTTCTAGCTCTCTACAACTATCTGAAAGGGGGTTGTAGTGAGGTAGGTGTTGGTCTCTTCTGTCAGGTGGTCGGAGATAGGACAAGAGGAAATGGCCTCAAGTTGTGGCAAGGGAGGTTTAGATTGGATATCAGAAAAAATTTTTTTACTGAGAGGGTTGTCAAACATTGGAATGGGCTGCCCAGGGAAGTGGTTGAGTCACCATCCCTGGAGGTATTAAAAAAGTGAGTGGATGGGATACTTAAGGACAAGGTTTAGTGGGCATGGTTGACGGTTGGACTCGATGATCTTGAAGGTCTTTTCCAACCTAAATGATTCTATGATTCTAAGGTCTCTTCTGCTCTCTCTGGAGAGGCCCAGCCAGCTTGTCCCATAGTAACTGAGACATGGTGTGGCAAGCTAGCCGTCTTCAGCAGGGTCCTCCTTCTGGGCAAGCAAGATAGCACCGATCACCATCATGAAATGCACTTAAAATGCAAAGGCAACGTGAAAAGAAGTGATTTGAGAAATGTGGAGTCTCATTGCTTTCATTTGTCCTGGTCTCCAGAGGGTGCTGTCACCCCAGGGTTTGCCAGGCAGCTTCCAGTGTGAAGGAGAGCCCAGAAATATTGCCTAAGGAGTCTAGCTGCAGGCTGCAATTTTCTCTTCCATGTTCATTGCTCTGTCCTACTGCTGCAAGGAGTGCTGGGAGCCCATCAGCACAGGCTGTACACACGGGAGAGTGTGAGCAAGGCCATCTGAGGAAGAAAGCACCAAGAATCTCATTGCATGGATATACAGCAGAAAATTTCTTTCCAGGCAGAGGGAATACAGTCAGCTCTCTCTGAAGCAGGGTTTCCAAACCTTTTCCGAAGGATTTAATTATATGGGATGCCACCATCTCTTTTGGAGAAGAAACTGATATTCTACCTTCCCCCAAAAGCTTTTACTACTTTCCCTTAGCCATTACCTTGTGATCTGACCCACTTCCACTCGGTACTTCCCCTCCCTGCAAGTGCACCCTTGGCCCTGGTTCCTCCCAAGGCCACATCAGGTGATGTCTGTGTGAAGATCGGCTCTTGGCACCCGGCCGAGCAGAGGGAGGCACAGCACGATGTGATGCAGATGTCTCATGCCATGTGTCCGCCTGCATCTGCCATAGTGCTCTTGCACACAAGGACTCCATCCCTGGGGTCTCCTCATCGTGGGCTTGTGGGAATACCCAGCCTCCTGCAGTGGCTGAAGTGGCTGCTTGGATTTCTTTGCACCTGCCTGCTGTGGAACAGAGAGCTGTTTCCAGTTCCTAAATTTTCCTTTTGTGGGTTGTCTTTCTCCTTCATTTTACAGCAGCCTAGTCAAATCCTGCCCAGATCGATAAATACAGCTCCATGGGCACATACATGCTCAGGGCAAGCAAAGGCTGGCCCCATCTTATAGGCAGAGGAAGCAGAGAAGTGATGCACTGTAGGCATGATATGGCAGCACTGCCACAAATGGGACTGCCACAGACTATGACAAGTGGCAGTCCTCCCCAGCTGGCCTTGCTTGCAGAGGAGGGAGCACTTCCAGCAGCAGTTGGAGACAGAAACAGGGCCAGATCCCCATGGTGAGTCATGCATTTTCACATTTTAAGAGCAAAACCCACCATGATGCTGACAAAGCTGTTCTCCTTTGCCTGCTAGTTCTCATTAAGGCCACATTTCACTTCCACTGCTCGTAATTACAAGCTCTATGTTTCTAGGAGGAATGCTGTGCTTTATCTGGACCCTATAGCCATGTGTTTCCCAAGCTGTCCCTGGAGCCCTTTCTGGTGATGTGCAAAGATCATGTGAGGTGACCTTCTCATGTACCTGGTACTTGGCCACGCCAGAGGAGAGCTTGCCTTGGCACCTAGACCCTTCAGTGACTTTGGAGTGTGTCATAAGATTAAAGCCTTAAATCTGACCCCTGTAACACAGCACCAAGTGAACAGGCTGCAGGCTGGGTGGCAAAACTGCACCAGTACCTCCTTCTTCAACCTCCTCCAACATCTACTAATTGAGCTCTGAAATCCTTAGAAACAGGCAGCAACAGGTACACCGTATCTGGTTCTGAGCTGTTTGGGGAGTGTGTGGTTTCTGCTGCAGCAGTCTGAAGATCCAGCCTTCCCAAACAAATGTTTTTGCAGCAAGACTGCAGATGACCATACCATCGTGACACTGGAACTTTCCATCACTTAGGACTCCTCAGCCTCCGAGGTGCGGCTGCATCTCAACACCACCTTTGTTAGTATTTCTCTCCTGCCACCACCTGTGGCCTCACGCAGCAGCACTGAGGAGGGCTTGGGTGTCCCTAGAAATTAAGGGACGGTGTCCTGGTTTCAGGTGGGATAGAGTTAATTTTCTTTCTAGTAGCTGGTATAGTGATAAGTCTTGGATTCAGTATGAGAAGAATGTTGATAACACACTGATGTTTTCAGTTGTTGCTAAGTAGTGTTTACACTAAGTCAAGGATTTTTCAGCTTCCCATGCCCAGCCAGCAAAAGGCTGGAGGGAGGGGCACAAGGAGTTGGGAGGGGACACAGCCAGAACACCTGACCCAAACTGGCCAAAGGGGTATTCCATACCATGGGATGTCATGCCTAGTATATAAACTGGAGGAGTGAGGCTGGGGGGAATTGCTGCTCGGGAACTAACTGGGCATCGGTCAGTGGGTGGTGAGCAATTGCATTGTGCATCACTTGTATATTCCTATCCTTGTATTATTAGTGGCATTTTAGTATTGTTATTATTATCATTATTAGTTTCTTCTTTTCTGTTCTATTAAACTTTTCTTATCTCAACCCACAAGTTTTACTTTTTTTTCCAATTCTCTCCCCCATTCCCACTGGGTGGGGGGGGGAAGTGAGTGAGCGGCTGCATGGTGCTTATTTGCTGGCTGGGGTTAAGCCACGACAGATGGCCATGCCAGCTCCTGGTGAAGAAGAGCCTCTGTTCCAGACAGAAGTGGGTACCATGAGCCCATGACAAGAGATTTCAGTCTCTTCCTCCATTTTTCAACTGCCATGATAAAGAAGAGCCAGTGACCCCATGGGAAATCTGGCAAGACCACCAGCATGGTATAGTCTCCTTCACCCACCCCTGCAAAGCAAGAAACACTGCAGGCACTGCTGGTTGGAATGCATCCATGTTTCATGTGCCACCATCCTGCAGTCCAATCCTTTAGCATTGATCCAGTCCTCTCTGTTGGCTGCCATTTGGTGTCTGGGATGGAACCTACCTACAGGAATTTCATCTGCTTTCATCTCTTTTCTAACATGGGCAGTCTTGATCTATTCAGCCTTTTCCTGCAGGGATGCTATTCCCACCTCTGATCACCCAGTTTCCTCACCTCTGTGACTTTTCCAGTTCTTCTACATCTTTTCTAAGCCAGGCACCAAAACTGTACACAGCCGTGAGCACCCTCTGGTTTATACAGTGGCAAGTGATGTTTTCTGCTGAAAGCCCATTCCTTTCCTTGCCATTTCTAAAGCCTTTTTACTTTTTGATTGCTCCTGAACCTTTAGCTGATGTTTTCAATTGAATTGCCTACAGTTACCCTCAGACTGGCCTCTTGAACAGTAATAGCTAATTTAGAGTCCACCACTGCATACAGTTAGGGATGTACTTCACTTTATACTTATCAACATTGAATTTCATTTGCCACTTTATCACCCACTCACTCTGCAGCCTGACATCCTTCTGCTGCTTTCTGCAGCCACCTTTAGATATGACTGTTCTGAACTATTTTCTCCACCAGAAAACATTGTCACCGTGCTATTTACTGCCTTTTCTCCATCACTTATGAATATGCTGAAAAATCCAGCCCCAGTACAATACTTGTAGCATCCAATAGGCGATTGTGAAAATTTACCAATTAGTCTTATCTTTGCTTCCCAGCTTTGCAAGCTATTGATCAGTTATAGCTCAGTGTCTTTGAAAACTCTATGATAGATCTTAAAGGCTTCTTTTGGATTACATTATATCAATCGGATCACTGTTGTCCACATCTCCTTCCAACAACTGCAACAGATTTCTGAGCCATGACTTTCCTCTAAAAAGCTGTATTGAGTCTTTCTCAAGTTATTGTATTTATCCATGAGTTCCCATGAATTCCATGTTTATTACAATTTCTACCACTTTGCTAGGTGCAGAAATGAGACCTCTAAATCTGGAGATCCTTAGATGAGTGACTGAACCTTTAAAAAATGGACACCATCTGTGCCACCTCCATTGCCTTGGTAGGCAAGTAACAGCTCACAGCATGCTGTCAGCAGATCAGAAATATCCTGGTGGAGTTTGGCGAGGGCTCCCAGGTGACGGTCTCTGGTCCTGGAGGTCTGGAACTATTCATCTGATGGATGATGAGGTCTGCGGCTTCTTTGTGCTGACTTCTCAATTTTAATTCCTGCCATCAAACCCACAAGGGCTTGGAGGTGGAAACGCTTTGCACCATTGCTCCCGTGGCACAGCAGGGTCCCCACCACCAGCACCACAGGGAACTCATGCAGTGCTCCTCCCTCTGCTCTCCTTGCCCTCAGCATCCCTGGTGCATCTTCTACAGAGCCTACAGATGCTCTGGCAGACTTTCCACTTCTGACAGCTGTGAATGAGGTTTTAATATTAGTTTTTGGCTTTCTCAAATTGCACAGTAAAATTACTTTTGGCCCGCCTTTTGTGGTTTTACATTCCACTTGCTGAAATTCATAATGCTTTCTATTTTTCTTGTTCTTTGAATGTGATTTCCACCTTCTGAATGGCAATCAAAAGTCTCATCTGCTCTGTTTGGTGTCCCTGCTGGCTCTTTTGACCCTCTCAATGTCTGGCTGCGGTTAAGTTGATTATATTTATTCCAAACCTTCACCACAGTGTCTGTAAATGCCTTCCCTGCATTTTACCCTTTTGCCTGCTCCTTTTGACCTCCTTTTAACAAGTTCTAAGTGGATGTTTCCCACTGTTTCTACCCATACAGTTTCTCTGGTCTCTCTGAACATGACATATTCAGGGCACCAACTTTGCTGCTTGGTTGATAATAAAGCTTTCACAACATATTTCTTCTCTCTACCTTATTCCTGGTAGCAATGCTAGCACTTTCAGTTCTAGTTCTTTTTTTTTAGGATTTTGAATTTTTAGGACTTGAAAGGATCCCTATCTTGAGGGACTAAGCTGGGAGCTGTGTGCTCCTCTGCATCTGTTGAATACCCTTCAGGTTTGAGTCCAACCCATCCCCATCCATCTCTGTTGTGAATGCACACACTAGTATACCAGCTATGTCTGGGTCAAATGGAGATACCCATGCTTGTGCAGATTCCCATCGACTCCCAGTTTCTTCAGCTACTAATAAATCTGACCTCTCTGTCCCAACACCATTCTCCTCCCAGACACAGGGGCTGTTTCCCTCTGCCTCTGTGCACGGTGCTGGGATCATTTTGGAGAATTGATCTCTAACCTCCCAAGTGACAGTGCATGTTTTGGGACACCCACCTTGCATTGCACTCAGCACCAAAACTCCCTTGGTGCACTCTCTCCAAGACTGTGTTGCATCCATATGGCTGTAGCTGGCATCACGCACTTTAGGATCCAAGCAGACAGTTACAAAATCCCTCAGCACTGCAGCCTGCCTGTTCCTGTGTGGGACCCCTGCTCGGTCCACTGTCTGCTGGGGAAGGTTCCTCTGTGGGATCTGTCACCACTTCCCCCAGGCTGGGTGCCCTTTGCCCATGAGATTTCCCTCCTCTGCAGCACAAGAGCTGCTGGACTGGAGATGAGGGAGTTATGATGTCCCTAAAAGCCTCACTGGTGTATTTCTCTGCTTCCCTCAGACATATGTTGTCCCAGAGGACCGAAGTCTGCCTGCAGCTGGTGAACAGATGGCAAATGCTCCTGGGCAAAAACCTGGAAATTCCCTTTTGTGCAGCGTGGCCCTGTACAGAGGAGCACTCCCAGAAAGCCTGCCTATCTCCAATATCTTTGTTTCTCTTGTGGCTTGCCTAATTCTTAGTTTCCCAGGAGACATACATTCCCATTATTGCTTTAAAATGTCTGCAGACAGTACTTTTAAAATTGCTTCTCTCTTCAGCATCTTGACGGGCAGCTTGGGACAGGCTGACATGGTTATAATGAATCACAGAGGAGGAAAAGAGAGCCACAGAGCAATGCAAATGTGGCTGAAAAACGAAGAAATAGTTCCTAAGTGAGGTTTGCACCAATCGGTGTGAAAACTATGCAAAACAGCTATTTGTGCATATTCCTCCAGGTCTGAAAAATACCCTGGACGGCTGCTCACTCCTCCGGAACACCTGCAGGACCCACCTGTGTGCTTCGGAGAGTGCTCTGCTCCACCTGCAAGCTGGATTAAAGTTCAGATGCCTGCGGCCATCTATGTTAGCTTTATGCCACTGTTTATCCCATGTTTTCATCAGAGGTGCCTAAAAGCTGCGCCTAGGTGCTCTCCAGGCATGTGTGCTTGTGCCAGGCTGTGGAGCTGGGGAAAAAAAGGCCAGAAACTAGAGAGAAAAAAGCGATTTAAGCCTGAAATTATATCCACTTTGTCCCTCTGTGGCTCTGGTTAGTGAGGAGATGCTTGTGACAGAGGTCTGGCTGGCATGGCACATGCTAAGCCCTGGCAAGAGATGGGGAGGGGGCTGGTGCATCAAGCCCTGCCTGCCTGCATCTCTCAGGACACCTCGAAGGTGAATGTAATCCAGTTTAAGGACTGCATGACTGCAAGTTGTATAAATCCCACCATGCCTGAGCTCATCGTTGTCCTCTCTTGCATTCGGCGTTTGCATCGCCTCTCCTGCTGGGTCACACCTCGGAGCAGGCTTTTGCCTGGGCTGTTTCTCAGCTTGATGCATGGCTCAGTGACTTGGTGTGCTTTGTGCTGAGCTGGGTGCCCGTTGCTATAATTTTGCCTGTTTGTGTCCCTTAATCTGTATTTGTTTCCTTGGAAGTGCAGGGAGATACATTAGGCCAGAGGCACTAGGTAAATACCGCCTGCTCCTCTCCCTGCCAGCATGCCGGGAGCAGTGATTAACCCGGGGTAAACAGAGCCGACTGCCAGCAAACCCGTGGCCCCTGGTGAAGGGGGAGGACAGGGGACCCACAGCTGCTCCTCCCCGGGTTTGCAGGGGAAATAAAAGCCAGGGCTGTCAGGTGTGTTGCAAGAGCAGGACAGCGGAGTGGAGCTGAAGCTCCCATGGCTGGTGGCAGGGTGCTGTGGCCTGGCTGATGGTGCACCATGGGCGGGATCAGCCACCACC
This sequence comes from Aquila chrysaetos chrysaetos, assembly GCF_900496995.4. Classification (NCBI taxonomy): domain Eukaryota; kingdom Metazoa; phylum Chordata; class Aves; order Accipitriformes; family Accipitridae; genus Aquila; species Aquila chrysaetos. The sequence continues at coordinate 30,889,295 of NC_044013.1, read as the reverse complement.
AATATAAACAGGGCTGACAGCGAGCTGCCCCGGCAAACTGAAAGCTGAACCTTGGAGCGTGGAGGAGACAGCGTGGTCCAGGGTGGGGCAAGTGGCGCCAAGGAGGAGGTGTGGTGTGGGTGTCCTGTGCTGGGGAGCCCAATGGCATGTGCTCGACGCTAACACAGCACCCATAGGGCTCTGGCACAACCAGGATGTGAACCACAGCGCTGGGGCAGGCTGATAAGGGCTCCCCAGCAGGCGCTGGGTGATGGCAGGAGCTCAGGGGGGGCTCCCGGGTCCCTTCCCAGAGCCCCCGGTTGGGCCATGCCCCGTCTCCGACTCCGACTCGGACTCCGAGGACATGGCTGTGGGTGGCACAGCACCTGATGCTGGGGCGCAGAACCCCTCCCAGGTCATCCACAGTGGCCACTTCATGGTGTCGTCCCCACACAGCGACTCACTGCCCCGCCGGCGCCACCACCGCACCGAGCCTGAGCTGGCTGATCCCTGGAGCATTGACCCGACCCTCACCCGGCTCTTCGAGTGCATGAGCCTGGAGTACAGGTGAGTCCCAGAGCCCTCTCCCTGGCACGCGTCTCAGAACCCCCCCCAGCTCTTTGAAGGTATGAGGCTGTCTGAGCCCTACTGCCCATCCAGGAACTTGCTGCCAACAGACATCCTCCTCTTCTCCATTGGGTTGTGATGGGCAATATGCTCAAAAACTGCCATCCTGGGAGGTTTCAGGGAGAAAGAACTGATGCTGGTTGCTGGCCATAGAGCCAGATGAAAAGTTCCTCCTCTCTTCACAGGTGTCTTAACCCTCCTCCATCTTCCCATGAGTTCTGGAGTCATTGCATCCAGCTGTAGCACGCTTTTGACCAGACCCTGAACAATCTGTAAAGCAGTAATAACCCTGTGGGCAGCCAGCACTCAGTTTTTGGCAATCCAGGCCAGAGCAGGAGTCCTGCTTTCCTGTCCTTGACTCTGCCCACATGTCCTGAGGTTATTCCAGGACATGCAGCACCACTAGGGGCTGGATGGCTGCACGGGGCTTTGTCCAGGGCCTCCTGAAAGCTTCCCTGCTTCTCTCCTGCAAAATCAGATGGCTAACTGCATCGTTCCCCCAGCCACACAAATCACCCAAGTCCAGGACGCTAGAGACCCACAGCTCCTCGGTGAGAACAGGAGAGCCTGCATGTCTCTTAGTGCCTTGGTCCACATTCTTGGAGGCAACTCTCCTCTTTTGCCAAGGCCCCAGGGTTTTGAGTTCTCTCAAGCATGGTATCAGGGTGACTTGCTGTACTGGCATCAGTACAAAACTGCTTGCAGAGCTTTTCCAAAGTGTCCAGGCGCAAACCTGGAATGACGATGTCCTACTGATGCCACATGAAAACAAAACCTCAGCAAAACAGCCATGAAGAATTGCCCATTGCCTTGTTCCACGCAAGGTCTCATTCAGTTGCTGACCTCTCAGGTATGCCTTAAAGTCCTTGAGTGCTCAAGGTGATGGAATATGTGGTCACTGCCAGAGCACCCCCAGTGACACCAGGGACTGGGACAGCACTCCAAGGGTACTAGTTGCCACATAGCTGTGTACATTTGGCCCATCGCCACATCCCAGATCGCATGGTTTCCTCACAGCTGATGCGGCACAGTTCTCCTCCAAGGTGCTGGTGAAGCTGGCACTCCGCAGGACCACACTGAGCTTCAGTGTGGGGTGACCCAGCTGAGGGTCATGCTTCCTGGTCAGGCAAGTAAGTCACCCCTGACTGCCATGCACAGGGGACACTGAGGCATTGATGGCCTCACTCTCTTTTGCTGTCCCAGCCCCATGCTTGCCATACTCTGATCCTTGCAGCTTGGGGCTGGAGGAACAGACACTGCTCCACCCCAGCGTGCTCAAGCTCTTGACTCTTGAGATGCACCACAGCCTCTGTGTGCCCCTGAGCTCTGGTGCTCCCCAGGCAGTGGGGAAAGGGTGCAAGCGCTTTGGCAGTTGGAGCAGAGCACAGCAGCTCTATGTCACCCAGGGTTGGTCATTACGCTGGAGACAGGGCTCCATCACTCCAGATCTCTCTACGCCTTGGACTCTTTCAGGGCCTTGTTTCCCTCCTGCACTGAGCATGATAATGCACACATGAGCCCCAAGCCCAACACCATGGCAAACCCTAACTGCAGTTGGACAGCAGCCCTCAGTGAGGAGGATCCACATCAGCTACAAAGCATTAGTGCCACTACTGATGGCCACCCTGGATGTCTCCTGGCTGCCTTGGTGCAAGACTAGGTCTTGCTCAGCACACATAGGGAGCAGTTCTTGGTCTGCTGTAGGGCCAGGGTAGCTGCAGGCCATGGGACCCAACCAGGAAAACGTTGACATTGGATATTCTCCAAACTTCATGCTTGGTTCTTTTCTCTTGGAGTTCCTTTCATCCTTAGATGCTCTCCCCCTCCACCCCTCAGCTGTCATGCTCTGCAGCTTGCCAGCACCCTACAAACAGGATGATAAGCATTGATCAGAGATTGGGTTCAGGTGAACCTGGACCTGTGATGCAGTGCTGGAGATGACTCTCCGCAGGTGGGAATTGGACTCTGGCTCTAGAGCTGACCACTCTCTGGCTAGCTTCTGTTCAGGCATTTCTCTTCTCCCTTTGGAAACCCATGGCAGCTTTGTTAATACATTTTTGACAGACTTGTAAGCAATAGTTGAAGGAAGGTATTGGAGGGGGAAATGGAATTTAAAGATACTTGGCACACCTCTACTCTTACTTTTATCTGACTTGATACTTCTCTGCATCATCTGCCATTTCACACCCTCCCTCCCAGCCAGTTTCCTCAGAAGGGGTGTTGGTGCAGCACAGCCTCAGCTGGAGTGGCCAGCCAAATGTCCTCCAGTCTTCAGGAGTGCATCCACAATTATGTTGTAGACTAACTCCCTAACAAAGTGGAAACTGCAGAAAGGTATCAGTTGGGAGGCACCTCTGGAGTTCATAGTCCAACCCCTGTGCAAGGCAGGGCTAACTCCAAAGCCAGATCATGTTGCTCAGGGCCATCACTCTGATGGATGGAGACCAAGGATGGTGAGCCAACCACCTATCCACCCTGTCCCAGGGCTGCACCACTCTCACAGGGAAGAGTTCTGTCCATGGCTTTAATTGGAGTTTCCTTTGTTCCAGCATGTGTCCGTTGCCTCTTGTCCTTTCTCGGTGCATGTCTGAGAAGTGTCTGGCTCCATCTCCTCTATAGCCTCCTTTGGGTAGTTGAAGGCAGTACGTAGATCCTCCCTTCACCTTCTCTTCTTCAAGCTGAACAAACCCATCACTCACCCTCCTCTTTTGTCATGTACATTAGTCCCCGACCACCTTAACGTCCTCCTCCAGGACCACTCCAGTTTGTGAAACTCCCTCTTTTATCGGGGGAACCAATCTGGACACAATATCCAGCCTTGGCCTTTGCAGTGCTGGGTAGAGGGGAACTATCACTTCTCCTGACCTGCTGGCTGAGCTGTGAGTGTTGCAGCCACCCATCCCTCCCTGTCCTGGCTTACACCATTTCAAAGGCACTAAACTCTCTCTAAACAGTATCATTTTTTCAATGGCTGTAGCTGAACAGTCATTTGAGTACTGTAATTCCTCCCCTCTCCAGCATTCCTCTGTGGCATTTTACAGGTGTTTATGGCAGTCCTGCCTCAGCTTGAGCAATCGCCCGGAGGATCTGACCTATTACCCCCCAATGGGCTGGACTGTGCATCAGTGCCTCACTGGGAAAGAAGTGCTCTCTCTACATCAAGGCTTGCTTCTAGCAGTAACTTTTTTCTTCAGATCCCTCAAAGAGAGGCAACTCTGCCCACCGACATCCTCCTCCTGGTGCTGGGATGAAGCTGTTCCCAGGCCCTTTGTACCCATTTTCAGGGACACTTGCAGCAGCTCTCCTGCCAAAGACTTAATGATTCTCTTCCACTCCTTATTCTCCTGCAATGTGCTGCATTTATTGAATCCCTTCCTTAGACTGTTGTTTCTCCTGTAGGTGGACTTCCCTGCAACACACTTGGCCCCTCCACATTTCCCCAAAAAGCTGAATGTGTGGAGCTGAGCTCCTTCAGGAACCGTTCACACTTTGGCCTTAGCACAATCTTCCCAGCTGAGCAAGCTCTTTCTCCTCATCACCGCAGTGTGACTCCCCAGTGTCCCGCCTTGCAGGTCTCCTGGGCTCACACACCTTTCTGTGACCCATTGCAGGGAATCATTGGGTGACTGACCTGAGGGACTGTCCTCCTGAAGGGAGAAAAACTGGGTGCAGATAGGAACTGCAAACTGCAGCCACTTGTGATCTTATCTTGCACAAGTCTATCCTGTGCTTCAGAAGAAGCCTCCTGTAGCTGTTCCCAGAGTGCGATGTAGATTAACCTCCTCTTCTCGCTTGCAAATACCAAGAGGGGAGATTTAGCAGGTAGGGACATCAGACTGGTAAGTGATGTGGAGTATTAACTCTGCCCTTCTTGTGATTTAAAAAAAGGCAGGCTTCAATTACATCCTTGCATCCTGATTCCCTACTAATTCATCCTCATGGCAAGCTGATAGCAGGCCCTGAGGCTTTCCTAGAAGGGGAATTGCTGCTATATCTTTGCCGTATTCTCTAATTGATTCTCTAATTCACAGTGTCTTAAACACTCATGCACAGGGCAGAAAGCACCAGGCAGAGACCCGAGTGATGCACAAGCTGAGCTGCCCTCTCCCTGTTTCCTCCTCTGAGGATTAGCCTGCACTTTGCTTTGCCCGCCTGGCAAATCGCTCACCTCAGTTTCCTCACTACAGCATTTGCCCGCAGCCCTGTGCACTAGCTCAGGCTGGCTGGAAGCGGCTTGCACTGATGTGGCAACATCCTGCGATTGCTGGGTCCACCTCCACCATTTGATGAGGCTTTGGTCTCGTCCAGACCTAAGATGGTCTGGGCACTACCTGTGCCCTGGCTGGAAGGAAGTGGGAGGTGAGGGAAGCAGAGCTTGGTGCCAACAGCAGTCCTGGCTTGGCAGATCCCATTGGGGCTTTGTGGTGGGCTGGGCAGCTTCTGCTACAAGTTATCTGCATGATGGGCAATAGTGGGTCTGGTGAGGGGAAAGGCTCGTGCTCGGGCTAAACCCATCCACATTGCAGTGTGGTTGTGCTGTCATTAGTGGCAGGGAGCTGCATGCCTTTTCTCTGTCATTTCCCAAGGATTTGGGGCTGATCCTGTCTAAGCAGTGTGCAGAGGAGTTGGGCTGGTGTGCAAGCCTGTTCCCACACTGATGCACAGTGGGGTCATACCTCCAGAGATCCCCAAAATAACTGGTTGTGGACATGTACCTAGCTTGGCTTGCAGCTGTCCAGCTTCTCAGACAACTATTTGCAAAAAGATATAAATGCCTGCCTTTCTCATCTGGGGCACTTCATGCTTCCTTTGCACAGAGGAAAATGGCTGCCCGAGAGGCAGAGCTGTAAGGGCAGAGGCATTCCTATCTGCGAGTAAACACACAGAGGAGGTCCCTATCTAATCCCCAGTACAGTCTATTAACAACACAGCCCTCGAATTACCCCAGATGCACCCGTGCAGGCTGCAGTGCCGTCCAGGGCAGAGCTCACTCCCTCAGGAGGCAGCACGGTGAGCGGCCAAGCTGGCACAGCAGCCTTTTCATCAGTGCAACGTGGTAAAGAAAAAAGCTCATTTAGATAGTAGAGATTTGAAGTCGGATTTGGACACAGTCATTTTTTGCTTGGGGACACTTTGCAGGAAAATTGTGGTTAGATAATTAACTTTCTTTGTCAGACTTTAGATTTAAAAAAAAAAAACCTCAAGAAAAAACATGACTTTGCTAGCAAGATTTATAAGAAATCTGACGTGAGCTTTTAGGTCTCCCAGGAAAGGCTGTCCTCTTTCAGCCAGCCCAGGGCCAAGCTGTGTCCCAGCAGCCCAGGGAGCACAAGGGGGGCTCTGAGAGCCCCACAGGGGATCCTGCTCCTGCTACACTTCGAAACACCGAGCAGGCTTGTACCTGCCAGAGGACCCTCAGCTTAGCTGTTCCCCTCCTGCTGCTGCCTGCTTCTCTTTGTGCAGCCCTGCATCTCACCAGATCATTCCTCCCTCCTCCTCTTGCTGTTGATGGAGAGCGAAACATTCATTATGCCATGAAAGCAAGGACCACAAGACCTTAAACTTCTGGATGGACTAAATGAATCACAGAGCAAATGAGGTGCAACTGGCTGAAACAGAGTTGGTGCTGACCCACACTGGGTTTGGTCTCAGGCTGAGCCCTGCTCCCACCTCACCCCATCCCACAGAAACCCCTTAGCCAGTTCTGGGGTCTGTGTCACCATTTCTCCAGCAGCATGGGGCAGCAGGACCTCAAGTTTGGGGCATCCCAAACCTTTATCGCGGCTCAGCATGGGATTTGCATCCATCTCCCTGGGGAGATAATTTCAGGGAAGGGTGGGGTCATTTTCAAGGCAAACAAGGGAACAAAGATCAGCCTGATAAGCCCCCAAACTGACAGGATTGTTAATGGAGGAAAAAAGCGGTTAATGTCAAAGCCCAAAGGCATGTTGCCTCTGCCTCCAGGCCACGGCCCCACCAGCCTTGTGCATGGCTGAGGTGCCCGTCTGGGGCTGTGGCCCTCGGGCTCAGGCTGCTCCTTTAAGCTGGCTGTCAGGGTGGGGGGCACCGGTGAGTACTGCGGCTGGGTAGCCTTGACCAGCAGGATCTGGCCATGTGCCCAGGAAACCCATCCCTTCCATTGGCTCCTCTGGTTGGCACCACTGCTCTGTTTGCCTTTTGCCGCTGGGGAAAGTTCAAAATCCTGGTGATAGCAGAGTGGCCAGTGCTTAGCCAAGTCCTTAACTCTCTGTGGGCTGGAGCCATGGGGACACGAGTCCTTCCCCAGTCCCTAGGGCAGTGGGTCGGGCTGGGACTCCCTGGGGAGACCATACCTGTCCACCCCTGCAGGTGGGAGCACCCGCTCCCAGACACATCCCTGCATCACGCTCTGGAGTCGGAGGGGTCGCTGATCCTTGTCCCCCACAGTGAGATGGGACAGTAGCACTCTTCTCTCCCCTCTGCCCCTGCACGCTCTCTCTGGCCACAGAGCCTTGCAGGACCAGCACCGTGGTCTCTCTGCCTTGCACTGCTGACTGGTTGGGCTGCCTGGCTCTAACGTCGAGGACAGCACCCTGTCTGCAACAAGCCACCTGCCCGCTGGGCTGCACGGAGCTCCAAGCCAAACTCTGAGCCGAGCCAGCACAGCCACTGAGGGAGGGAGCCCCACTTGCCATGCTGTGCTATGCTGTGCAGCGGGAGGTAGATTTCAAGGCAGGTTAATGCAGAATTGGCCAGAGTCTTTGTCCAAGGTTTCACAAGCTTGAATGAACAAGTGTGTGTCTTCTTAAAGTATTAGCTGGGCACTGCTCTCATCCCCAGCAGCCTCCTCAGGGACATGGCCTGATGGCACCTTGGGGTGTACCTGAGGAGATGCTGGCAATGAGGGGATACAGCATCCCTACACCCAGCCCAGCCGCTACCTTTCCTCCTCCCTGCATGTGCCGAGGATAAATGGGACCCAAAGCAGCACCAAGAACTTTAAGGGACAAACTCTTGGCTGGGGAGGGCCATGGGCTTCCCAGGGAGGGATGCCATGCAGCCTCCAGCCTGCTCTCAAAGGGCCCCTCCGTGCAGCCGGCATTGCCCCAAAGCCATGCCCTGGTGGATGGGAGAGCCGGGGCAGCTGCTGCGCTCACAGGGAGAGGTGAAAAGGACCCCAAAGTAAGGCAGAGGCACTCCAGCCTCCTCCATGGAGCTCCTGGGGCAGCAGGACCCTCAGGACCTTCCTGGTTGGTGCATGCAAGGGGGTCATGTCCCTTGGCTGGAAGGAAACAAGACAATTGCTGAAATGTGGCTGCCCGCACTGCAGGCCCCATTAGGGCCATCATCACCACCACAACGAGCTGCAGTACAAACATGGTTGCTGCTGGGAGCTGGGAAACAGGAAGGAGGGAGCCCAGCTTAGGCTGGGGGCTGGGGCGTAGGGTGCAGGTTTACAGGGATGGGTGCGGAGAAGAGCCCAGGGCAGTGCTGGGCTGAGGGCAGGGCTGGTCCCACTCTCTGCCTGTCTTGGGGCACAGGCAAGCGTCCCTTAACGTCCTCCAGCTTGTTGTCCTGCCTTCCCAGACCCACATAGATGGCTGCCCCTGCCTGCCCCGCTGCCTGTGTCTGGCCCCAGCTGAAGGTAGTGTTTCCAAGCCTTGCCTGGCATTAAAAGGAGGGTCAGAAATTGCTGCCCAAATGCTGCGATGAGCAACACATGTGTCTCACCTGGGTGGGAGACTTCCCTTCCCATCCCCCAGGGCAGGATGCAGCTGTCCTGGTCGGGGGCAGCGGGGTCCCTCCTCAGAACTGGGGTTCAAGCCTCAATGAATCAATTCCTCCATGTGCTGTGCTTTAATCCCAGGGGCTTAAGAAGCCTCGTGTGGGTCTATGAAGCTCACAGTTTAGGTCTGTGCTGCTCTCAGGGTGAACAGGAGCTCAGGGTGCTCCTATGGGTGCTTGGCAAGCAGCCTCCAGCGGACCCACATGGCTGTGCCTGCTCTAGAATTGCCACAAGGCTGGTGGCCCCAGGCATCTCTCGAGAGATGGCCCCCTGGGAGATCATGAACTGGGAGGGCTCTGGGACGGTGCCTCTCAGCCTCTCCTTTGCTTGGTGTTTTAGTGGGAAGCTGGTGTCTCCAAAGTGGAAGAATTTCAAGGGGCTGCGTCTGCTTTGCCGGGACAAAATTCGTCTCAACAACGCTATCTGGAGAGCGTGGTACATCCAGTGTGAGTACGAGGCCAGAACCCGCTCTGTCTGCTGAGTGCCAGGTGATGCTGGGTGGGACGGGGCTGGCACTGGGACAGTGATGTATGGGTGCAAGGGCACCCTCCTGAACACAGGGATAGAGCCATGGGTAAAGCCATCTGTGTTTTCCCCTGTGCAGATGTGGAGCGGAGGAAGAACCCTGTGTGTGGCTTCATCACCCCGCTGGAGGGGTCAGAGGCTGATGAGCACCGAAAACCAGAGGTAGGGCATTGTCCCTTGCAGCTCTCTCAGCCAGGAGCAGGTCTGGGTGGCAGAGGGGGGAGCTAGGGACATGCAGAGGGCAGAGCTTGTTGTATTTCATAGCTGGGAAAGGTATTTCTGATGTGGCACAAGGAAACCAGCCCTGGCTGTGGGGTGCTGGGACTGGGGGGCTCAGCCATGACCCCCTGCCCTGCCCCCCTCCAGGCTGTCGTGCTGGAGGGCAACTACTGGAAACGCCGCATTGAGGTGGTGATGAGGGAGTACCACAAGTGGAGGATCTACTACAAGAAGCGGGTGAGTGGCTTGGCCCATGCTGTTCCCTGTACTGAAGTGGTGCCAGCAGTGGGACAGGACATCAGCATGCCCAACATGGAGCTGTGGCTGACTGGGAGCGCGATATGGCACGCTCTTGCCAGCATGGCAGCGGGATGCTGGCTGCTGCCATGGTGCTGGTGCAGGGGACCTCAGTGGGGACCCCCATCGCCAGTTGCCCTTGGTGCTGCAGTGTGCTCCGGCAGCCCGAGCTGGGCTGACTGTGCCCTGCCTGGTGCATGATCCAGGGCTGGGTTTGGCAGCATACCCACAACACGTGTTGGGATGGGTCAAGCAGAGCCATGGCTCACCCACAGTGCTCCAGCTGGGCTGGAATTTGCTGGCCATGTCTCATCCCAGCACCACGTGCTGCCAGGCAGGCCGGGTGGCTCTGGGTCGCTCTGAGTGCCCACTCTCAGGCATGCTGGCACCACGACCTTGGCTGCCCACCACACAGGGTGGAGCATGGTCCAGCCTGCTCCCCAGGCCACTTGCTTGGGACGGATAAAGGCCGGAGTTGACACAGGCAGGCTGAGTGCTGGCAGCCTCGCACTTCCACACACCACTGGTCCCAGTGCTGCGGCAGCTGCTCAGCCCAGACACTGTAGAGTAAAGGCAGATGTGAACTCATGGCAGCCACACGGAACCCCCTCCTGAGCACTGCCCCCCTCTGCCCTGCCCTTGGCTCTGCCCTGCACCATGCCCGCCCTGGCTGGGGGGGGGGTGACAACAGGCTGTCTTCTCCTTCCAGCTCCGAAAGTCCACCCGGGAGGGAGAGCTCTCCAGTCCAAAGCGGGTGAGTTCGCTGGGGAAGAGTGGCAAGGGGGGGGAAGGGGGATGCAGTGTGGACCCCTGTGCTGGGCAGCTTGGGAGAAGGGGGGATGAAAGACCCAGGGTGTGATGAGCCCAATGGGATGGGATGCCAAGCACTTGGGATGCCGGATTCACCCTTCTGGAAGCACCAATGTGCCAGGTGTGAAGCTTTGGAGTGATAAACGCTGTGGAGATCATGGGAGCTGCCAGGGAGAGCAGCTGGGGAGCCAGGCATGGACCCTACCCAAAAGAGGTGCCCCCCCTGGCTCCTTTGCTCCATCTCACACAGGATGAGGATGTCTGGAGGCCAACAGAAAAATGGTGCAACCAGCTCTTCTGCAACGTGGTGCCCATGCTGCTTGGGGATGAGGAAGAGGAGCCAGGGGGTAGGCAGCACTTCGACTTGGACACCTTCCTCTCGGATATCTCTGACACCCTCTTCACCATGACACAGACACCCAGCACCCACCAGGCACTTCCCGAGGATGGTAGGTGTCATCCTCAGACCATGCTCTAGCAGGATGTGGAGGAGGAGGTCCAGGTGGGCAGCACGCACTGTAGCATCTTGCTGCCTCTTGGCTTAGCCCCTGAGAGCTGCTGCCTGTGTCCTTTGGGCAGACAGGATCCCCGGCATCCATCCTGCTGGGGCACAAGGAGAGGATGCTCCTGCCCTGCCCAAACAGATCAGGGAGCCACTGGAGGAGGCCCTGCTCCCTCCCTGCCCAAACAGAGCTCTCACTCCATTTGGGCAGGGCGGGAGCAACCCCTCCTCTGGTGGCTCCCTACGGACCAGCCTGGGCTGCCCCAGGTGGGATGGGCTGAGCTGCCCAGGGAGCACTAGCCCCGTGAAGGACCTTGCACCAGACCCCAGGGCAGGGCTGCCAGTCCTGGGTAAGCAGTGGGCAGGTCCTGCCTTCCATGGCCACTCTTTGGTGTCCCTGCCTGGCCAGGTCCCTGGAGCTCTTGCAGCACCAGACAAGTCCTGTGCCAAGGATCAGCATTTCCCTGGGGTTCTTGGGCACTGGATGAGGTCCCAGAGGTGCTGGCGGGCAGGGTGGTGGAACAGGATGGCCCTGGGTCTCCACAGAGTGGGCACCCATTTTGCTGCCCACGCATGGCTGCAGGGCAGGGTGCAGTGACGCAGTGGGCAGCAATGCAGGGTGCCATGGAGGGGTGGCAGCCAGGCAGGTGTGAGGGCAGTGGTGGGAGGAAGCCTCATGGGAGGGTCTTGGGGTTGCAGTGGCTGGGGCCTGATGTTGCAGCTCTGCCCTCTTCCAGCATATGTTGGGAATGCTGACATGATACAGCCGGACTTGGCACCCCTGCAGCCCAGCCTGGATGATATGGAGATCTCAGGTAAGAGCCAGCCGAGATGTGGTACCACATCCCACAGAGCCCAGCATGGTCTGCACCCCATGGCAGCCCAAAATGGGTGGTTCAGAGGGCTGGCCAGGCAGCAGCAGGAACTGCTGGGGCAGCCAGAAAGCACCAGACATTGACTGGCATGGAAAAAGCAGCATGCATGGACCAGGGTGTTGTGGCAGTCTGCGGGGCAGGGGCTTGGCATGCCTGCCTGTACCCAGGGCAGAGCCACAGCAGGTCAGGAAGGGCCTGGCCAGGAGCTGTGGGAGGGGATTTCTACAAACATAGGGTCTTTCCAGGAGTGCCAAACCACCTCATTTTGGATGCAGACAGAGGAAGGACAATTGTCCCCCCACAAGAAAGAGGAACCCTCCAGAGCAGGTTCTCTGCTGCTGCATCCCTCTCCTCACCCCACTGCCTGGCCAGCCCCAGGCTGAGTAGCCCATGGGGCTGGCTTGGAGCTGAGACCCTGTGCTGGGCTGTGCTACATCCCCTGGGGACAAGTCACTGTCCCTTCCAGGCTGGCCCAGAGACAAATGTGGCACTGGCGTCCAGGTGGGGCAAGGGGGCGGCCGAGGAGAACTCTGGGAAGTGGGCAATGGCAGCCTCCTCCCATAGGGCTGCCACCAGCACTGCCATGCAGGATCTGAGCCATAAGTGTCCATGAGTGCCGTGGAGTCAGCTGGGACATGTGCTGATCCCAGCTGTGCACTGTCCCCATATTCCAGGGCAAGGCATCACTGGTGCACACTGCACCAGGGACCAGCTCTGCCCTTGAACATGCCAGAGCCGGTGGCCTGGGCACACTTTGCAGGGTGGGAGCTGGTGTGTGTTGGTGGCTGCAGCCCTCCTGGTAGCTGGTGGCCTTGGGCAGCACCAGCTTCTCTAGACTCCTCTGCGCTTCTGTGAGCACCCTGTGAGCTCCACAGCTGGTCTCCACTTCCTTCAGCAGGAGGAAACAAGGGTGCTTGCACCATATGGCTGCAGGGTGATGCAAGACCAGATGCTGGTGGGGAGCAGGCTGGGGCACTCTGATGTGCCAGGGCAAGTGGTGGCATGACCCAGGGATGGATGGGGTGGGAAGTCTCTTGCCATCCCTTCTTGGCTCATTCCCTCCAGAGGTCCCATCAGGGTGAGATGTGCTGGGAAGAGTGTCTGTCCTCACTGCTGGCCCTTTGCCTCCTGTCCCCAGGTGCCCCATGTGGGCATCAGGCGCTGGGAGGTGGGACAGCTCCAAGTGGGTCAAATTTGAGACTTGACAAGTGTCCCTTCCACCAAGAGGTCCCACATGGTGCTGGAAAGCTGCACCAACCCCTTTCAAGGAGCACCTCTCCACAATGGTGTCACAGCAGCAGCCTGAGCACCTCTCTTTGTGGGCCCAGCTGCTGTTCATGCCATGGCCTCGTGCTGAGCAGGACATGGCAAAGGGCACGGCAGTGCCCAACTGTACCAATATATTTCTATGGGCAGCCAAGTTGTCTTTTTTTTCCTGGGGAAAAGGCCTGCATTTGGTCCAGGGTGCTGCCTGGGAATGGGATGGGTCTTACTGCAAGCCGCTACATCCAGGAAAGCATTCCTTCCTGTTCTGCCCATGCCCAGCAGCTCTGCATGGGGGGACTGCTGGGCCTGGGGAGGGTCCCAAGGCCAGCTGGGGTCAGGGATGGCATCCCAGCTGTGGCTCGTTGTCTGCCCAGGTGTGGGCTGCTCAGCACGGCTGGAGAGAGGCTTGTGAGCCCTGGAGCAGGGCAGCACCCTGCAGGGTGCTCAGAGACTTGTGGGTGGGAGTTTTGTCCCAGATGTGGCATTTCCTGGGATGCTGTGCCGAGCAGTTAGCCCTGATGACGAGAGGTGACAGTCCCACAACAGCCAAGCACTGTGTGTGAGTGATGTGTATGCTGGCGGGATGCAGGTGCACGTGAGGGTGTGCGGGGCACAGGTGTAGGAGCAGCACAGGTGTGCACATACCATGCGATGGGCAGCACTGGGGGTGTGTGCCCATGGGGCCATGGGAGGACTGGGGAGAGGAGATGGGGAGAGAACGCTGGGTGCTGGGTGCCAGAGCTGTGGGTGCCAGCCAAGCCAATTGTGTCCCCAAGGCTACTTTTCTAGCAGGGCATGCGATGGCTTTTCGTGGCTCGGGAGCAGGGATCCCCCCAGGAGCCTCATGCAGAGCACCGCAGTGCAGGCGTGTGGGGTGGGCACCACAATGGTTGGCGCAGGGCTCCTGCAGGGTCACAGGGCTGTCACCGTGTCTGGTGGCTGTGGCAGAGCTCAGCGCCTGTCAGTCATTGCGTGGAAACCAATCCCCAAATGAGGAAGCACCTCATGTCCGCAGCGGGTGCCAGAGCGTGGTGTGGGGTGGATGGAGAAGTCCTGATGGCAGAGGCGAGGGAGCAGCCTGGCCCCATGCCCTGCTGGCACCGTGCTCCAGGTAGGACCTGTGCCGGGCACTGGGGCGCTGGGGGCTGGGCTGGCTGTCCCATGGGGTGACATCGCCCTGCCGTGCTGCAGGGCTTTCCCAGAGCCTGGGGCCAATGCTGTAGGGTCCTTGGTTTGGGAATGGGCTCTGTAGCTCCAATCCCATTGGAGAGCAGCCCCAGGTTTGAACGGGATGCCAAAGGTGTGGTGTGCTAACCGCATGGGGTCTTCTTCCTTGGACAGTGACATGCCCTGGCCATGCTGCACTGCCTGGGAGCAGGTCAGGGTGATGCGATGATGGAGAGAAGCATTGGCAAGAGCTGTGGGGTGGGGAAGGAGCAGGAGAAAGGGAGTACAGGGCTCCCAGAGGCAGCCAGCCACCTTCCATCCCTGCAGCACAGCGAGAGGCACAAGAGGAATTGAATCTGCAGAGCTGGGCACTAGAAATGCCTATAAATACCCACAGAGCTTCAGTGTGGTGGCAGGGCACAGCCTAGTGTGGGTACAGCGGAGGGCTGGGAGCAGCGTGGAGCTGGGTGCTGTGCCCTGGGGAGGCTGAGACCCTGCCTGGCAGCACTGTGGCCCACACTGAGTGCCGGCCCATGGAGGGGCAGGGGTGGCTCTGCCATGCTCCCAGGCATTCACTGTGTCCTTGGTAGGGGGAAGGGGCAGTCTGAGGGCTGAGTGGGGCAGCTGAGCAGTGGCACTGCCCCATCTTGCACTGGTGTTACTCTTGGCTGGCAGCACATGGCACTGCTGGAATCGTCACCATGATCAGCCCCATGGCATCCCACTCTGCTAGTATGTTTGCTCCTCTGGTGTAGACTCAGAAGTGTCTCAGGCCTTTGCAGGTTCTAGCCAGGCCACCCCAGGTGCTGGAGCCTGTGCCACAGCCTGGAGGGAGAGCAGTCATTGCAGCCCTGACAGTGCCTGGGGCATGGCTGCACACGCTGGGCAGCCAGGCTCTGCCGGCAGCAGCATGGGGCATGGAGGCAGTGATGCTCACGAGCCAAGGGGTTAGGAGCATGGCTGGGTGCTCCCCAGAGGGGACCGGTGTCCTGGGCTGGCTGCTTGGGCACAGAGCCTGTGCCAGGGGCTGTCGGTCAGCTGCCTGCAAACCTAGCCAGCGCTCCTGCTCCATTCTACAGGGAAGCATCCAGCAGCCCCATCCCCACCCCACAGTCATCCTCTCCAGGGAAAACCCTCCCAGTGGCGATGCCCAAGCCAGCACAGGCACAGGCAGCGGCAGCACCAGCACCGAGCAGAGGCGTGTGTGGGGCTGATGTGCTGAGGGAGCTTGTTTCACTGGGGAGGCGGCTGCCCAAAGTGTCAGGCCAGCCGTTTGCGCCATGGCGTCTGGGCCTGTGGAAGGAGCAGGGCTGTGGGAAAGGGAGAGGAAGCGAGAGGGAGTCGTGGCAGGGTCACGGGGCTCGGCTTCAGGAAGGCCATGGGATGTGGTTAGCCACAGGCTGTGCACATGGCAGCGCTGGGGTGGGGAGGCAAGCACTCGCCACAACTCCAGGGGACCGTCCCCCACGACTTGGGGATGCTGTGATACGCTCCTCCAAGCCCCATCACTGTGGCTGGCCCACAGCCTGGGTGTTGTGGTTCCTGCCCCAGCCTGGGGCTGGTTCAGGAGGAGCAGTACAGTCATGCACACCCCTGGGAGCAGCCCTGGCACTGGAGCATGCGGCACGCAGCTGGGTGTGGGGCATGGTGTCCCCACCCTTGGGTGGCACCCCAGGCAGGTTTTCCTGTCCCCACGCATGTGGCAAGGCTGGCCCCCAGCGTGTGGGCTGCCTCTTCCCTCCATACTCCAGTGTTTAACAACGCAGGGGCCAAATCTGCTGGCAGAGCCCAGAGCTGCCCCAGCCCAGCAAGGTGAAGGTGGGACTGGCAAGTCCCCAGCAGTGCCAGTAACAGAGTACGGCTCCACCCAGTGTGCCCGGGGGCTTGTCATCCCCTCTCTGGGAAGGTCCCCTTATGCCCATCATTCTGTCTCCACTTGGCCCTGCAGATATCTTCACCAGCCACCGGCCACTGCCATCACAGACGCAACCGGGCTACCAGGAGCCGCCCTGCTTTGTGCCCATGGCTGAGCCCCTGTTCAGCGGCGGGGGGTCCCTGATGGGTGCTCGGGGGCTGCCTGTAAGCCCCGAGGCCCCGCTCCTGCCCAGCACCCTCCTCCAGGTAAGCAGGATCCTGGCCTGTGGCCTGTGGCTGCCAGTGCCCCAGGCATCCCCCCTGACCCTCCTGTGTCTCCCGCAGCCCAGTGGTGCCTCCCAGCTTGGCCTCCAAGGTGCCTTCCTGGGCCCCGAGCTCCCCTCGGCCCCCCTGCCTCCTGAGCCCCCCGCCACGGCGCCCGGCAGCCTCAGCCCCCAGCTCCGACACAAGCCCCTGCTGCAGTATGGCCTCCCTGGCAAGTGCCTTGACCTGGAGCCACCAGGACCCCACTACGCCCCCCCCCATCCCATCCCCCGGGGCGCCGCTGCTGGGCCCGGACCCCCCATTCTCCCCCGCCTTAGCCCCCCGCTCCAAGTTCCCCTACACCAGCTCTCCTGGCCCCTCGTTCCTGGCCCACCCCGCCTCCCCACTCTCGGCACCCTGCTTTGCCGCCCATGCCCCAGGGCTGGGTTATGCCACAGGCATGGTGCCCCTGGGGTACCCCGGCCCGTCCGCCCCCCAGGTCCTGCCCCCCACCCTGCTGGGCGACCCCAGGTTTGCCCCACCCAAGGGGCTGCCCCAGGGCGGGGGTGGGCGGCCGAAGGCAAAGCCCAGTGGCACAAAGGCAAAGAGGATGCCGGGACCCCCCGCGCCGTCCCACCTGGCTGTGCCCAGCCCCTGCCTGAGCCAGCTGCTGACCACAGGTAATGGGGCTGGGGGGTGGCGGGGGGGATGCAGGGGCAAGCCGGTGGTAGGGGGGATGCTGTGGGGGGGATCAGAAGGGGAATCCTGCTTTCTCCCCGGAGCTGGGACGCTGGGGATGCTGGGCAGGGCACCTGGCTGTCCCCATGGCAGGGCAGCACCAAACCCAGGGGTGAAGCCATGCCCGGGGAGCTCCCCCCAGCTCCAACAGCTTGGGAGGGAGATGGGGCCCAGCTGGCCCCACGGCTTGGCCACGGGCACCGCTGCATACTCCCTGTGTCCCCAGCCTGGTCTCCGTGGCCCTGTTGGCACGGATGGGCTGAGGGGTCACCAGTGTCCTGCCCGACCTGCTGCCAGTGCATACGATGGGACAGGTCCCACTGAGGCTGTCAAGTCCAGCCGTGTGCTTGTCTGGGGAGGGGCTGGGTGTCCCTGCCTGCACTAAGGCTCCCAAGGACACCCCTGCTGTGGAGAGCAAAGGCACCTCTCTCCAGGGGCTGCTTCACCCTTCTGTGGGGTAGACAGGCAGGGAAGGGGCTGCACCAATGCCAGTGCTTGGGGCTGGCTGTCCCGTGGGGCAGGAAAGGTCACCTGAGCCCCAACACCCTCATGCAGCAGTGCCCTTCTGCTCCCTGCCCTCTTGCAGCCAAGCAGGAGCTGGCCCTGGATGCCCCATACCCGATGGGTGCAGCATTCATGCCCACATCCCCTGTCTCTCTGGTAAGCACTCACCTACTCCCCAGGTTGGGAATTGCCCTCTCCTGGTTGCTGGGGCAGGGGTAGAGATGGGGAGATGGGGCTCTGTGGGGTCACCTTTTGCAGTATGGGTCTGGACAGGCACGGGGAGAAGGAGGGGGCATGTGGCTGGGGTGCCAGGGAGGCAGGAGTCACCTGAGTGTTTTCTCCTGTAAAAGAAACAGGGCAGATGTGGGAAACATCCCACCTGCAGGGCCTCTTTCCTGGCGATGGTGCCCTGGGGGAATGGGGCTGGGGCTGCCCCTGCAGATGGTGGGATGGGGCTGCACATCCTCCCTCCCTGGTCCCCTTGCGGGTGTTCGGCTCTCAGTGCCCAGGCACCGACTGACCAAAGGGGAAGGCCTGGTCCCTGGTGTGCATGGGGGGCTGGCCCCCCAACCTCCCACTTCCCTCTGCCTTCTCCCAGCAGCAGAGCGCTGCCCCCGAAGTCCCTGCCACCTTCCTCTCCAGAATGGCCCAAGCGAGCCCAGGACTGGCTGCTGGCTCCAGCCCTTCCCAAGCGGTGCCGGTGCCGGTCCCACAGGCGGGCACCCAGCCGGGCCCACTGCTAGTCCCCAAGGTGGAGCAGCTGTCCCCCACGTCGGCTTGCAGTGAGTCTGGGGCACCCCAAGGAGCTCCACAGGATACCACATTTCCTGCAGGTAGCTTGGACCAAACATTGTGGGAATGTTGCATTTCGACTTCAATCCCAGCTATTTACATATATCCAGCTGAGCAGGGATTATTTCCTTCCGCGGGGGAGGACACAGCCCCTTCACCTGCCTCCTTCTACAGGGGCAAAAGTAGAAACAGGAAAAGACAAAAAGGAGCAAAATGTTGAACTGTGGTTTTGAAAACCTGGAGCTTGGTTTTCGAGTGGGAAGCACCTTGCTTTCACCCGCAGAAACCAGAGTGGCAGCTGGAAACCAGGCTCTGATGTCGTTCCCAGTTTCACTTTGGTGCTGCAGACCGCAGCCTTGCTGCCCTCGGGACTCTCTCCTGGATATTTCCACCCCAAGAAACGCCGGGAATTTAAAATGTCACGTCCCATATGCTCCCATTTCTGAGCAGTTGTAAAATGAGTGGGATTTGGGATAAGACAAAGTGGTAAGATGTGGTCGGACGCTGGACCGGAGCATCCCTGTCAGCTGAGCAGGGTGGCTGCCCTGGGGCTGAGGTAGCGCTGCAGGCTGCTCCTCTCTGCCTGTCCCAGCTTGGGACCTTGGTGTCAGCCCATCACGAGGGGCTGCTGCTGCTGCTGCCCCTCTCCCCAGAGCATCACCTTTCCTTTTCCAGGCAGCGACTGGCCCAAGCATGGCCAGGCTTCCCCAGGATCCACTGTAGGGCTGGGCACTGGCATCTCCCTGCATCACCCTGTGTCCTGTCGGGGCAGGCCTGAGTCCAGCAAGGTACAGCAGGAGCAAGCACTGCCTTTGCTATGGGGGGCACTATCTCCATATGCACCCCCCCTTCCTGCTGCCCCCCAAACTCCCCCCCACCTAGCTGCAACCTTTGGGCAAGCCCATCCTGATGGGGCTGGTGGCGAAGGGCTGTTCCTGCTGCCAGGAGGTGCCTGACAGCACTTACCCACAGATGGAGAGCCGCCGCATCACACACATCTCTGCCGAGCAGAAGAGACGCTTCAACATCAAGCTGGGCTTCAACACGCTGCACAGCCTGGTGAGCACGCTGAGCGCCCAGCCCAGCATCAAGGTGAGCGCCCAGGGCTGTGTGGACCGGGCAGCCACAGGCACACAGGGACATGGTGTGTCACCTGGGGACGCTGCGTCCCTGGTCTGCCCCAGCGCACAGGGCTCCTGCCCTGTGCCCCAGTCTATGGGGCACGAGGCTGCGAGCCCACACCAGGCACATGGAGACCCATGCAGTGCAGTTGTGCCAGGGTGGTCTGGGCTCTGGAGCCTGTGGCAGAAGCTGCCAAGGCTCGGCAGTGGGGAACATGGCACCTCGCACTGCCAGCCCCACTGCACAAAGTGCCGGGTGCCCCTCGCCCTGCCCACCCAGGGGCTCCCTTCACCGTCTCACCCTGCGGCCCCACAGGTCAGCAAGGCCACCACCTTGCAGAAGACAGCTGAGTACATTTGCAAGCTGCAGCAGGAGCGGGCGGCCCTGCAGGACGAGGCACAGCGGCTGCGGGAGCAGATCGAGGAGCTGAACAGCTCCATCAAGTAAGGGGGGCTTGGCTGGGGGAGGCAGGAGGGAGCCACTGCCTGCATCAGGGTAGCCAGGCAGGGCAAGTGGCAGCGCTGGGGAGGCAGCAGGACACAGCAGGTCTCCTGAGCACCTCCCAGGACCTGCATCTGACTCTGTCCCCTCTCAAACCCTGTTTGGGGGAGGGATGATGTTCAAAAGGCAATGCTGTGTGGGACCAGAGCATGGGGCCATGCCTCACAGCTGCCCTGGGAGGGGGACACTGCCTGCCCACCCTTGCTGAGAGTTGAGGTCCTGCCAGAGCCTCTCCCCATGGGGTGGCCCCAGTGGCTCCCAGCCTCCTGAACACAGATCCACAGCACTGCTTGTGCCACACAGCCTGTGCCAGGAGCAGCTGCCAGCCACGGGGGTGCCCATCACACGCCAGCGCTTCGATCAGATGCGCAGCATGTTCAACGAGTATGTCCGCTCCTCCACGCTGCAGAACTGGAAGTTCTGGATCGTATCCTTTGGGGCCAGTGCCCGCTGCTTGCTCTGACCCCTCCACCAAACACTGGGTCCTCTGGTTAACCCACTGCTCCTGGGTCTGTGGGGCCCCTCCAGCTCGAGAGGCTCTGGAGACCATGGGGAGATGTTTCCCAGCCAAGGGCACATGGTGAGAACACGCCAAGATGCTGTGGTTAGGAGAAGCTTCTGTTACAAGGGAGCAAACAGAGTAGGAGTAAATGGTTGGTCTTTGGGTAGAAGAAGTCACTGGTGGAGCTGAGCTCATGCAGGGACGAGCTCCTGGTGACATGGGAACTGGCTCTTGAGAGGCAGCAGCCATCAACTAGGGATTAGGAAAGGTCTGGACACAAAGCTGGTGACATGATGGCTTGGTCTTGGTGGCCGCATGGCACAACCTGGAAACCCAGGTGTGCCCATGCCTGAGACACAAGTCTGGGCTCCACATGGTGGAAAGGATGGAGGGGACCAAGGGCCAGGGAACGGGAGGTCAAAGCGCTGGACCTGCTTCTCTGTGAGCAGGGATTAAACACACTGGGACCATTAAGCTTGCAGAGACTATGAGGTCTACAAAACCCCAAGTGGCAGAGGGATGGGCAGGCATTGCTGCCCACAGTCCAATCCAGTGCAGGCAGTCCAGGCAAGGCAAGGGTGGCTCCTGATGCAGAGTTGGGGAGCGCTGTGGAGCTCCTTCCACAGGACACTGTGTGTACTAAAGCCGACACGGGCTCCAGGACATGCTCGTGGTGGAGGTACCTGCGGTGGATTACTATATGCACAAAATCGCCAGTCGCCAGCAGTGGTCTCTGCAGGCTGGGAGCACCAGGGAAGCACACTGGACACACTGGTGTCGTGCGCTGCTCCTGGGCACTTCAGAGGACGCTTCACTAGCTGGCTCCTTGATCTGCTCTGGAAGAGTTGTCCGGTGTCTAATCAACCATTTCTGGCAGCCCAGTCATGACAGGGGTTATGCAGCTCTCCCACTGCCTGCCCTGGGTGACACTCAGGTCCCCATCACCCCAGCAGTACGGGCTGGTGCCCAGTGTGGTGCTGTGCTGAGGAAGGCACCCAGCAGGTTTGTTCCATGGCCAGGCAGGGAGGTTTGTCCTGCTGCCTGTAGGAGGGTGCTGTCCACACCTGGCAGGTGGAAAACCATGGTCTTAGCAAGGCTGGTCCTTAACTCCTCTGCTCCCATCAGTTCAGTATCATCATCCGGCCCCTCTTCGAGTCTTTCAACGGCATGGTCTCCACAGCCAGCATGGAGAGCCTCACCCAGACATCTCTTGCATGGCTGGACCAGCACTGCTCCCTCCCAGTGCTTCGGCCAAGTAGGTGGCCCTGCTCCTGTCCGTGGCACCTTAAAGAAGCCAGGCTGGCCCACTGGCATGGACTGATGGAAAAGCAGAGGGGAAAAGGACGGAGGCGTCCTGGGGGGGCAGTGGGGCTGGTGCTGCACCACGCTTCTGCCACACAGGAGGGAAGCACCCACAGGACGTCCTGGGGTTGCATGCTTGGTCCTTTTCCACACTCCTTTCACACCCACGCTCCAGCTGAGCTGGCTGCTGCTGCGCGAAACCGAAATCCCGTGCCCTGGCTGGGCAGGGCTCGACCCTCCCCAGACCCTCCCAGGGTGGGCTTCCCTTCGCCCTTTTGCTGGGGGCTGTGGCAGGGAGCTGTCGTGCTGTTCCAGGGGCTGGAGCAGGGAAGGGAAGAGCCATCTTCCCCAGGATGGGTTAACCCAGGCTCCTTCCAGCCCCCAAGGCACAGGGGGCAGCTGACATGTCCCACGTCTCCCCGCAGCCGTCCTGAGCTCCCTCCGCCAGCTGAGCATTTCGACCTCCATCCTCAGCGACCCGGCCTGCATCCCCGAGCAGGCAACGCGGGCAGTGGCGGAGATGGGCCACGGCGGTGGCTCCTCCTAGCTGCCCCCGGAGGGGCTTTCCCAGCCCTGCCACGACCCTTGCTGCTGCCGGACAAGCGCCCGCCAATGACAGCGAGGAGGCCCCGGCAGGGCCACCCACGGCCAGGCTGCACGAGCAAGGGGGCAGTGCTGGCTGGTGGCAGCCCCAGGGCCATGGGGGTCCTGCTTCCACGGGCACCGGCTTGGGGAGTCCCTGCCTGTGCAGAGGCGGGGGTCGCTGCCATCCCCCGGTCCTGCGCCCCAGGACCTGCCAGACCCTGGAGTGTCTGGCACAGTGCCGGACCCCGTCCGCCCTCGGCCAGGAGGCCTGGGCTGGGGGAGCTGCTGGGCAGTGGGGCCCAGCCCCGCTGCCTGATAAAGGACTCACTCTGCCTACGGGCCACAGCGTAGTTCTTCCTGCCACGGGTCCCTCTGGGGCAGGGCTGGGGGAGGCAGAAGGCCGCAGGGTGAGGGCAGGGTAAGGGCAGGGTGAGGGTGAGGGCAGGCCCGCAGCGGGGCAGTGCCATCCCCCGCCGCCAGGGGCCGCCCTGCGCCGAGCTCGCAGGGGGAGCAGCGTGGAGCGGTGCGTGCCCCCACTGGCGCGCATGCGCGCCGGGTCGCGCCGGGTTCGCGCCGGGTTCCCGCCGGGCGGGGAGGGGGAGGCGGTCGGCGCCGCCCCGCTGAGGTGGCGGTGGCGGGAAGATGGAGGCGGCGGCGCTCGGCGGGTCGGTGCTGCCGGGCGCCCTCGCCCTCCTCCTCATCCTGCTGCTGCTGGCGGCCGCGCTGCGCCGCGCCGCCCCGCGGGGCCTGCCCGCCGCCCCACCGGACGGTGAGTACCGCGGGTACGGCGGGGGTGGGGGGACTGGGGCCGGCCGGGCCGGGCGGCGTGCAGCTGAGCCGAGCCGAGCCGAGCTGAGCTGAGCTGAGCCTCCGCTCCCCGCAGGCCCCAGGGCGAACGGCGACACCGCCGCCAGGCCGGAGGAGCACCGCAAGGCGAAGCTGCCGGCGCGGGCCCGGCGGGACAAACCGCAGCAGCACAGCTTCGCCCACCGGCTGCTGGTCGCCGCTCTTAAGGTACCGTGTGTGCCCCGGTGCCGGTAATGCCGCCGGGCCCGGCGCCTCCTGCCGCGCCAGGGCCGCCCCCCCCCCGCCTTCTCCTACTCCGCCTCCTCCTCCCCGCTGTGACTGCGCTCTCTCCATAGGGCCACAGCGGCTCCGTCTCCTGCCTGGACTTCAGCAGCAGCGGCAAGTACCTGGCGTCGTGCGCTGACGACCGCACGATCCGACTGTGGAGCACCCGGGACTTCACGGCGCGCGAGCACCGCTGCCTGCGTGCCAATGTGGGGCTGGACCACGCCGAGCTTGTCCGCCTCAGCCCCGACTCACGGTAGGGCCAGGCCCCACCACACCTCACCCACCCCCAGCCCAGGGACTGGTTGGGTCGTATAGGCACCAGGACGTCCTGTGGACAGAGCTGCTGGTCACACAGCACAAGCCTCAGTTGGGGTCAGTGATGTGTCCTCTGGGCTGCACGGAGGCGACATCCTTCACGGGGTCTTAATGGTACCACTAACGTGGTTCTCAGGGCAAATATCCCAGTGCCCAGCTTGCTGTGCCTGTGGAGGGTGCTTGTTAAGGTCTTTGTCAGCAGGCCCTGCAGCAGGGTTGAGTTGCTGAGCCACTCTGGGGACTGGGGAGAGAGCTCTTGCTGGCTGGGAAGGTTGGTGGAAAAGCATGCCTTGGCACTTTGTGAAGTGGCCTCTTTTAAGAGAGAGGAAGGGATCTCGTTTCCAGATATGGAGTAATAAATTCTGTTCTTTTCCATTCAGCACTGCAGTTGAGCTAACACAGGGAGAGAACCTAGTGCTGTTGTAAAGCATACAGCTGTTGATCTGCCAGTGTATCCCTTTCCCCAGGTGCCACTGAATGACCTATTAGTTTACCTGTTGTCGCTAGGCTAAGCTGAGGTAGGCAGTTTCTTAACAGTTCAGAGCGTCTGTTCTTCCACAGGGCATTCATCGTTTGGCTGGCGAATGGCGAGACTATTCGTGTCTATAAAATGACTAAGAAGGATGATGGCAGCTTCACCTTCACTGCAACTTCAGGGGACTTCCCAAAGAAGCACAAGGCTCCTGTCATTAACATAGGAATTGCAGAGACAGGTATGGAAATGAGCTGCTCACTTGTTGAATCTTGAGATCGGCTTTGATTTTCTTGAAAAGTAAGAGCTGCTGGGTTGAAAGTGTTGGAGTTTTGGGCATTCTCAAGGCCCATTTCTGCACTGGTACTTGATTCTCTGTAGTCTCTTAGGTGTCACTTTTTAGCCTTTGTTTACTGCTGAGTGAACTGAAAGATGTCATTTTCAGACAGATTATATTCTTGTAAGCACAGAACTAGCTCCCCAATATGCACAGTCTCTCAATTTACATTTTCAGGGACGCTGTTGCAAAGAGGTCTGGTCTCAATATTGAGAGGATCGCTGTTCTCTGGCCCACTCGTCTCTCTTTAACCAGTCAAAAATCTCTCTAGTGAGTTAATGTGGTCTATCTTGGACTTCTGGGGTCTTCTAGAACAGAGGCTGGGGGGATGTGTTAGTGGTGAGGGCTTGATGGATTAATGCTTCAGGTGTGTGACAGTGGGCAGTTGGAAGTGGGTGGATGTGAGTTCACCTCTCTAACAGGAGAGCAGAGAAAATGTTAACCGAGACCTTTGTTCAGCTGTGAAAGTGAAAACTGAAACCTGTAACAAGTAGCTGAAAGGTAAACAGGGAACTCCCTGTCTGGGCTGACATGGAAAAGGGGAAAGCATTGCAAGCGGAAACAAGCAGGAGTCCAAAATGCTGACACAACCAGTAATCATGGTTAATAGTAGTGTGACTTGTAGTCAGCAACCTGCCACCATCTGAGACTTGAAAGCTACAGATACCTCGAGTTGTGTTTTAATCATCTGGGGACGACCGAGTCTGCTGCGTTACTCCTGTGGTACCAGCTTAGTGCTGAGCTCTGCAAGTGGGGTCTGAAGGGTGCTGGGGTGAGAAGCATGCCTGGTCTCTGAGCGCCCACTGATGGCTGCTGAAGCCAAGGGTGCATTAAGGCATAACCAGGAGCCAAGTCTTCTGATACTGCTCTTTGCTTTGTCCCGGGAGATTGACACTCCTTGAATTTTGGTGCTGCATTTGGTTTTCTTCACTGTCTGGGTTCAGGGAGAGGTTGCCCTGCTTAGGGACTGTCCTAGGCCTTTGATAAGTCTGTGGCAGCGTTAGGCCTGGGACGTCTCCTGATCTTTGTCTTTTTCCCCCAGGAAAGTTTATTATGACAGCTTCCAGTGACACTACCATCCTGATATGGAGCCCAAAGGGTGAAGTCCTGGCCAGCATTAACACTAACCAGATGAACAATGCCTACGCCACGGTGTCGCCCTGCGGGAGGTGAGAGGCGTGAGGTATTCCAGGCTGCTCCTGCTGCAGAGTGGGAAGCCACAGGAGCCAACAGGAACCTTGCTCCTTCCCAGAGGACGTCATCAGTTCAGACCATCAGTAATTAACTGTTATTTTAATGCAATCTTCTGAGGGTTCCACATTTTAAAAAGGGATTCCGGCCCCCGAGAGCAGCCCCTCCAGGAGCGCTGACTCTCACCTGTGTAGTCTCAGACACTCAGTGGGTTGCCGTTGTGCCTCAGCACTGCTGTTCCTATTAACCATCTCCTGAAGAGCTGAGGAGAACAGCGTTGGCCTCAGATTGCAGAGGTGGGACAACACAAGCAGCATATGAAAAGCAAACAGCATTTCTAACTTGTTTGTTACCTTTTAAAGGTTAATTATAAAATTAAAATCTTTGTTACTGGGTTTATCAGGAAAATCTTGTTCCCCACTCTGTCTCTTAACTTGTGGCTGCAGGAAGACTTGCCATGCTCCAAGCTCAGTGGGTTTGGGGATGAAAAGCATTTAGTTTTTTTTGCTTTGGCCTACAAGTTTCTCATTCCTAAGTTGTTCTGGTCCTTGGTGGCCTTCCCTTTACCAGCCTGGCTTCAGTGAAAAGTGGAAACTTCTTCAGCTGACAAAGCAAAGATTCAAACATAGGAGTCTGGATGGCTTTGCCTTCACAGAGCCCTGTCTTAGGTGCTGCTCTGCCCGGGAGGGCTGCCCCTGGCCTCTGCCTTGCTCGGGCGGCCAGAGGAGAGCTCTGTAGGGCTGGCCCCGCGGCCCAGCTGGAGTAGGTTCTCTGTAACAGATGCCCTGTGTTTCTGCTTGTTTGTTCACCCAGGTTTGTGGCATCCTGTGGCTTTACCCCTGATGTGAAGGTGTGGGAGGTGTGTTTTGGCAAGAACGGAGACTTCCGGGAGGTGGCCAGGGCTTTTGAGTTGAAAGGTCACACCGCTGGCATACATTCCTTCTCCTTCTCTAATGACTCAAGGAGGTAAGTGGGTGTTACCCGCTGCCTGAAGCAGTACACTCTGGCTTGCCCTCAGGCCACGTGAGCTCGCGCCTTCCAGTGTATGCCAGCAGCCTGCGCAGGGGGGCTGCACCCCTGTGCAGTGTGGGGAACACTGCCATGCATGCTCTCCTGGGAGCCCAGGGCAGCAAAACCCTGACTGGCTTGTGCCACCTGCGTATTCCCTATGGATTTCCTCCTGGGGGTGACTGCCATCCCTGCTCTGCAAAGAGGACAAGGACTGTATGTGTGTACAGATTTGTACTTCCCAAAAGAGCTCTCTGTCCACAAAGGATTCCTCGTTCACAGGCGTGGCAGGGGAAGAGGTGCTGCCCGATTTCCTTGCACTCGCCTGTGCTCTGTCTCCTGGCTGCAGGATGGCGACTGTTTCGAAGGATGGGACATGGAAGTTCTGGGACACAGATGTGGAATATAAGAAGCAACAGGATCCATACCTGCTTCTGACGGGGAAGTGTGAGGTGATGGAGCCTTGTCGAATCACCCTGTCCCCTGATGCTCGTGTCGTCGCCATCTCTAGCGGCACAGACATTGTTGTGTACAACACGAGAAGAGGAGAGGAGGAGGAGCGCTTCCTCGCTGTGCACGGACAGTGCATAACAGACTTGGCTTTTGACACCAACAGCCGCTACCTGGTGTCGTGTGGGGACCGGGCCATCCGCGTCTTCCACAACACTGCTGGTCATCGGGCAGTGGTGGAGGAGATGGAGACCATGCTGAAAAAAACTGGGAGCAAAGCCACCCGAGAGAGGCTGGAGCAGCAGATCTCCAGTGCCCGCAAAGCGCTGGCTGCAATCTATGGCAAGAATCACTAATCCTTCCCCCGCTGTGGCACGTCCCGGCTCTCTGCGGTCGCAGGCAGCTGTGTTCTGCCTTTGGGGATTATTTTTTTTAATAACACTGAACAACTTGTAATAAAAGAGCATGCAGACTGCATGCCCAGGGCCTTCCTTGCTTGCTTTCTGACTGTGGCAACGGAGAGCTGGGCGCTGTGTCTGCTTGGGGAAGGTGGGGGACAACGGAGGGGTAATGCTGTTGTGTCGTTCTCTTCCAAGGGCTTGTCCCCGCCTGCTGTCTCATCGCTATCCCGTGGGAGTGATTGCTCAGATGGGGCCAGTGTGCTTTTCTGGGCTTAGAAAAGGGGGTTTTGGTGTGTGGTTTGTTTGGGTTTTTTTGCAGACGAGCTGCCCCAGCTCAATCTGCGATGCTAAACGGTGGGCTTTCTGGTGCATGGAAGCAGGCAGCGCTTTAATGCTGCTGCTTGCAGGGCTCTTTCCGCCCGGGTCGGGGAGTTCAGGTCATGTACGACCGCCATGAGCACGACGCGGACTAGAGACCTCCGGGTCGTGCTCAGCGCTGGGCGGGACTTGACCCAACATAAGATGGCGGTGCCGGCTCTGCACCACTTCCTTACCCGCAGGAGGGCGGGGCGAGCGGCGCAGGCGCAGTACGTGCCGTCACTCTCTGTCTCCCCCCCCCCCCCCCCGCGTCCTTCCTCCGGGCGTGGCGAGCGCGGTGACGCAGGACGCGCAGGGCGGGGGCGGGGCGGGGCGCGCGCATGCGCGGAGAGAGGCGGCGGGTGCTGCGGAGCCGCGGCTGCCGGGGCTGCGGGCGCCATGTCGGGCCGCTCGGTGCGCGCCGAGACCCGCAGCCGCGCCAAGGATGACATCAAAAAAGTGATGGCGGCCATCGAGCGTGTCCGCAGATGGTGAGAGGCGGGGCTGCGGGGGGGGGTGGGGCCTGCCCGGCGTACAGCCAATCACCGCACCACACGGGTGCCGGTGGAGGTGCTCCGGTGGCGAGTATCCAATCAGCGTGCTGCGTCGGGTAGTGGGCGGAGATAGCGAGGCAGCAGCCAATTAGCTCACTCCGTCTGCTTGGCGGTGCGGAGGGGACCGGAAGCGCCGGTGATCGGCGGGCAGCCCGACCAATCACGGCGAGGATGGCAGGGTGAAGGGGCGGGCTGCAGCGGTGCTTTGGATTGGCGTTACCCCGGGCCAATCGGAGCCTTGCGGGCGGGGCTTGTTGCCAGGGTAGCCCCGGGCCCGGCTTCTCCCGGCCTCGGCTCCTTGGGGGGGGGGGGGGGGGGGGGGGGGGGGGGTGGGGTTGTGTGGGGGGGGGGGGGGGAAGAGAGGCCCGGCGCCGTTAACGGCTGTGTCCGCGCAGGGAGAAGAAGTGGGTGACGGTGGGCGACACTTCCCTGCGGATATTCAAGTGGGTGCCGGTGGCGGACAGCAAGGAGGTGGGTACCGCGCGGGGCCGGGCCCTTCTCCTCAGGGCCGCCCCGGCTACGGCCCGCTACTCCGCAGTGGGGGGCCGGAGCCGAGCCGGGAGCTGCCGCCCCCAGCCCCGGCTGAGCAGCTCGCCTCAGTCGCTCTGCAGGGGAGAGGCCCTGGGGCTCCCTGCTGCTTCTTCCCCTGGCCTCTGCAGCGGGGTCGGGCCTCTGCCCGGGGGTTGTGCTTCAGTGCAGCCTGGACTGTAACGTCTCCCACTGACCTCCATCTGCTGTTGCCCTGCAGCAATGCAGCCGTGCTGGTGGATCCGTACCGTTTTTCTCCCTTGCACCCTGACCTCACACGCTCTTGGATGATCCCCTTTCGCTGCCTGTGATCCTTTTTGCCTTAATCCCTGGAGGACTTGTTTTTATTTGGTGGTACTCCTAGACAGGGGTCAATTTCCTCTTTTACTCCTGATTCTAAGGCCTTCACAGCTGAAGTTTTGCCTCTCAGTTAGAAAAGTGCCCAATAAGGAAAGGGAAAAGGCCTGCATGAGCACACCCCTCTGGGCTGCTGGGAGAGAGAAAGGGGAGTGGCTTCTCTGGAGCAGTTTGTGCACCTCTGCATTCTCTTGCCAGTGGTGGGCTCCTCTAACCTTGTATTTCTGCTTTTCCTTTTCTTCTTAAGAAAGAGAAATCCAAATCAAGTAGCAGCACTGCCCGAGAACCCAATGGCTTCCCAGCTGACACCTCTGCCAACTCCTCTCTTCTCCTGGAGTTCCAAGGTGAGTCTGGCTGAGCCCCCTTCAAGCTGGGGAAAGACTTCAAGGCCTTATAGAAGCTGGGATGTTGCTGGCTTATGTATGCTGCGTGTATTGGGAAGAGCAGCATGCCTCTTCAGTGCAGGGTTGTGCTGATCCAATTCTGGACTGTCCCTGCTGAAACTGTTCATTTTTGCTGTCAGAAAGAATCTTAATTGTCTGTTTCTGGGATCCTCCTGTAGCAAGCTTCATGGGGAACTGGAGGAGTGGGGGGTCCATTCCCACTTTGTGGTCCCTGCTGGGGAGAGGCCAGTAGCTGCCTGCAGCTGAGCCTGCTGCTTCCAGCAGTAATCTGTATGGACCTTAGGATGAAAGGGCAGAGGATCTCCTTGACCTTGCTCTTGGTCCCGGAGCACCTCAGCCAGCCACAGGCAGGCCGGGCTCTGTGGAGTCAAGCAAGGCTTAGGCAGCACATGGGCTCGCTGCTGGAGCAGAGCATATGCCTGTCCCCAGCCTCTCCTTTCAGCTCTTGGTGCAGCCAAGGAAAATTGGGGACTGTGTTGGCACTTCCAGTAGATGCGGTGAGAAGGTTAGCATTGCAGGTCTGCAGTTTGGGACCACTTTACCGGGAAAAGATGTGTGCCGGGATTGCCTCCCTGTCTAGAGGCAGGTGCTGAGCGTTGGTGCTGCTGTCAGATTGCTGCCCCGCAAACGGAAGAGGACAAAAGCCTGGTACACAGGCAAGAGGTCTCCTGCCCTTGAATGCCTGGGGCCCTCGCAAGCTGCAGACATACAATTTGGTGGCACAGCGCTTTGTATTACCCCTGTGCGTTCTGCTCATTCTTTCTGAATAGCCCAGGGTCACTCTCTGTCTGCTCAGACTCATTCCCTGGGCAGAAGCACCCCTGCTCCTGTGGGGTGTATCTGATGCCAGCTGTGTCCCGGCGGGGAGTCCCATGCCTGGCAGCACTTAAGTTGATCAGTGACGGTGAATCCCCTTTACCTGGACTGCCTCTGACTCTGCTCTTCCTTCTCCCTAAGACCCTGGCTCTCAGTGCTGCCCTCGGCTGCCTGTGCCCCTGGGTCAAGGTGCTCTTCTTCACTAGGTGCTGTTTCTGCAGATGAGAACAGCAACCAGAGCTCCCTGTCAGATGTCTACCAGCTCAAGGTGGACAGCAGCCCCAACTCCAGCCCCAGTCCCCAGCAGAGCGAGTCCATGAGTCCTGCCCACACGTCTGACTTCCGCACGGACGACTCGCAGCCACCCACCCTGGGGCAGGAGACACTGGAAGGTGGGTGCTGGGGTGCTGGGCTGGGAAGGGAGAAGGTGGATGGCTGGGCCTGGGGAAGGCCCTGCCAGAGCCGTTGCTTGTTTGGTGGGTGACTGAGGCACTCCTGGAAGTGGACAGGGCAGCGGAGACTTGTCTTCCGCTGGAGGTCTCTTCTCCTGGCTCAGCACTGAGCTGGGTACCCCCGTGCTCCCGGGTGAGCAGTTTTGTTAACCCTTGTGTTCTCCCCAGAGCCCTCCCTGCCTTCCTCAGAAGTTGCAGACGAGCCTCCCACTCTCACAAAGGAAGAGCCAGTGCCCCTTGAGACTCAGGTAAGGGAAGGGGCATTGAAACCATGACTAAACGTGCATGGAGCCAGCTTGGCCCTTTCACCCTCGTTGCTGCCCCCTGTAGCAGAAACATCTGGAGAGATGGACTTGCTCTGCAGTCCCAAAGTGCCCTCCAGGAGCTCCCCAAACCTTCCGGCTTCCTGAGCTGTCCCCTGGTTCAGTTCAGGTGTTAAAAGTGTGAAGAAAGGATGTAGAGGTGGAGTAAAGCAGCAGTTCTAGTCAACTCCAGGGCTGAAGTGGATTCTCACTCCTGGTGCCCTGGGGCTTCCTCACAGATGAAAGCCTGGGGTGTCCCCACAGTGACATAGCCTTGTCTAGGTCCACGTGGCTTGGTGGGCACACTGAGCTCCCGTCACTGCCTGTGACCTCTACCTCCGGCTCTTGCAGGTAACTGAAGAGGAGGAGGACTCTGGTGCGCCGCCTCTGAAGAGATTTTGTGCCGATCAGAACTCTGTGTGCCACACGGCCTCGGAGAGCTAGCCTGCCCGTCCCCAGGGAGAGCGCCTTCGCCAGCCCCTCGCAGAGCCGCCCGCCCTCCCCTGGAGGACGGGGTGCTTCCCTCCAGCCCACCCCTTCCCCAGGGACGGGCGCTCCCACCACTCGCCATCTAGCTGCCCTGCCCTGCCCTGCTCTCTGGGGCAGGAGCCTCCCGCCAGCCCCGGCCAAGGTAGCCTGCGCTCCCCCGGGGCGGATGGGGCTGCCACCAGAACCTGCAAATTTTGCCTCTATTTATTGGCTCCCTCTCTCCCTGCTGACCTGTTCTGTAGCATGGGGGTCTCTGGCGGGCGGGTGGGCCGTCTGTCTACCTGCGCGGGGGGGGGGGGTTGTCTGCGGGGACTCCCTGCTCTTCCTGGCCCCCGGGGCACTGGCAGAGGCCGTTTGCCTGCTTCGGGCCCGCCTGCCCGCCCTCCCGGGAGAGCCGCCTTCCACCTGCGAAGTGATCTGTCCGCTCCTTCCCTTGAGAGCGCCGGCAAGGAGGTGGGAGGTGGGGAGAGGCCGAGTCCTGCCCAGCCGCGGCAGGGATCCGCTGGGACGCTGTGCAATAAGCTGCTAGTTCAAGCCATTGGTGTTCGGAGAGCCGGGAGCGCCCCCCCCCCGTGGAGGGCAGGTGCCGCCGGCCTGCCCCTGATCTGCCGCCGGGTGCTGGCGAAGCCCCCGCGGGGTAGACCCCCATCCCGGCAGGGTCTGCAGCCTGCTCCCCTCGCGGCTGCCCCGGCCCCCCGAGAGCCGGGAGAACCCCTGCGCCCGGCCGAGGTACCCCCCCCCGTCCCCGGGACGGGGAAGGATGCGGCAGGGTGCCCCCATATCTCCTTCCCCCTCCCAGGCAGTCCCCGCCCCCTCCAGCCCCGTTCTCCTGCCGCCAGCCCCCGGCCTCCCCCGCCGCCACTGCATGTCCCGCCGAGTCTGTGATCGAGCCTGGCGAAGCCGAAGGCGCGGCTGCGCGCGGAAGTGGAAAGTTATTTTAGCACTGAATAGAATATTTTTAAAATTAAAACTATTTGAAATACAGCGCCCGGTGTCTGCGGGGCGGGGCCGGGCCGCTGGCGGGGGGTTCGCAGCGGGCGGGAGCGGCGGGAAGAGCCGCGCGGCGCCGGGACTCGCCTCCCCTGGCTCCCCCGGCCCGGCGCCCGCGTCCCCGCCAGGAACGCAGGGCCAAGCCCGGGCCCGGGCCCGGGCCCGGGCCCATTCTCCACAACACCTCACTGCCTCGACCGTCCCGGGCCCGCCGTCCCCTCGGCCGGTGCCCAGCGCTGTCCGGGAACGCGCGGGGGGAGGCGGAGCGCGGCACCGGGCACCGAGCCCCGAGCCCGGCGGGGCCGCTGCCGGGGCCGGTTGCTGGCGGCGGGACCAGCCCGGCGTGGGCAGAGGAGTCTGGGGATAGCCCCGCCGCCATTTGCGACGGCCCTGTCGAGCGGGGCACTCCCCGGCCTGGCCGCGCAGTTCCCGGGCGGGCGCATGCTCCGCTCTGCAGCCCTGCGGGCGGCGGGCGGTCAGCCGGTCCCAGCCCCCCCCGGAGCGCTCTGCCTGCAGCGCGGGGTCTCGCCGGGCTCCTCGGCTCTGCCGGCCCCGGGCGGGGGGGACCCAGGGCGGCGGCGTCTCCGCGATGGGGGGTCGGTCGGAACTGCTCCTGTAAACGGCCCGCGGCTGCCTGCCCGAGATATCTGGGGTATGGCTTGTACGTAGCTTCAGGGTGACTGTTAGAGCCCGATATGCAAAAGAGCCCAATAAATTAGCTTACTTAACATGACGTCTGTGGGTGTCTTTGCAATAGCCTGTCTTTGATTTGCTTGTGTGTTGCAAGTAATGATTTTTATTTTCCAGTTTATTAAATCTAGCGTGTAAGCCTAAGCCAAAGGCGTATGGTTTCCTTTGTCACACTGCCGTGTATAATCAATCGTGAGGTGTTTTTAATAATTTATCATTTCAGGAGCAGGATGGCCAGACAAGAAGGGCAGCTGCTGATTAACTTGAAAACGAACTATCCCGTTGTGGTGGTAGATATTGGGAAAATAGTTTTAGGAGAGAGATCCAGAAAGAAGACCTCTCACAATCAGAAAAGGCAACGAAAGGAGCTTTCTATAGCAGTGTGTGCATTGCTGAATTCAGGAGGAGGAGTAGTGAGGATGGAGAGCGAAGACAAGAACTACTGCTTTCAGGAGCACGGCATTGGTCTGGACATTGAGCAGAGCCTCAGGGGGTGCATGGACAGCACCGAGACCTGCGAATACTTCACGTGGATGCAGCAGCAGAGTCACTTGCTGCTTTTTGTTAAAACATGGAACTGTGGAGGTCCAGAGCATAGAAGTGCAGCCACAAAGCCGCGTATCTGTAGCCTGAGCACTGGTTTGTCCCGCAGGTCTTTCACTTCGGTTGTCCCTATGACTTCAAGTGATGCTGCTGGATTTCTGAGGAGGAAGGAAAGCTGTGCCAAGCGCCATGATGAGAATGGGCCAAGCGCTGAGAAAGCTCTGCTGAATTTTGATGGGGGAGCAAAGGAGACCCCTCTGAACACCGAGGAGCGCAACATCCAAGATGCCACTGCCAGGTTTTTAAAGAGAGACAAACTGATTGTTGGGGAGGTCCTGGATTTCACAGAGACAACACATATTGAATTTGAGAACTTCTCTACAGAGAATATCTTGGAATACATCTGAAAAACCATTCCAAATTATGTCTCTGCCTTTGCAAACACTCAGGGTGGTTATTTATTTTTTGGAGTGAATGACAGCAGTAAAATCATTGGAAGCCATAGTAAAGTGGGGAAAAAAGCTTTAGAAAAAACAGTAGCTGATACCATGGGCTCAATGCCCGTCCATCACTTCTGCGGCTCTCAGGCTGGCATGCATTTTAAGACTTACATCCTGAGCGTTTATGACAAAGCAGAAGGCTTGCAGGGCTATGTATGTGCTGTGTGAGTTGAACCATTTTGCTGAGCTGTTTTCTATGATAACCCTGAATCCTGGATGGTGACGGGTGACGTGATCAAAAGACTGAGCGTCAGGAAATGGACGGAGCTCATGACAGCTGCAGACCCAGGTAAATATCTGCATTTACCTTAGCACCAACTTCATTTCTGCTTTGGTTAGTAAACTTTCAGGAGGAAAGACCAACTTCTTTTGCCCTGTGCTCTCACCAAACCTAGAAGAGGGCCTTTGGCTCATGGCACAGTCACAGGCACTGGGGGTATGGTCTGGCCATACTGGCCTCCAACGGCGAACTGTTCTGTGAATCATTACTCTCTGAACTGGTTCAGGAGGACTTTTTGAAGCACTCCCAACTAGAATAAGCCTTCCAAGGGATCCCATATGCCCCTAAATGAAGTGGAAACATTCAAAATCGCCCAGGAGCTTCTATTACTCTTAATGAGAATTGCAGAAAACTTTTGAAGCTGGCTTTGTCTGTTAAGATGCTTAGGAGGGAGTGGTGGCCTGGTGGAAATCTGGCCCCTTTAGGTGCCTAAAAGGGGTTTATTTTGAAAAATAAAAAAGGCCTTACTGGTACTGATCCCCATGGAGTGAAATCTGCAGCACTTGATGCACTAGCAACGTTTAACCTCCATGCCCGAGTTTGATCTGCGTAGATCCAGCATCCTGGCACAAGTTGTATGCCAGCACTAAAGTAAAATAATCATTTTAGCTGTAATGGTGGTGTCAAACTGACCTGCAACTTTTCCTCTCCTTCCCCTTATCAAGTACTAATAACATCTGTAATGAAGTCAGCCACACTAGGATAGCTACTAAAACCTGGTCAGTCGTCTCTTCAGAGATCAGCCTGAGGTTGAGGAAAATCTTTCAAATCTGCAGCTCAGCAAGCAATGCTCAGTATTCATCAGGCTGCTAACCACTTCCCCTTTCCAAGGCTCACACACATTTCAGATATCTACCGAAACGTCACTTTGCACACCTGGTGTGGCTCCATCGTTGTTAAAGGCTGTTTTAAAGGAGCAGGGGTGCAAGGCTTTGCTTGTTTTAAGGCACGTTGTCCCTCTTCATTGTGAAATCCTTCCCCTAAAAAAGCTATGTCCTGCATTTTGTTTCATCACCCCACGAGACATGTCTGAGAGAGTCCTAGAGAGTTTATTCTCACCACAGATTTGAATAAGAGTTTTTCACTCTTAAGGTGAAACTAACCCTCCTTTCCTACAGGTTCCCTGTAACACAGATTTCCCTCGAGTGTGTACCCATGGCAGTGACCGCATGAGCAAGGCATATACTAGTCGAAGGGGACCT
This sequence comes from Aquila chrysaetos chrysaetos, assembly GCF_900496995.4. Taxonomy (NCBI): domain Eukaryota; kingdom Metazoa; phylum Chordata; class Aves; order Accipitriformes; family Accipitridae; genus Aquila; species Aquila chrysaetos. Next base: position 30,853,387 of record NC_044013.1, on the reverse strand, counting down.
CCTGGACCAGCGGAACGCTGGCATGCCAGGTGGCTCTGGCCTTGTGTGAAACCTCTCCTGTGGCCCTGGTCTGCACTTAGAGCTGGAATGTCTGGTCTCTTCAAAGGACACAGTCACACAAAAGACAGAGAGGCTGATGTTGATAGGAGGGGAACTTTATTTTGATGTTGATAGGAAGGGAACAACAGCAAGGGCTTTTGGAGATGTGCATCTACTGAAGTGGCTCGTGGTACACGTAGGTGGTTCCTGTAGCATGCTGGAGTGCTGAACTGGCACATCAGGTGTCTTTCACCTGTGCACCAGGGTCCCAACAAACTCATCCCACATGGGGTCTAGATCTAACCTTTGAACTGTAAAGCCATCTATGCTGTGAGCCCTCCCTCTTCTATAGCAAATCAAGATCCTGTTGATTTGACAGAATACTGCCATTCTTAACTACGTAGGCAGCATTTTCTTGAGGAGGATTGAGAGGGGAGGTTTTAAATTTATCATTTTACTTACTTTTTAGTGCTGGGTTTTAAAAGTTCATATGGAAGGATTTTGATGGGTATAACATACTTCTTTCTTCCTCCAAGATCTTTCAGATCTGGCTGATAAATTTGAGAATGTGCTCAGCTTGGCAAATGGTCCTCCTCTTATCAAGCCAGTTTATTCAAAAGCTGGTCTCCAGTGTGCATCTGAACTCCGAGAATGCCTCTACCCAGGTAAGCCATTTTTTCTGGATATTTTTTTGAATTTAAGATTGTATTTGACAGAACTTCTAGGAAGGTAACATGATATAAATACAAGCTTTTAGGCAAACAACTGTTAGGATATTTCAAAGATGCAGCTGCTCCAAGAATGTTGATTTCTCTGATTTTTCAGGTGTTTTGATCTCTTCTCCCATTTTTGTCACCAAGTATAATCCCTAATGTACACAACTGCTGAGAATATACCTAGTGTCCCAGGGGTTTGAGCACTGTCTTCCCTCTGTTATGCTCAAAAGTCTTGTTATGGACAAAAAAGAGAGAGAATAATTTATTTCTAGCATAGCTGAAATCTAAGTAGTCTAATCAAAGAATTATCATTAGTGAAGGTCTAGTTATTACAGATAAAGAAAGAAAAAGACAATAAATGAATACCACTGTGAAAAAAGTAATAATAATAAAGTTACCTGCACATTTCCTAGTATCCACCACTGTTCCTGGCATTACACTCAGCCTTCCACCGTCACTCAGGATCCTGCTGTTGATGGCTCCAGTCTGCTAGGGGTTGTTAGGGTGAGTTGTCAGCATCCCCAGTTCTTTCATCAGGAGTATGTAGTTGATGCTGATGGTTTCTGTCTCCTACTTCTGGATCCACTTGGGGTCACATGCTGTAGGTTTGCTAATGCAGTTTTACACCTTGTTCTTTCTTCACTGGTCTGCAAGTTCACTGCTTCATTGGAGTTTAGTAAACATGGCGTGTTTCACAGAAGTTAGATGCTTGTTCTCTGTTACCCTTAAAACCAGTTTTGCTCAGCTCTGGAGCTGCATTTCTTTATCTGACCATCTGAGAGCTGTTTCTGGCCTTGGGATCTCCTGTGCTCTGTCTCTCACTGGCCAACACCTGAATTCAGCCCTGCATCCTGTATCCCACATCTCAAGACCTCTGCTGTCCTACCAGACCTGTATTTCTGCACTCTGCATCATCATGTTACAGGCAGAAGGATTTCATCCTGTGCAGAATACCTGTATAAATTGATGGTTGTTATCCACAGCCACCTGGTTATCAGAAAAAATGCTATTACAGGCAAACAAGTAAAAACAAAGCTCCAAACAGGTCAACAAAAATTCAGACAAAGCAACCAGACAAGCCCCAGACCTGAGGCCTTGCAAACTCAGTACACTCCCTATGGCTTGGTACTAGCAGTGCTGTATTGCTGGTCTGCAGGGCTAAGCACCAAGTATTTGGGTGTCAGGTGTCTGATCGGCTTAGACATTTATCTCACCCAATAAGTTAATTCTGCTGCCCTACTCACTGCTACAGGGGAACTTCAGGCTGGGACACATAAGAAGTAAAGCTTAGCTCTTACCATGCAGGGGTGGAGAACCTTGTTGTGCTTTTATTTTTTAGGTGAAGACTGATTATTTCAGAAACACTTCACCTATAAAAGCAGCGGTGGTTGCTGAGCAACAGATACTCCCACATACCAAGCCCTGAAAGACAAGGGAATAGAAGTAGCCAAGGGCAATGTAAATCCTATAATGTTCCTGCAGAGCAGGGCTATGGCTTTAGGTCAAGCTCTGAGACACATGGGAGAGACCTGGCATTCCAGGTTCTTGTGCAGTATCAGAACCGCTCCAATCACTAGCAAACAGATACTTTCTCATTAAACATAGTCTGTGGATTATTTTTTTTTCCAAATTCTGACCTATGGATGTATGTATTAATTGCTAATTTTTCTGATTAATTTTTGTAATTTTGCTATCTTTTCACATCTGTTTTCAGGATTACTCTCAGATGATTGATTTCCTGATTGGTTAATAGTGTTTTGGTACAAGGATATTCATTTACTGTTTCTTGATGAGAATGTGTTTTTTAAATGGAAGGCTGTGACACAGTCAGTGTAAATGTATGCTTGCCCTTGAGGTTTGTCTGTGTGTTATGAATGTGCATAGCTGTAATTTTAACCTGTAAAGTTAAGAGATGATTTGTGTTAGTATTTTTTAAAATCACTGTTACTTGTTATTTTGGAGGAGCACCAAGTTTAGCATTGGGATGAGAAGTATCTTCTTGTATTCCCCTCTGTTTAATAGGAATGTGTATCTATACATCAGGAGACTGATGATGCTCCTAGGTGCCTTTTTCCTTGTTTTATGCATTGTGTTTAACCAGTCAGGAGTGTAGGAGATGCTGCAAGTGGGCTGCTCCATCTGGTTCCACCACCAGTCTCTCACTGTGGCACAATATCAGAGGTCAGAGGAATACTTACCTAAATAATGAGAAGGGAGATAGAAAGGAGGCAGATCCCTCCAAAGAGACTTTTTCTTATTCCATTTAAAAGTCAGGCATGCCTGAAGCATGGAGTTTATATCTCTTTTATTCATTTAAAAAATCCTTACAGATTTACCACCAGGTATCATGGGAATGCTGAAGTTTTTACTCACACTAAATCATTTACTTTGATGACCTCATGGTATAATATATTCCTCCAGTAACTGGAGTGTTGAGTAAATTATTTGCTGTATTTTGTTTTTCTCATTTTTTCTTTTTTCTAGTGGGTTCTAGTGAAATCAAATGGAAGCCAGAAACCATCTGCACCGACCTATTCTCAGAGTATCCTGGATTAGAGGATTTAATGAAAAAAACAAATCCATCCACTTAACAAGGGGGTACTGATATGTTCAAGGAGTTGGGCTCTTGACATTGGATTGTGGAGAAAACAGGATGTTGTGTGTGATGCTCTCTTAGTAGCTGAAAATGTGTAGCCAGTATTGTATACCGTAGTCAAGGACGCCTCTTCTGCTGAGTCTGAAAACTCAAGAGAAACTGCTTATGCATTAAAGCAGAATGCTTCAAAAGTGTGTGTGATTCCCCAAATACTGCACCTGAATGGCACAGAGAACCAGATGGAAGTTGCAGAGGATGACATTTTCCAGCAAGAGAACCAAAAAAACCCATGTGGTTATGGCAGCTTGTACCCAGAGAATTACATCCTCACCTCCAGGGACACCCCCGCATTCCTGCATGCACTTGTGATTGTTGTGCTGTGCTTTAAGTCCTACTTAAGTGACCATCTTGGCTGTGAGATTTTCAACCTTCTCACTCTCAAACAGTATGAGCTGCTCTCCAAGAACCTGCACAAAGCCAAGGAGCAGTTTGTCCTTGGTCTTCCTGGAACAGGGAAAACAATCGTGGCTTTGAAGATCATTGAGAGAATAAGAAACATTTTTCACTGTCCCACAAAAGAGATACTCTACATTTGTGAAAATCAAGCCTTGAAGAAGTTTGTGGGGTAAGCAGTAATGTGTATTTCCTCTTTTTTCTTTCATTCCATCTTCTGTACATACAGCACAAACCATGCTGATTTTATATCTGTTTGCCAAATATATAACTTTGGCTGACACAAACACACAATAATCATCCCAATAAAGGTGTTTATATTGGAAGTATTATTGAGCCAAGCTCTGGCCCAGATCCAGCGTTCACTGACTGCAGGGAGAATCTCGTGTTCAGTGATTGCTGGATGGTGTTAGACCTTCAAAAGAGGATGGCCTTAGTTTCACAGGCTATCACAGCTGATGCTGACACCAAAACTACCCACCTGCCTTTCTCTGTCTCCACACTGCCTGTGCTGGGCCTGATGCAAGCTCTTGTGCAGCTGTGTTAGGAGCTGGCTCTTGGACCTGGGCCACCTAGGCAAGGAGAACGGAAACTGCTGCCCTTTTGGTAGAGGATTTCAGGCAGAGCAGTTCCCCAGTCCTGTTCTCGCTGTGTTTCCACTTGTGTCAGCATGGACAGGTCAGCAAGGCCACCACGCTGGACAAGGCACCTTGCATCAGGGAGTCGCAGCCCAGCTCAGGCCCAGCAGTGCCCAAACAGCAGGTCCTGGCCCCGGCAGGCAGAAGTGCTGCCAGTCCCTGCTCATCCTGGGGAGAAAAGGGTACCCATCCTTCCCACGGGAGCTCGGGCACCACACTGCCTTCCCTGGGCTGGGGAGAGCAAGGCAGAGGGACACCCCTGGGGAGCCTTGCCACGGGGTCCCCATGGAGGAAGGGTGGGCCCGAGCCTCCCCCTAGGGTAGAGCCAAGGCCAGCTGGTGGGGGCTGCGCAGGCTGTGCAGCAATGCCTGCGCACAGCCAATCCACTGGAATAAATGTTTCCACTGGGAAAATGGTAGAGCATGCTGCAGCTGAGATAAATAGGAAGATTTGCATTTTTAGACAGTGAGCAGCAATAGCCCTCCAAGCAAGAACTCATTGAGAAATGGAGGCAGTCAATATGGATTTGTCTGCTTGCATCTTCTTTTTATTTACCATATGGTTTTGGGGAGTTTTGGTTTCTTTTTTTTTTTTGAAATGACATCTGCCGGTCTGTGACACGTGTTGCCTTCTTAAATGGGGACTTCCCAGAAGTGAAACACATTGTAGTTGATGAAGCTCAGAATTTTCATCCTGAAGAAAACTGGCACCAATGTGCCCAGGAGCTAGTCAAGAAAAAAAGTGGCATTTTCTGGGTCTTCCTGGATTTCTTCCAGTCTACTCACCCATACGGTTGTGGTCTTAAGTTTTCAGAACTATATCCTCAGGAATGGTTGACCAAAGTGGTCTGTAATGCCAAGCAAATGTACAATGTCATGTTTAATCTCATGGAGGAAATCCTCCAAGAACGTAACACAGATATGCCCTATGAGGTGCTGGAATAGTTGTTTAAACAGGCTGAATATGCCCATTCTTTGTCAGGTGACTACATAATAAAAAAAAGTATGGGAACATTTGAAATGGCAGAGTATGTGACCAGGCAGTGCAACAGCTACATCCAGCAAGGCTATCCCATCAAAGATATCACAATCCTGTGCAGTACACAGCATGCAGCCCGGGTGTTCAGTCAGATACTGGAACTGGAGCTAAAAAGACAAATAAGGAAATGCAGGGTGAGGTTCGTCTTGGGGCTAGCAGAGAACGTTTTAGAAGATGTCATTGACATCTTATTGATGTTCTTGACAGCATCTGATGCTTCTCAGGCCTAGAAAGGAGAATTGTGTTTGGCATCCACCCTGTCCCTGCACAAAAGGAGATATCTCTCAATCTTTTGCTCTGTGTGGTGTCCAGAACCAACACCAAACTCCATTTGCTGTATCACAGAGAAAAGACCTTCTTAAGAGAGACATCTTTAGATGATGGTTTACTCTTACCTGGGCCTATGGACACTAGAATGCTTTGCTCATTTTTTGTTCAGTGATATTATAGGGCAGCCTTAAGATTTTTTTTTATGCCCTTTCTGTAGTCTATGCCAAAAAAAAAAAAATTAGGCAGTTTCATATATATATATATTTCATCATGTGTACACCTGTAGGATGTCATAAAATTGATTTTAATTAAAGGACATCACCACCTGGAGAGAACAAATTGCTGAAAATGGCAATTGCAGAAGGAAGTCAACAATTACAAACTACTTGGATAAATCATAGAACAGTTTGGAGACTTGTACTTTCAATTCCTCTGCTCTTTAAGCTGATTGCATATTCTGAGTTGTTTCAGCACTACCAGAGTGGAACCACTGGTTGGAAACACAACAGGGGCCATTCTTGTTTACATCCCTGCTGGTGCTGGTGCAAATGGTCAAAACACTGCTTTTTTTCAATGGTGGGGAGATTTTTGTGAATTTTCAGCCAAATCATCTCTTTTCTCATCCAAAAAGGTAGAACCACAGCTTGCTTTTGGGAGTTGTGGTGACTGTCTTCACCTCTGCTGCAAATGGGGCTGTGTTTTTGCGGACACATTGAATCATCTTAAATGCAGGTTTCTGCCCATGGAGGCAGTTCTGTCCCCAGGAGTACAGTCCGAAACGTCTCGTAAGCAAGCTCAGGTGTGCAACAGTTGGAAACTTGGGGTTTTTTTGGCAAATTAGTCTTTAGCTTAGGTAAGCTTCACCTTGTCATGCAGCTACCAAAGTGTGAGTGCTGGCATGAGGGGGTAGCAAGAATGTGCTTCTTGGAGAAGGAGGCAGCGCAGGATCACAGTAAGCTTGAGGCTGGAAGTGACCTCTGGAGGTCATGTCATCCAACTCCCTGCTCGAGCAGGGACACCTAGGCTGCCCAGGACCATGTCCAGATGGCTTTTGAATATCTCCATGGATGGAGACTCCATAACCTCCCTGGGCAGCCTCTGCCAGCACTCTGTCATCCTCACAGTAAAAAACTGCTTTCTGATGCTCTGAGGGAACCTACCATGTTTCAGATTGTGCCCATTGCCTCTGGTCCTGCACTGGGAACCACTGGAAAGAGCCTGTCTCCATCCTCTTTGCACCCTCCCTTTGGTTATTGATACACATTGATGAGGTCCTGCCTGAGCCTCCCCTTCTCCAGGCTGAGCAGTCCCAGCTCTCTCAGCCTTTCTTCATGGGAGAGATGCTCCAGTCCCTTAATCATCTTCATGGCTGTCTGTTGTACCCTCTCCAGTATGTCCATGTGTCTCTCGTGCTGGGGAGCCCAGAACTAGGCACAGTGCTCCAGGTGTGGCCTCACCAATACTGAGCAGAGGGGAAGGATCACCTCCCTCGACCCGCTGGCAACAGTCCTCCTAATGCGCCCCAGGACATCAGTAGTCCTTTTTTGCGGCAAGGGCACATTGCTAGCTCAAGTTCAACTTGTTCTCCACCAGTATCCTCAGCAGCCTTCTCTGCAGAGCTGCTTCCCAGTCGGTCAGTCCCCAGCATATACTGGTGCCTGGGGTTGTTCCTCCCCAGGGGGAGGACTTTGCAATTTTCCTTGTTGAACTTCATGATGTTCCTGGTGGCCCATTTCTCCAGCCTGTTGAGGTCCCTCACCTGAGGCTTCTCCCTTGTGCTCCTCTCTTTTGGTAGCTGCTCACATTTGTACCCACTCAAGATGTTTAGAAACTGCAGTGGGTCACCAAGATTTCCTCATTCTAACTGGGACTATTGAAGTACTGATGTCAACAAGCTGCTGCAATATAGTGTGCATGCTGACAGCCCGATTCTTACTGTCGTGTCAAATTTGACATAAGCAGTATGGTTCTTCAGACTCTGATTGTGCAAAAACCTGTTGAGAATCTACCACATAATTACATCTTTTCTTTCTGTCACAGATGCCAACTGTTGCCAGAGCTTTGCCAATGTTTGTCTAGTAACATAGTTCCTATTACTGCTTACTCTAATACTAGCTTTTAAAAAGCTTAATAAATGGTGATATGATAATGTCGTATTTGCCCAGAAAAAGAAAAAAAAAGAAGCTATTTCACTGTGACTCTTGTACAATTGTATCAGCTTTCTGCTTTTCTGTAATAAATGGCTTCCTTTCGCAAAGGGAGATGTCCTTCTTTGTACCACCCCTGCCTCATCAGCTGCACGCAGGCATCTGGGCAGCGTGCACTCAGTTGAGTCCCAGAGAAACTCTTCCTTTATGAACTGGGACCTGCCCAAAACCTCAGGAGCTGATATACTCCCCTGGGGAAAAAATCGCATCCTTACCATTCTTGGTCACCCAGCCTCAGCTTTTCAGGGGCCTTTCCCCTTACCCACTTTCAACGCACGCCTCTTCTGCTTGGGACGTGACTGTTCGCAAAACCCCACCAACCAACCACTGCTCCCTTGCATGGTCCCAGCCTGCAGGACATTTTGAAGCACAGCTCACGTCTGCTGCAGGAGGACACTGAGGAAGAGGCAGCAAGGTGTCTTGGTGCTCCCAAAGACCTCTGCACCCCCATGGGGCACCCAGCCCACTGGCCACAGACCCATGGCATCCCCATCAGCCAAGTGAGCCTGGCAGGAGTATGGGAGAGATAAAGTACCTTTGGGAATTAGCATGCGAAGTTGCTGCCAGCCCCAAAAGAAAGATCCCAAAAGAGGCCAACAGCACAGCCAAGCCTCTGTGCCTTACGCACCTGCTCAGTAGCAGCCTAGGGCGAGCTGGGCTCTGCTGAGGGGAGCTGCAGTGAGGACAGGGCAGCCACAGTAGCTCAGAGGTGACGTCCCAAAAGTACCCTGGACTGCACAGAGACCATCCCAACCATGAAACCAGTGTTCCCTTCACAATGGACATCCTGCCAGGGCTTGAACCTCTTTGGCCATGGCCTTCCTGGGTCTTCTTGCTTACCTGGACATCAGCAGAGCTCCTGGTCATGTCCAGGGCAGTCTAGTTCAAGGGGCAGGCCCACACTCCTGACTTCTCTGGGTGGTTTGTTATTTGCTGGGGGCACGGAGCCAACTAAACCCTAAGCTGTTAGACAGAAACACTGGTCACCAGAAAGCCAAGCTTCAACAAAAGGAAGATGGTGACCATTGCCTATAGCTGCTGCAGGTGTTGCTGGGTGCATCAGTACAGCAGCAGGCAGGCACCAGCAGGGGAAAGGGGCAATCTGGGAGTGGTGGAGGCAGAAGAATCAGCCTGATATCTTCTGCTTCTGCAAGGAAGATGCTTTGCAACTTGAGAGGCAAACATAATCCCAGAGGTTTGGGCTTTCCTGAGGTCAGCTGTCCAGCAGGAGCGTGGGCCCTGCAGGCAGAGCAGTGTACCGTCAGCAGGAATGAGGGCTACAGCCTGACTTACCCTCACTGGCAGTTCCCGTGTAACTCTTGCGCCCACCACCTGTGCCCTCAGCTTGGCATTAACATGACCCGTCTCTGAGGGAGAGCACATTCACTAAGTCCCGAGCCATTGGGAAGAAAATGCCTCCAAAAGATAGCTCCAGGGCTGCGCAAGCTTTCTGCCAACTTCACCTCCTTGTGACTGCTACATCTGGGACAGCTGCTGCAGTACAATGAAGAGAGGGTGCATGTGTACTGTAGGCTAGGCCTGGGCCCAACTGGGCGCAGAGCATGGCAAAGGCTCTGAGATTTCCAAGTGTACCTGGTTGGTAAAGAGGGAGCTGGTCTCTTCGGGAGAAATGGGAGGAGAGGTTTGAGCAGGGTTTCCCCTTGTGAACATCCCACGCTGCAGCCCCACCTACACACACAGCCTGCTTCTTGAGGGTGGTGCAACACAGGACCATTGCTGCGCAGATGCCCCTTTTCCACATGTAGCAACTGGAAGGACTTTTGTTTCCCTTAAGAGAGGAAAAAAGAAAGCAAAGGCAAAGATGCCACCTCTCTCACAGGAGAGAGGAAGCTGTAACTTCTGCAGTTGCAATCCTCCCCCATGAAGCTTTGTCCTGTCTCTGTGACTCCCCACCCAGAGCAGAAGTATTTAGTCAGCCCTGCCTGTCCCAAGGACTTGTAGCAGCGGTGTGATTCTGTTTCTCTGCAGTTTGCAGAAGGTGACAGAGCTCTGGCTGGGCACTGTCCTCAAGTAAGCCATGCCATAGGAGTCAACCTGTGGTGTCAATGTGGCAGGTGGTGGGATGCTTCAGATGCAGATTAAAGGCAGCTACATAGCTGGTGGAGAGGTACACGCACTGCTGGGGGTAGCTCCTGGGCAATGCGGGCCGAGTTGCTCAGCATTGCTTTTTTAAAGTAATGCCTTTGATTGCTCAGCCTTGCTTTTTTAAAGTAATGCCTTTAATTTACTTGCCATAGAATGCTGTGGATGGTGGGAGGGGGTGGCAAGGCCCCTGGGCCTGTGGAGTTACACCTTGCTAGTGTCATCCACAACCAAAGGCCATGACCTGGTGCCGCTGGGCCTAACCAGTGGGGCTGTACCCTGAGGCTCACCTCAGCCCACCGGAGATCATCACTTGGTCTCCTGCACCAGGCTTTCTCCTGGCGAACCGGAGGGCTGGCTCCTGGCCGTGCCGCAGCTTCCTTCATCTCGGAGAGACCAACAGTCGGTGCTGAGGCTGTGCAGCCTTCAGCCCTGCACTGGGGCATCGGACGTGGCAAGGGGCATGGCACAGCAGGGGCTTGGCCTCTCACCCAGCCTTTCTTTCTACTTGCAGCCCAACTACCCTCTCCCCAGCCCTGCTGGCCCATCAGTGGGGGGACCAGGGGAAAGAGCTTTTCTGGCCATGTCAATGGGAGAGGTGGGTGCAGAGATGCTTTCTAGGTCGGTGCTTGGAGCCCCCAGGCAGGAATCAGCATGCGCAAAGTTGCCTGATCCTCCCCTGCCCATTGGGAGACCCTGCTGCTCCTCAGGGTTGGCAGTGCCCAAGGAGAGGCCATTGGCTGCCTGCTGCCAGTCCTGGGAGGCCCTGGGATGCACAGAAAGGCACAGGGAGGTCCCTGGGGTGCCATGAGAAAGGCACAGCAATCCCGCAGTGTAAAAAGGAAATGGTGTATTTCTATGTTGGCAAAGTCAGGTCCCCACAAATTCAGGGCTTTTCAGGAAAAAATAGCCCGCAGAGGATTAACAGACTGACCCAACCTCATGTAGCTCTGTTAAGCCTGCCTGGGCTCCAGAAGCATCACTGCCACAGCCTGCATGGAGTCCCCTTGGAGCCCGCGCAGGGTGTGGGTGCCCAACAGCCAGCAGTTTTGGGCTTCCTTCCCTCCTCCTGCACAGCCTGCTTTCAGGCCCCCTGTTGCATGCATTATGCCCACCCAGGTGTCTAGAGAGAAGTTTTTTGGAGGTGTCCCCATCTCACCTCAGCTCCACCCTGCCTTTCTAGCCAGGAGGTGTCAAACAAAAGGCTCAGGAGCCCAAGCAGAGCTTTGGCAAAATCAAGCTACCCAGCTGAAAAGCTGCCCCCTGTAGCTTTCCTCTCCCCAGGCACAGTTCCTGCCTGGGATTTCATTGTCCCATGGCACAGGGTGGTGGCTGCACAGCTCTGGGTACCCCTGACAGCGCTGGCCTGGGCACCCCGCAGTGCCCAGGCTGTGCAAGCTCCTGGATGCCCCCCCCTGCAGCTCTGCTCCCCTGAGTGCCCAGCACTGGCCCTCCTCCCTCCTCTCCACCGGTGGATAATCCCCTCCTCAGCAGAGATGTGCAGCTACAGCAGGGCACACTGCCAGAGACCAGGAGGTGTAAGGGCCACTAAGAGCAGGGCTACAGCCAAGCTGGTACAGCAAAGCCTTGGGAGAGGGCTGCCCT